>NW_006160227.1:1609689-1610076 GCF_000334495.1 Tupaia belangeri chinensis | reverse complement strand
GGGGGCCCATGCCCGTTAGAGCAAAAAACCTTTCAAAAAAAAAAAAAAAAAAAAAGTTCATGGAAAATAGAGTCAAAGTATGAGTTTATTGGGGCCAGTATGTGGCGTGGCAGTTAAGGCTTTGGACCCCATGTGGGCAACTCCGCAGTTCGAGTCCTGGACCTGGTGGCTTGAAAAATACGCCAGGCACATTTGCATGCATGCCAGAAATCCCAAGAAGAGAATGGAGGAGGGGAGATTGTGGTATGGTCATCCCCACTGTGGTGGGGGGGTGATTTCTCTCTTCTTCTTTCTCTCTTTCTCTGGCAATTGCATGTGCCCTATAGCAAAAGAAAAAAAAAAAAAAAAAACCAAAAACTAGAAAAAGAAAAGAAAAAGAAAAAGAAA
>NW_006160227.1:1597951-1609671 GCF_000334495.1 Tupaia belangeri chinensis | reverse complement strand
GTGTCCGAAATCTTGACATGATGGAGAAAGGATTGCGATGTGTCTATGCCGTGTTGGGAAGCAGCCTTCTTTCTGTCTCTCTTCGGTAAGTGTACGTGTCCTATGGCAATAAAAAATTAGGTTAAATTTTAAAAAAATAAAAAGACAAACAAAAGACAAGAGGTAAAGATGTGTAGCAAATATATAAATACAAAAAATTAAAGTCGTAGTATTAAAAATGACTCGGGTCAGCCCCATGGCCTAGTAAGGGCACAAATCCCACACGGGTTAGCTGTGGTTTACATCTCAGGCCTGGTGGCTTGGAAAACACTACAGACTCAGGGTCAGCAGGTGGCATGGTGGCTAAGGCACTTTAGACTTCCACATCTTCAAATACAGTTCGAGTCCTGGGCCCGGCAGCTTCAGGATCCTGCCAGACACGTGTGCGTGCGTGCCCAAAATCCCCAGTAGGAGTATGGAGTAGAACGGAGTGCCATAGAACGGAGTGCCACGTGTCCATCCGCCCTGGGGTGTGTGATTTCTCACTTTGTTTCTTTGTCCTTCGTCCTTCTCTGTCTCTCTCCAGCAAGTGCACATACTCTATGGCAAAAAGAAAAAAAAGAAAGAAAGAAAGAAAGAAAGAAAGAAAGAAAGAAAGAAAGAAAGACCAAAAACACTACAGACACATGTATAGGCATGTTTACTTTTTAATTTTTAAAATTTTTTCTTTCTTTCTTTTTTTATTTTTTTAGAGAATTTTTGGCTATAGGGAGCATGCGCTCGCCAGAAAGACAGAGAGAGACAGAGAGAGAGAAAGCGAGAAATCACCCCCCCAGGGGGGATGGCCATGCCGCAATCCCTTCTCCTCCATTATCTTCTCAGGATCTTGGGCATGCATGCACACGCGCCCGGCGTGAGTTTAAGCCATCGGGTCCGGGACTAGAACCACGGTCGACTACATGGGAGTCCTATCTTCTCAGGATCTTGGGCATGCATGCACACGCGCCCGGCGTGAGTTTAAGCCATCGGGTCCGGGACTAGAACCACGGTCGACTACATGGGAGTCCAGCAACATAGCCATTACACTAACTGCTGGTTTCCAGGCATGGTTTTTGACAGGATAGAGAAATGGAGGAGAAAAGATTATAGCATGACCACACTCCATTGGGGGAGTGCTTTCTCCCTCTCCTTCTCTGTCTGTCTCTCTGTCTCTCTCTGTAAAAAACAACAGAAACAAAAACAAATTCGGGGCTGGTAGGTGGTGTGGTGGTTAAGGGCGTTGGACTCCCATATGGCTGACTGAAGTTTGAGTCCTGGACCTGGTGGCTTGCTTTTCTCGCTTTTTCTCTCTCTCACTCTGCCCCTCTCTGGTCAAATTTTTAAAAATAAATAAAGTTAAATAAAATAATTATTTTATTTTTTAAAGAATTATTTATTTGATTATATTTATTCATTCACTCGTTTTCATTTGACCAGAGAAAGACAGGCACACAGCGAGAAGAGAAGTGAGAAGGCAAGCCACTATGTCTGAGACTCGAACCACGGTCGGCTATGCGGGAGTGTCCAGTTCCTTAACCACCACACCACCTGCAGGCCCAAAATAAAATAATTCTTAAAAAAAAGAAATTTACACATACTGATAAGAAAAAGTCCTCAATATCGTGAACAGATAAGTTAAAGGACAAGGAACATATATTTGAGGACGTATTCATCCCCACAATTAATTAAAGAGATATAACTTAAAACAGTAATAAACAACTTTCCTTCCTTGTTTATTTACTTTTAAATTCTTCTATTTAACTCTACTTATTTATTTATTTTAATTTGACCAGAGAGGGACAGAGTGTGAGAGAGAGGGAAAGTGAGAAAGCAAGCCACCTGGTCCGGGACTCAAACTGCAGTTGCGCAGATGGGAGTCCAGTGCTCTTAACCACGGTGCCTCTTCCTGGCCCATCCTTATTTATTTATTTTAAAGATAAGAGTCTCCCTGTGTGGCCAGACTGACCTTGAATTTGTAATCCTGCCTCAGCTCCCTGAGTAGCTGGGATTACTGGCACACACCTCTGTGCCTGGAGATATTTTCCCCTTATTAATAACTAACAGGGAAAAATAAACTACAATATTCAGTGAAGGCAAATGCGTAGTGGAACTAGCAATCTCACAAGGCACTGGTAGCATTTAAATCGGTTCCCTTGGGGCCTAGCAGGTGCTGTGGTGGTTGAGGGCTCCCACGTGGCCAACCACGGTTCGAGTCCTACACCTGGCAGCTTGCTTTCTCACTCTCTCTCTTTTGCTCTATCCCTCTGGTCAAATTTTAAATATAAGTAAGTAAATAAATAACGTTAAGTAAACTAATTCTTTAAAAAAATTAAAAATAATAATAATAAATTGGTACCTACTTGGGACCAGCAGATGGGATAATGCTTCTGTCTCTGGACTCCCACATGGCCAATCACAGTTCATGTCCTGGACCCAGTGGCTTCAAACTCATGCCCGGCGCATGTGCATGTGTGCCCAAGATCCCAAGAGGAGAATGGAGGAGAAAGGATTGCAGTATGGCCATCCCACCTGGGGGGTGATTTCTCACTTCCTGTCTCTCTGTCTCTGTCTCTCCAGTGAGTGCACATACCCTATGGTAAAACTCTCTCATAGGGGCCAGCAGGTAGCATAGTGGCTAAGGGGGCTGGATTCCCACATGGCTGACCACGGTTTGAGTCCTGGACCTGGCCGTTTGCTCTCGCATTCCCCCCACACACACACACACACACACCGCATTCCCCCCCCACACACACACACACACTCTGTCCCTCTCTGGTCAAAATAAAAATAAGTAAATAAAGTTAAAAAAAAAACCAAACTATTAAAAAATTAAAAAAAATAAACAAATAAATTGGTACCCTTTGGGACAGCATGTGGCAATATATAGATTGAGGGCCATAAGCATGTTTATAGGTGATCCAGGTATTCAACTCCCGGGACTACGCTATAGAAACAATCCGGAGGATGCAAGCTTTGCAGAGGTACAGAGAAGGCACCCTAGCTTCTAGAGCTGTCAAGTCCTTTATCTTATTTAGGGACCAGCAGTTGGTGTAATGGCTATGTCGCTGGACTCTCATGTTGTTGACCGCAGTTTGAGTCCCGGACCCGGTGGCTTAAACTCATGCTGGGCGTGTGAGCATGCATGCCCCAAATCCTGAGAGAATGGAGGAGAAGGGATTGTGCCGTGGCCATCCCCCCTGGGGGATGATTTCTCACTTTCTGTCTCTTTGTCTGTCTCTGTCTGTCTGGTGAGCACATGAGCCCTCCCTATAGAAAAATAAACCTCTCAAAAAAAAAATCTTATCTTATTTGTCTATAACCTGATGAAGTACAACTGCTCTTCGCTCCATTTGTAGATAAGGAATCCCAGGCTCTAAGAGGTCAGGCGCCTGTGGAGGTCATTCGGTTGTAAAGGACAAAACTGGGCTCCCACACAGGTGACCCTGTTCTAGCATCCCCAGCACTCTCTGCTCCTCGGGTCGCATGCAAAGCCCTGCTTCAGGCCAGGTCACCCGTCACCCAAAGTGGAGGCAACAGGTTTGCAGGAGCACGCACGCCCGTGTGCCGGCCTCGCACAGTCCCCCAGTGCAAACTTGGTGCCCTCCCATAGGTCTGGGTGTCATGGAGCATGGCGTAGCCGCTGTGCCACTGCAGCTGGCCCACCTACTCATTTCCCTGTCTCTTCTCCCTGGGATTTACTGACAGCAACAGCCTCCGCAGCCCAGCACTTAGAGAAAGCTTGCAGTCCCGTCGGTGCAAAGCCCTGTGGCCCCCACCTCTGGGGGGGTGCTGACCTGGCCTGCAGAGCCAGGGGCTGGATTGCCCCGGGAAGACTGGCTCCAGAAGCAGGCCAGGCACGTGCGCCCACAATTCTGAAGGGAGAGAGAGATGGAGGAGAAGAAGCTGTGGCATGGCCACGCCGCATACACGGCACTGTCTCGCTCCCCTCACCCCTGCCCCGTGTCCCTCTGGTGAGTACACACACTCTGGCAAATTACCAAAAAATAGAAAAAGAGAATTACCATGCTCTATAAGGCATGGGAATGTTCCTGGTTCAGGTCTGGAAGCCTCCCTGAGTTTGTTGGGTGTGTGTGTGCCCACGATGCAGGGATGGCTGAGGGGGGGGATCGCAGCACGGAGATCCTGCTGGAAGGTGTCTGTCTTTCTCTCTCTGTCTCTGTCTCTCATGGAAGAAAGAAGTACTTTTTTTTTTTTAAGAATTATTTTATTTAATTTTGGTCATTGTCATTATTTTATTTTATTTTTATGAAGTTGACGAGAGAGGAGAGAGAGAGAGCGAGCGAGCAGCAGTTAGCGTAATGGCTATGTTGCTCAACTCCCGTAGCCGACTGTGGTTGGAGTCCCCGATCCAGTGGCTTAAAACTCACGCCAGGTGACCAGCAGTTAGCATAATGGCTATGTTGCTGGACTCCCATGTAGTAGACCGTGGTTTGAGTCCTGGACCCGGTGGCTTAACCTCATGCCGGGCACGTGTGCATGCGTGCCCAAGATCCCGAGAGGAGAATGGAGGAGAAGGGATTGCGGCGTGACCACCCCCCCTGGGGGTGATTTCTCGCTTTCTGTCTCCCTGTCTCTCTCTCTTCCCGGCAAGCACACACAAACTATAGTGAAAATTTCAAAAAAAAAAAAAAAATAACAATAAAGTTAAATAAACTATTTTAAAAAGAAAGAAGCAAGCAAGCAAGCAACCAAGCTGGATCCATAAGCCAACCACTGTTGGAATCCCAGCCCCAGTATCTTGAACAATGTGCCGGGCACATGTGTGTGCGTGCCCCGAGTCCTGACGGGATGGGGAAATGGAGAAGAGCACACTATGGCCACACCCCATCGGGCAGGTGCTTCTCCTTTCCCTTCTTCCTCTCCTCTCTCTCCGAATGCACGTGCCCTCTGGCAATGAAAGAAAAATGGTTTTCTAAAAAAATCCTGAGATGCATTATGATTGGGTCATGTGTTCATCCCTGAGTCAGTCACAGTGACAAGGGCCATGTGCCTGAGTCACAGGTTCTGTTTCTGAGACCAGCAGAAGAGTCCCAGTTAACAGACAAGCTGAGAGCAGAGGAAAGGCAGGTCCCCCAACTTCTGTTAAGGAGGGAAGGCAAACAACGAAATCCTCTGCGTTCAAGAACTTCCAATAAGGGGACCAGCAGTTAGCGTAATGGCTATGTCGCTGGACTCCCACGTAGTCGACTGCAGTTCGCGTCCTGGACCCGGTGGCTTAAAACTCACTCCGGGCACGTGTGCGTGCGTGCCCAAGATCCTGAGAGGAGAATGGAGGAGAAGGGATTGTGGCGTGGCCATCCCCCCCCGGGGGGGGTGATTTCTCACTTTCTGTCTCTCTGTCTCTCTCTGTCTGTCTGGTGAGCACACGCACCCTATAGCAAAAACCTCTCCAAAAAAAAAAAAAAGAAAGAACTTCAAATAAGGCACTGGGTCTGAGGCAGAGGACAGCCCCTTCCAACTAGCCAGGCATTCATTAAACTTCGGCACTCAACATACCAGACTGATTATGTTTCTGTGCATACACACTGTATCAACTATCTATTGCTGCGTAACAAATGGCCCCAAATGAAGCAGCCGAAACCTCAAGTGTTTATTATATCATATAGTTTAAGAGGGTCAGAAATCCAGAAGTGGCTTAAGCTCTCACGAGGTTGCAATCTGAAAACAGCTGAGGTTGTAGTCAGCTGGGGCTACAGTCATCCGAAGGCTCACTGCAGAACCTGTTTCTAAGCTCACCCAGGTGGCTGTTGGCAGGAGGGCTCAGCTCCTCTCTGACTGTTCACTAGAGACCAGTACCTCATTGGGTGGACCTCTCCACCTCTTGACAAGGTTTCCCTAAGGGCAAATAACCCAAAAGAGAGAAAAAAAGGACAGAATCACACAGTTAGCTTATTTTACTTTTTTGCTAGAGGGAGTGTGTGCACTCGCACCCTAGAGCAAAAACCTCTCCAAAAAAAACAAAAAAGAAAGAACTTCAAATAAGGCACTGGGTCTGAGGCAGAGGACAGCCCCTTCCAACTAGCCAGGCATTCATTAAACTTCGGCACTCAACATACCAGACTGATTATGTTTCTGTGCATACACACTGTATCAACTATCTATTGCTGCGTAACAAATGGCCCCAAATGAAGCAGCCGAAACCTCAAGTGTTTATTATATCATATAGTTTAAGAGGGTCAGAAATCCAGAAGTGGCTTAAGCTCTCACGAGGTTGCAATCTGAAAACAGCTGAGGTTGTAGTCAGCTGGGGCTACAGTCATCCGAAGGCTCACTGCAGAACCTGTTTCTAAGCTCACCCAGGTGGCTGTTGGCAGGAGGGCTCAGCTCCTCTCTGACTGTTCACTAGAGACCAGTACCTCATTGGGTGGACCTCTCCACCTCTTGACAAGGTTTCCCTAAGGGCAAATAACCCAAAAGAGAGAAAAAAAGGACAGAATCACACAGTTAGCTTATTTTACTTTTTTGCTAGAGGGAGTGTGTGCACTCCAGAGACAGACAGAAAGAGAGGGAGAGCAGTAAGCAGCCCCCATGTGGCGTGGTCATGCTATAGTCCCTTCTCCTCCATCTTTTTTTTCTCTTTTTTGGGATTTTATGCATGTACACATGCCCAGCGCATTTCTTTTCTTTCTTTCTTTCTTTTTTTTAAAATTTATTTTAATTTTTAAGTTGTTTTCTTCAGGGACCAGCAGTTGGCATAATGGCTGTGTCGCTAGACTCCCATGTAGTTGACCGTGGTTTGAATCTCAGACCTGGTGGCTTAAACTCACACTGGGCACGTGTGCGTGCGTGCCCAAGATCCCGAGAGGAGAATTGAGAAGGGATTATGGGGTGACCATTCCCCCTGGGGGTTGATTTTTTTGCTTTCTGTCTCTCTGTCTCTCTCTGTCTTTCTAGTGAGCACATGTGCCCGATGGCAAAATTTTCTCCAAAAAATGAATTGTATTCATAATGGTTATCTTTTTTTTTTTTTTTGAACAATTATTTTAACTTTATTTATTTATTTCAGTTTTACTGGAGAGAGACAGAATGCGAAAGAAAGAGAGGGAAAAGGATAGAGCAAGCTGCCAGGTCTGGGACTCGAACCGCGATTGGCCACATGAGATTCCAGAGCCCTTAACCACCATGCCACCTGCCAGTCCCCATTGTTATCTTTTTAATTTGGCCAGAGAGAGAGAAGGAAAATGAGAAAGCAAGCCACCAAGTCTGGAACTCAAACTATGGTCAGCCAGGTGGGAGTCCAGTGCCTTAACCACCATGCCACCTGCCAGCTCCGCCCAGCATGTTTCTCAAGCTGCTAGGTCCAGAACTTGAACCACAGGGTTGGCCAGGTGTGATCTGGCTACCTTAACCACTAGGCCATGGTTTTGTTTTTAAAAGTATTTGTTTTCTTCCATGAGAGTCAGAGAGAGAGTGGCCCACACAGCGGCTTTCTGTAGTGCTCCACTCCCAGCCTCAGCCAGTTCCGGGCATGCACACTCCGTAGTGTGCAGGAAGGATCCAGGATGCGAACCTGGGACCTTCCCCTGTACGTTCA
Source organism: Tupaia belangeri chinensis (assembly GCF_000334495.1). Lineage (NCBI taxonomy): Eukaryota > Metazoa > Chordata > Mammalia > Scandentia > Tupaiidae > Tupaia > Tupaia belangeri. The sequence continues at coordinate 1,602,098 of NW_006160227.1, read as the reverse complement.
GCACTACAGAGCATTGTGTTAGTACCATGTCTGTATTATTTTTTAAAAATAATTATTTATCTGATTTCATTATTATTTAAATTCAACCAGAGAGAGAGAGAGAGACAGAGAGAGAAAAGGAAAGTGAGAAAGCAAGCTGCTGGATCTGGGACTTGAACTGTGGTCGGCCGTGTGGGAGTCCAGTGCTTCGACCACTACGTCATCTGTTGGCCCATTTATTATTTTTAAAATAATTATTGTATTTATTTATTTATTTTAATTTGACCAGAGAGGGACAGAAAGAAAGAGAGAGAGCGAGAGAGAGAGAGGAAGTCAGAAAATAAGCCAACCAGTCAAGGACTCAAACCGTGGTCGGCCATGTGGGAGTCCAGCGCCCTTTACCACCATGCCCCGTCAGCCCCGGCCCACTTATTTTTAATAAACGTGGGGTGGGACCAGCAGTTAGCGTAATGACTACGTTGCTGGACTCCCATGTAGTTGACCACAGTTAGAGTCCCAGACCCGGTGACTTAAACTCACGCCGGGCGCGTGTGCGTGCAATGCCCAAGATCCCAAGAGGAGAATGGAGGAGAAGGGATTGTGGGGTGACCATCCGCCCTGGGGGGTGATTTCTCGCTTTCTGTCTTTCTGTCTCTGTCTGTCTGGCGAGTGCATGCGCCCTATAGCAAAAACCTCTCCAAAAAAGAGAAAAAATTTAAAAATAGACGTGGGGTGAAGTTTTTCTTCTTTTCTTTTTTCAGCAGCTTCACACACGATGCTTTTCGACTTAGCCTTGGAAATGACAGCATCACTTCTGCTGGTCTTTCTGACAAAGGCTGACAAAACGTGGCAGGAAATTTCAGAAGGGTGCCAAGACCTGGGGGTGGAGTCGTCCCTGGAAGGGATCACCATCTTGCCATCTCCCTGTCACGCAGAGTGCCGGGTCCTGGCTCTGTGCTTATCTTAACTTGCCTGTTCCCTCTGCCTTTCTCTCTCCACCTTCTTCCACTGAAGAGCTTCATTTATATTTTCATCCCTGCTCAGACACCTCCTCCAGGAAGCCCACCTTGCCCACTTCTCCTATCCTGCCCTCTCTGTGGAATATTTGCAGCCCTGGATAGACTATTGTGCTGGAGTTCCTTCCGTGAGCCCTAATTCCTCTGTCCTTCTCTGTACTGGCCCTCGAGGGCAGAGGTCTGGCATCTGGACACCTCCATCAGCTGACAAAATGAAAAGGCAGGGCCCTTGCTCAAAAGGTGTGTGTAGGGGTGTCATTAAAGGCACTAAAATGCAAAACTTTCCCCTTTCTTCCAAGGAGTTTCTTTTTTCCTCTCTTCCCCCCTCCTTTTTTTAAAAGAGGTTTTTGCCTCAGGGCATGTGCAAGTGTAAGTGTAGAAAAATTTCCAGAAGCAGTTTCTGGGACAAAAAGGTGTATGCATTTATGATTCTGATATTGCCAAATTCACTGTCACAGAGATTGTTCCCATTTTTTTTTTTTTTTTTTTGGAGAGGTTTTCACTTTAGGACATGTGTGCTCAGTCAGAAAGACAGACAGAGACAGAGAGACAGAAAGTGAGAAATCACCCCTGAGAGGGGATGGCCACGCCACAGTCGCTTCTCCTCCTTTCTCTTCTCGGGGATCTTGGGCACACATGCAGGCACGCCTGGTGTGAGTTTAAGCCACCAGGCCTGGGACTCGAACCATGGTCGACTACATGGGAGTCCAGCAACTGCTGGTCCCTCGTTCCAATTTTTTACGCCCCTGAGTAACTTATTAGTGAGCTCTGGTCTTGATTGTTTTTCCTTTTTTGGGGGGTGTGTGTGTGGGGGACAGCGCATGTCTTACTTTTTCAAAGTATTGACGCTTTCCAAAATAATGCACCAGCCTTTCCCTGAAAATGAAATGATTGCCGGAAGGACACTGGGCCACACAGCTTGTGTCCCTTCGGATCCCCCTTCACCATTTCCTCCATGCGCTCTGTCCCAGGGGTGCGCTCTCCCACCGGACCCCTGGTTCCCACACACACCACCCCAGTCCCACCTCTGCGCCTGTGCCCGGCTGTTCCCACCTCCTGCCCTGCACTCCCATCCTCGTTTGGAAAGTTTCCTTTCGTCCTTTAACACGGAGCTTCAATGCTGCCTCCGTGGAGAACTCCTCGCCCTCCATGGTGGGCGGGTCACTCACTCCCCACCCTGCCCTCCTCGGGTGCCCGCCCACAGCCCTGTCATTGGTAACAGCTCTGGGGTAACCAGGCCAGGCCCACACTTAAAGCTCATCTGTGACTAAAATTAAACTCACTGGAGAGTCAGGATGGCATGGGAAGGCCACGGGCGTGGGAGTCGGACTGGGGGTGACTCCCTCCTCTGGGCTCTCCCACCTGGAGAAAGGACCTATTGAGTGATTCCTCCTTCTCCCCCTCTGGCAAATGTGTGTGCCCGCTGGCAAACCAAAGGAAAAAAAAAAAAGAAAGAAAAAAATCCCTTCATGGTTCTATTTCATACCTTCTGGGATTTCTTCTGCATTTTTTAATTTGCTGGAGGGTGCAAATGTACTCATGCTCACTGTTTGTCTTTTTTTTTTTTTTTTTTGAGAGGTTTTCACTACAGGGCGCGTGCGCTCACCAGACAGAGAGAGACAGAGAGACAGAAAGCGAGAAATCACCCCCCAGGGGGGATGGTCACGCCGCAATCCCTTCTCCTCCATTCTCCTCTCGGGATCTTGGGCACGCACGCACACGCGCCCGGCGTGAGTTTTAAGCCACCGGGTCCGGGACGCAAACCGCGGTCGACTACGTGGGAGTCCAGCGACATAGCCATTACGCTAACTGCTGGTTCCCTGTTTGTCTTTTTCTAATTTTTAAAAAGAATGATTTAACTGTATTCATTTTCAATTTGACCAGAGACAGAGTGAGAGAGAGAGAGAGAGAGTGAGAAAGCAAGCTGCTGGGTCCAGGACTTGAACCGTGGTTGCCCATGTGGGAGTCCAGTGCCCTTAACCACCACACCACCTGCTGCCCCCCTTTTTTTTTTTTGCTATAGGGCACATGTGCTCATAGGAGAGACAAAAAGCCATAAATCACCTCTGTAGGTGGGATGGCCACACAGCAACCCCCCACAATCCCTTTTCCTCCATTCTCCTCTTGGGATCTGGGGCACACTCGCACATGCTTCTGGCCCAAGTTTTAAACTGCTGGATCCAGGACTTGAACTACAGTTGACTATGTAAATCCAGCGACATAACCATTATGCAATCTGCTGGTCCCTTCAGTGTGTTTTTCAAATTGCTGGGTCCAGGACCTGACCATGCTATCAACCATGTGGGATCCAGTCACTTCAACCAAGCCACCAGCTGGTCCCTGCATATATTTTCTTCCTGGTCCACGTACTCCTATCATTCTCTCCTGACCTTTCTTCTGTGCTTTAAATGATAATTTGGTATGCATATAATCTTTGTGGGGTAATTAAAAAATTATTCCATTTATTAGTATTATTCAATTTATCCAGAGACAGCGAGAGAGAAAGGGAAAGTGAGAAAGCGAACCACTGAGTCTGGGATTCGAACCAAGCTGTGGTCCACCATGGGGAATCAGCAGCACCTTCATCGCCATGCCACCTGCGGGACCCCGGGGTACAGTATGTTTTGTAAAAGCGTGTATTATACGTGGTATAATCCAGGATATTCCCATCTCAACATTGAACTGTAGTATGTTGTTCACATGTTTTTTTTTTTTTTTGACAGATTTTTGCTAAAGGGCGTGTGCGCTTGCCAGAAAGACAGAAAGCAAGAAATCACCCCCCAGGGGGATGGCCACGCTGCAATCCCTTCTCCTCCACTCTCCTCTCGGGATCTTGGGCATGTACGCACATGCGCCTGGCAAGTTTAAGCCACCGGGTCCGGGACTTGAACCACGGTTGGCTACATGGGAGTTCAGCAACATAATCATTACGCCAACTGCTGGTCCCAGTTGTTCATAGTTAACTTTATTTAGTTATTTAAATTTGACCAGAGAGAGACAGAGCTAGAGAGAAAGTGAGAAAATAAGCTGCCAAATCTGGGACTCGAACCATAGTCAGCCATGTGGGAGTCTAGTGCCTTTAGCCACCACACCACCTGCCGGCCCCAGTTGTTCACATCTGAAGTTTGTTCGGTTTCTTTTTTTTTTTTTTT
>NW_006160227.1:1595642-1597815 GCF_000334495.1 Tupaia belangeri chinensis | reverse complement strand
CCAGGCTCCATGGAGGAGATTGGAGAAGAAGCAACTGTGTGGTGTGGCCATCCCTGGGGGGTGATTTCTCGCTTTCTGTCTTTCTGGTGAGCGGACGCGCCCTATAGCAAGGTCTATTATTTAGAGATTTTTTGCCTTAAGGCACAGGAGCTTGTGGGGAGTTGAGGGAGAGAGACAGACATATCCCCCCTGCCCCCCACCCATGGCCACACTGGCTATCCCTTCTTTCTCCTCCCTTTTCCTCCCAGGACCTTGGGTATACATATACCAGGAATGATTGTCAAGCCACTAGGTCCAGGACTTGAACTGCAGTTACGAGGGAGACCAGTGACTTATCTGCTATGTCAGCCATCTGCTGGTCCTGAATTTATTATTATTATTATTATTTATTATTATTATTTTAAGAAGTATTTTATTTAACTTTTTGTTTATCTATTTATTTTAATTTGACCAGAGTAAGAGAAAGAGAGAGAGAAAGTAAGCCGCCAGGTCTGGGATTTGAACTGCAGATAGACATAGGGGAGTCCGGCGCAATTAACCACATCACCTGCTGTCTATGAATTTATTATTATTTTAAATAAAAGCCAGCCAGGGATCAGCAGTTGGTGTAATGGCTATGTCGGCTATGTCGTTGTAGTCTCATGTAGTCGACCGCAGTTGGGTCCCAAACCCAGTGGCTTAAACTCACACCAGGTGTGTGTGCGTGCGAGCCCAAGATCCCGAGAGGAAGATGGCGTGGCCATCCCCCCAGGGGATGACTTCTTGCTTTCTTTCTGTCTCTGTCTTTCTGGTGAGCCCACTCGCCCTATAGCAAAAATTCCTCTCAAAAAAAAAAAAAGCCAGTCATGTGGGATCTGCCTCCCTTAGCCACCAGGCCTCAGAGCCTGCCCTGTATTTATTAATCATACTTTGTTTTTGTCTCCAGTAACTGGAAGGTAGAGATTTTGACTTCTGTTGATTATCTATTATCTAGAAGACATCATTTATAATAGGCTCTCAATAACTATTCAAAAGGAATGCTGGGCCAACAGGTGGCATGGTAGTTGGGGCATTGGACTCCCACAGGGCCTACAGCAGTTCAGGTCCTGGACCTGGTGGCTTACTTTCTCACTTTCTCTGACCCTCTCTGGTGAGTGCACATGCTCTATAGCCAATTAAAAAATAATAATGAAAAAAAAAATTAAATAAATATGTTTATAAAAAGGAATGCTGCACACATTAGGTAGTATGGGGTAGGTTATCTTGTGTAGCTGATGTATAATAAAGCAAATCAAAGCACACAAGATGGTGTGGTTTTTAAACTTATTTTTAAAAAACCAGTATACATGGGCCAGTGGTTAAGGGTGCGCTGGACTTCCACACGGGTGACTACAATTCGAGCCCCGGACCTGGAGGATTTCTTCTCAATTTCTCTCTCTTGCTCTGTTCCTCTCTGGTCAAATTCAAGTAAGTAAATCAATCAATAAAGTTAAATAATTCCTTGAAAAATAAATCAGTAGGGGACCAGCAGGTTGGTGTGGTGGCTAGGGTCCTAGACATTCCCACATGACCGACTGTGGTTCGAGTCTTAGACCTGGTGGTTTGCTTTCTCGCTTTCTCTCTCTGGTCAAATGGAAATAAATGAATAAGTAAATAAAGTTAATAATTAAAAAAAAAAGAAATCAGTATGCAGATGTGGCTCATTGATTTTAGCAGAGGGACGACATCTCGCTCTGTAGATGCAGCTATGTTTGCTAAGTTTCCTATTAATCCGTCTTTTCCAAGTTTCTCTGAGGCAACGACACGGAAACGAACACTCTGCACGTCCGTTCAGCGCCCTGGGAATGCGTTTCCCGGGAGGGCACGTCCATGCAGGGCTGGGCGAGGACGCCCACTGCCCTCCTGGACCACTCCCGCCAGCAGGCTATCTTTTGGATCAAATCGGATAAATCAGTCTTGTAAACTCTTTGTCGATCCGACGGAGGGAGATGAACCCTGAAATTGACAGAGGGAGAAACCGAGGACTGAAACGCTTCAGGGGCGTTCCCACATCATCGCGCACGTCCGACCCGGGAGACGACGCGCCGCGGCTGGACGCTGCGCCCCGAGTCCTCCCGCAGGGCGTCCTCTCCCCATGCGGGTCTCGAGCCTCTCCAGGGCGGCCAGACGCCGGCGCCTCTCGATTCCCGCAGGC
>NW_006160227.1:1589534-1594923 GCF_000334495.1 Tupaia belangeri chinensis | reverse complement strand
GGTGCGCATTCCTGGTATTTCGGCCGAGGGAGGTCCGCCCCGCGGCCCCGCGCCCGTGCTGTCACTCGGAGGGGCGAAGTCCTTTCTCGGGCTGGCCCCGGCTCCCAGGGCCCTGCACCCGAGTGACACCCTTTCGGGAAGGAGGAGAAAGGGGTCGGTGCTCCGCCACCATGGCTCAGGGGCCTGGGCTCGGGTCGGGGCTCTGCGGTGGCTCACGAAAGGCCCGGGATGCTTCCGCGGAGCAGGGGCCGGGGACGCCTGGGGTGCGCACGGAGAGCCGCCGCGACGCCCGAGGTGCGCTGCGGCCGGGGCTCTGCAGACCTGGTCGGTGCGCAGAGGGGTCGGGACGTGGCGAGCCGCGAGCCGGCGGCGTCCATTCATTGTCCTCGCCCTGGGGCTCTGGGTGCGCCCGATCTCCATGCCCGGGGGGAAGAACGGTGGGCGCTGCCGTCTCCTGGAGGTGGGCCCGGGCTGGAGGGAGGCGCGGAACCCAGGTAGGGCATGAATTCAGCCCACGTCGCCTGCTTGGCGACGTAGCAGGGCGGGGCCCGCCGTTCCAGGGCTCCCCAGGCGTGGAAACAATGCCGTGGAGAAGGCTCGGCTTACCCAAGGTGGTGGGCATTGACAGCAGCCAGTCTTGCCTGGGGAAATGGGCGCGGGCGTGTACACTGGAGGGGACACCATGGTGAGGGAGTGCCCACCAGGTGAGGCGGAGGGGAGGGTGTTCTGAGCTGACGAACAGCTGGCATTACGGAGGCTTCGAGGCATGCAGGAGTTGGGGCTGAGCTGGGGCAGCATCAGATAGCCTGGGGTGTAGGGAGGACTTGGTTAGCCAGGAAGGTCTAAGAAAAGTTGCTAGATTGTGAAGAGTCTTTGTTGTGGGTAGTGGTGAACGGGTTGATTGAGTTTGAATCATTGTAGCTGAGTATTACTAATTCCTTTTAAAAAATATTTAATAATGATTTAGTCCCACTTATCATTATTAGTATTATTTTTAAGAGTGATTTTTGCTATAGGGCCTGTGCACTCCTGGGAGAGAGAAAGAGAGTGAACGAGAAATCAAGAAATCACCCACTGGGCCCGGGTGGGGAAGGGTCGGGGGGAGGAGCATGGCCACACAGCAATTCCATCTCCCCCTTTCTCTTCTCGGGATTTTGGACACGGGCTCCGTGTGAGTTTTAGTCCTAGGTCCAGGACTCAAACCACAGTTGACTATGTGGGAGTCCAGAGATGAAACCACTACGCCACCTGCTGGTCCCTTATTATTATTTTTAAAGCTGAGAGAAAGCCGCCAAGCCGCCAGGTCTGGTGGGGAACCGGGGTTGGCCATGCGGGAAGGGGTCCAGCATCTCTAACCGCGTGTCCGCCAATAATTATTTTGTTTAACTTTATTTATTTATTTAAATTTGAGAGAGAGAGAAAGTGAGAAAGCAAACCAGCAAGCCAAGGTCTGGGATTCTTAACCGTGGTCAGCCATGTGGGAGTGTCTAGCACCTTAAGCACCACACCACCTGCTGGTTCCCTTGTGATTTTCTTTCTTTCTTAATTTCCTTCTTTCTTTTTCCCTTGTGATTTTCTTTCTCCCCTCCCCCCCTTTTTGTGATTTTCTTTTCTTTTCTTTTTTTTTTTTTTTTTTGAGAGGTTTTTGGAACAGGGCTTGAGTGCTTGCCAGAGAGACAGAGACAGAAAGCAAGAAATCACCCCCCAGGGGGGATGGCTACGCTGCAATCCCTTCTCCTCCATTCTCCTCTCGGGATCTTGGGCGGGCACGCACGCAGATGATCCCGGTGTGAGTTTAAGCCACCAGGTCCAAGACTTAAACGGCAGTCGACTACATGGGAGTCCAGGGACATAGCCATTATGCCAACTGCTGCTCCCGGATCCTTGTGATTTTCAAACTACTGGTTGGCCCTGTGGGACCATGGTTGGCCAAGTGGGAATCCAGTGCCTTAACCCCCACACCACATGCTGGCCCCGGATAAATATATTTTATATAGCAAACTGTTTCTTTGGATTGGTTCCTTGAGTCCCAATTTTGTTATAAAATCTTAAACTCTATGAATATAATTTTCCTAAATAGTCGTATTATTGTGATGGATGCTTATGCTAAAGAGGTTATTATGATATTAACAGACTGTAGTTAGCAGTGCCTTGGTCTTCCTTGGGTTGTGATGATTACAGTTCGTTGAAGAACATTAAGATTCTTTTGGCTTGTTTTTTGCCCTTATCGCTTTAGGGCTCAGCTATTTTAAATGCAACAGAAGCATTTGACCCAATTGAACAGTGGATATTTGGGAAAATAAACCTGTTACTTTCTCTGCTCTAAAAGCTTATCTATTAGGTATGTGTTATTTATTTATTTTTATCATATGTTGTAGTACAATTGTTTAGTCTTGTTGAAAGTCTTGTCAGTAGTTGCAAAAACATGTATGCCTTCATCATGAAAGGTCTGACTAAAATATATGTGAACATACTGTATGGGATTTGATTTAGGAGAAGAAAATAGTGAGAAGCAGAATAAACTGGTCATTTCAGAGGAAAATTATCTAAATGATGAAGTGAAGAATGGTCATACATCAAATACTGTATTCCAGCTGCTCTGAAACTAGTTGCTTTTAGTTTAAAATATGACATTTGTTTGTTCTAAGGATTGAACAATAATTTCATACTTCTTGGAAGTTAAATTTCACTTTTCCAGAAGTACTAGATTTTTTGAGATGGGAAATATGATTAATAATGTTGGATTACTATTTCAAATATTAATAGCTTACTAGTGATGAGGTATGATTCCACACATTTGAATTTCAGATACAGCTTTGTTTAGTAACCTGCTGCTTCAAAGTAGAAAAATGTTACATGAGGGAGTACTGTACTTTTGTTTGCATCTTAGGAACGTAATAGGTCACACATCATGATCCTGATCCTGGGAGGAGCTTATTAACCAAACAGCATGCCTTAAGGTTGACTTGCAGAAGAGAATTTTAAATATTGCCTTGAAAGGCAGTGGACTAATGTGACAGTGAAGGAGAGGTTTATGTAACCATAAAATTGAGCTTTGACTTCAATTTTTTTTTAAATTGTGTAGATCATAGAAGTCGTTTCTTTAAAACAAATGACTTGGAAATTTGTTCACCTTGGCTAAGATGATTGGAAAATTGGGGAACACCAGGTCTGTTTAAGATGAGGTTATTTAGGATTTAAGACTTATTTTTTGTAGTGTGTATGTGTGTGGATGGATAGAATTCCTAATTACCCATCTGACTGGCTTCAAAATGTAATAATAGATGTTTGTGTCCCATTCAGTTGATAACTTCTGGTACAGGGCTAACCTCACCTTCCCTGTAATCCTTGTGTTAGTAAAGGCTGAGTGTTATATTTGAGACTTAAAGTTGTAAGTAAACATTCTTTAATTACACATTAAAGTTTGCACCTTTGGGGCCAGCAGGTGGCATGGTGGTTAAGGCACTGGACTCCCACCCACATGGCTGACCATGGTTTGAGTCTCAGACCTGGCAGCATGCTTTCTCAACTCCCCTTCTCTTTCTGTGATTGCATGTGCCCTGTAGCAAATTAAACATAATAATAATAATACTGATACAATTAAATAATTGTCTAGAAAAACGTTGGCACCTTTATTTTACAGCATTCAAGTCATTTTGCTGCTCCCTTCTCCCTGATTTTAGTGCAGTTAGCTTCAAGACTTGTTGCCTTTCTACTAAAATTACTCCTAGAATCTCAGTTTAACCAAGGGGAATATCAAGTGGATATTGTTTTTTTGGTACTGGTTTTGGCTCAGGCTACCTCCAGTTTCTTTGGCAATTTACAAAGTGTGCTAATTGGCATTGCATTCCAATCAGTGTAGGTAGTATTTTTTGAGTAATACTTTCCACATAATTTTATATTTAGATCAGATTATAAGGATTTTACTGGATGGGGATTAATAATCTTAAAACTGTCTTAGAGTTTTAAAGTCTCTGATTAAGAGGTTGTTTATATTTAGCCGGCAATGACACTGTTTTAAGGAAGCCCAGTATGTTTGAGTCTGAAGCCCATGGTGGACTATTCCTTCTCTTTCTAGCTGTTGGCTTTCATTAATTGTCATCCACTGGCAAGAGTAGGGACATCTTTATTGTTTTAGGAAAGAATTTCTCTCCCCTGTCCGGCCCCTTCTAGTGGTTAGGGGAGCTGGATCCCACATGGGTGATCTCAGTGCAGAGGCTTGAAAATCACTCTGTGGCATGGCCACATTCCTAACAGGATGAAGAAATTGAGACTCCTTTGAGAGGTGCTTTGTTTCTCTCTGGCAATTACACATGTCTTTTGGCAATTAAAATAGAGAGTTAAAAACAAAAATTTCTCTATTTTACTCCATCTTGGTACAGAAAGTAAAAGCCACCTGCATTTGGACAAGGTATTTCTCTTTGTTTCCACAGATTTTTTTTTTTTTTTTTAATTTGCTGTACTGTGTGTGCACTTGCAGCATTTGGAGTGGGGCAGTGAGAAAGCATCTCTTAGTGGGGTGGCCATCCTGCAGTCCCTTCTCTTCCATTCTCCTCTGGGGACCTGGGCATGCACACACATGCCCTACATTTTGAATTTCAAGCTGCCAGATCTGGGACTCAAACCGCGTAGTTAGCCATGTGGGATCCAGCCACTTTAACCGCCATATGGGAGGGGGGCCCTTCATTTTCATTCTTAATCTGAATACTCAGGAGGCATCTTTTCAACTTCAGGCAGCTTTCAGTATCTATCTACCTAGGTTTGGAATAGATGAAATCATTTTTATTCCCTGGAAGAACACAATTCTTGCCTCTATGGCAACTCTAATGAGGAAGCTGAAGGTTTCTGGGGGAGACATTTGTCTGCATCCAGATAGATCATTCAAAAAAAAAAAAAAGCTTCTGCTTACATTTAAGAAAGTTTATTTATAATACAAACAACTGGAAACAATTCAAATGTCCAATAGTAATGAAATGATGATGTAAACTATGATATAGCTACTTGATGGAACATTTTACTTTTCATTTAATATGGCATATGTGAAGTATTTATGCCATGGAAAATGCTGAACATAGATTTAGGTATCTAGACTGTTTATAGTTGCAATAAAAACAAACACCCAAACAATACAAGAATATTACTCAGTAAAAAAAAGAAATGGCATGTTGACCACATACTATAACATGGAAGAACCTTGTGAAACATATTTAGTGAAAGAAATCAGTCATTGGGGCCAGCAGATGATATAGTTAAGGGTGCTGGACTCCCACATGGCTGACCATGGTTCGAGTCCTGGACCTGGCAACTTGCTTTCTCACTTTCCCTGTCTCTCTCTCACTCTGCTCAAATTAAAATAAATAAATAAAGTTAAGTGAAAAATTAAAAAAAA
>NW_006160227.1:1586025-1589354 GCF_000334495.1 Tupaia belangeri chinensis | reverse complement strand
TTTTTTTTTTTTTTTTTAATTTGCTGTACTGTGTGTGCACTTGCAGCATTTGGAGTGGGGCAGTGAGAAAGCATCTCTTAGTGGGGTGGCCATCCTGCAGTCCCTTCTCTTCCATTCTCCTCTGGGGACCTGGGCATGCATACACATGCCCTACATTTTGAATTTCAAGCTGCCAGATCTGGGACTCAAACCGCGTAGTTAGCCATGTGGGATCCAGCCACTTTAACCGCCATATGGGAGGGGGGCCCTTCATTTTCATTCTTAATCTGAATACTCAGGAGGCATCTTTTCAACTTCAGGCAGCTTTCAGTATCTATCTACCTAGGTTTGGAATAGATGAAATCATTTTTATTCCCTGGAAGAACACAATTCTTGCCTCTATGGCAACTCTAATGAGGAAGCTGAAGGTTTCTGGGGGAGACATTTGTCTGCATCCAGATAGATCATTCAAAAAAAAAAAAAAAGCTTCTGTTTGCATTTAAGAAAGTTTATTTATAATACAAACAACTGGAAACAATTCAAATGTCCAATAGTAATGAAATGATGATGTAAACTATGATATAGCTACTTGATGGAACATTTTACTTTTCATTTAATATGGCATATGTGAAGTATTTATGCCATGGAAAATGCTGAACATAGATTTAGGTATCTAGACTGTTTATAGTTGCAATAAAAACAAACACCCAAACAATACAAGAATATTACTCAGTAAAAAAAAGAAATGGCATGTTGACCACATACTATAACATGGAAGAACCTTGTGAAACATATTTAGTGAAAGAAATCAGTCATTGGGGCCAGCAGATGATATAGTTAAGGGTGCTGGACTCCCACATGGCTGACCATGGTTCGAGTCCTGGACCTGGCAACTTGCTTTCTCACTTTCCCTGTCTCTCTCTCACTCTGCTCAAATTAAAATAAATAAATAAAGTTAAGTGAAAAATTAAAAAAAAAAAAAAGAAATCCTTTACAAAATATAAAATATTGAGTGAGTCTATTATATGAAATATCTAGTATAGACAAAGTCATAAAGGGAGAAAATAGATTTGGGGCGGGAGGAAATAATAATAAATCGATTGTGGAGATAGATACACAATTCTGGATATAATAAAAGCCATTGAAGTGTATACTTTATTTTTTTTTAATTATTTTTTATATTACATTTAATTACATATATCTTTACAGTGTATAGCATTTTTTTTCCAGCACAATTACAATGCATATCAGTCAAGTGAAGACATTACTGTATACATCAGCAGCAGCAAGTAGCTTTTCCTTTTTTGTTCCAGATTATTATTTATTTATTCTTTTTTTTTTAACATTTGATCACTATACATCAGTTGACTTGTAAAAAGAATTTGCCCAACATGAAATACTTCTCAGACCAGTCCAGTTGAGAATACTGTACATGTTATCATAAATAGGTCATAAATCATTTTTGTGTCCTACAGATGTCATCCCTCTCTCTTTTTTCTCCTGCTTTCCTTCTCTGTACTCTTCCCTTCTTTTCCCCCATTCCATACTGTCTTTGGTATCTGTAATTACTGCTTTTATGCCCTCCAGTATTTCAATCTCTACTATAGTGTCGTAGTTGGTATATATTAAGTGGATACATACAATATCTTTCATAGCCTGGCTTGCTTCACTCAGCAATAAATCTTCCATATTTGACCACTTTCTATCAAACGCCAGGGTCTTGTTTTTTATAATGCTAGTGCATTTTCTGCATTACTTGTTCACTTTCTTTTCTGTTTTAGAGAGATTTTTTTGCTATAGGGTGCGTACACTCACCAGAGAGAGAGAGACAAAAAGCAAGAAATCACCCCCTGGGGGGATGGCCATGCCGCAATCCATTCTCCTTTCAGGATTTTGGGCTTGCATGCACATGTGCCCGGCGTGAGTTTTAAGCTACCAGATCCAGGACTTAAACTGCATTTGATTATGTGGGAGTCCAGCGACTAACCATTACACCATCTGTTGGTCCCTTACTTTCTTTTTAAAATTTTGTTGTACAGTGTGTGTGCTTGCTAGAGAGAAAAAGAGAAAGTGAGAAAGCACTTCCTAGGGTGATGGCCATGCTGCAATTCCTTCTCTGTTCTCTTGGAATTTTGTACACACAGGCACACTACACACACCCAGCGTGTTTTCCAAGCTGCAGGGCCCAGGACCCTAACCATGCAGTCAGCCAGGTGGGATCTAGTGGCCTCAGTCACCATACCACTGGCTGACCCACTAGTTTACTTTCTTAATGTGCAGTTCTTTTTTTTTTAATAATTAAAATAAATATTTAATTTTTATTTATTATTATCATACTTTAACTTTACAAGAAACAGAAAGAGAAAGAGGAGGAAAGTGAGAAAGCAAGCCCCCAGGTCTGGGGCCCAAATTGCAGTCACTTATCTCGGAGTCTAGTGCCTTAACCACCAACCAGGCCACCTGCTGGCCCCTTTATGTAGTATTTTTTTTTTTTTTTTTTTTTGTGCGAGGTTTTTGCTATAGGGCACATGCACTCACCAGAAAGAGATACAGAAAGCCAGAAATCACCCCTGAGAGGGGACAGCCACGCCACAGTCCCTTCTCCTCCATTCTCCTCTCGGGATCTTGGACACATGCGCCCGGTGTGAGTTTAAGCCATCGAGTCTGGGAATTGAACCACGGTCGACTACCTAGGAGTCCAGCGATGTGGCCATTATGCCAACTGCTGGTCCTGAGTCTTTAAAATTAAATTTTTTGGGGCCAGCAGGTAGCGTGGAGGTTAAGGTGCTGGGTCCCATGTGGCCAGCTGTTTGGTTTGAGTCCTAGACCTGGTGGCTTAAAAATCATGCCAATCTGGGTGTGCATGTGTGTTCCAAATCCCTGGGGAATGATCTCTCACTTTCTCTCTCTCTGGCGTGCACATGTGCCCTAGAACAAAAACTAAAAAGAAGAAAAAAATTTTTTTAATGATTTTGTGAATAGATAGCGTGGTCACATGCCACAGAACTGAAAAGGTACTGAAGGTTTCACAGTATAAAGCATAGTCTATCCCTTTGTTCCCCAGCCACCCAACTTTCTGTCCTTGAGGGAAATATATTATAGGGTTCTTATGTGTCCTATTTTGTGATGACACAAGGAATATTTAAGGATTCTTGAATACTCGTGCTGGCCTTACTTTCTTGCTCAGATCTTGCAAGGGTGTCCATTACCTGCCTATAAGTACATAATTCTTGCCTGTCTAGTTTATATATCTTTCTCATACTATGTTACTGGAATTAAAAACCATTTTTAAAAAAGAATTATTTATTTTATTTATTCATTCATTTTATTTTAATTTGACCAGAGAGAGA
>NW_006160227.1:1584178-1585489 GCF_000334495.1 Tupaia belangeri chinensis | reverse complement strand
TTTCTTTCTTTCTTTCTTTCTTTCTTTCTTTCTTTCTTTCTTTCTTTTAATTTGACCAGAAAGGAACAGAGTTGGGGGGGGAGTGAGGAAACAAGCCTCTCGAACTTGAACCATGGTTGGCCATGTTGTAGTCCAGTGCCCTTAACCACCATGCCACCTGCTGGCCCCTAAAGGCCATTTTTTAAGTCACCAAATAGATGCATGCCCCTGTGCTGGGTATAAGGTGAGTGAGGCAAGTTCCTGTCTTCAAGGATCTTCTCTTCTGGGGCGAGGCTGACACAATTTCCTCACTTTCTTCTGTTCCTCTTTTAAGACCCATTTGAAGCATCATCTTCTAAAAATCATTTCCTGATCTCTTTTCTCACTTTCCTACTCATTACTGTTATTTTCCTGCCTTGATCCCCTCCTTAAAACCCTTTACATTTGTTTTTCTTACGACTTCTATTGTAGTCATTTGTGAGCTTATCAAAATAGATAATAAATATACATTCATGTTTCCTATTTAATATTTAATTCCTTATTTACTGATATTTGTGAAAAACATTCCCATTTGAAAGACTGAGAGATTAGACCTTTGTACTTTAGTGAAAAGTACTGAATCTAAATGTCAACACTCAATTGTAGGTTTTATAAGACCTTTAATTTCATCTAAGTATATTTTTTATTTTTTTTTTTCCAATTTATTTATTTGCATTCATTCACTGTACATCATTACAGCATACAAAATGAGATTTTCCATCCAGAGTACACTGTATATTGTCTCAATCAAGCACCTCAACAAACATATTATTGTCAGCAAATGATCTTCCATTTCTTGTTTTCTGTGTTTTGCTTTTTTCCCCCCATCCTTGATTCCCTATCTCTTGCCCTCTGCCATCTCCCATTCTCCTCCCACACTGTCTCTGGTATCTATATTTGCTTTCTATACTGTTTTCCCCCCACATTTTGTTGAATCACCAAAGACCCTAATCAATCCAAATACCCTCATAGCAAACACAGGTGACACACACATTTCCATGAACACAAGTCTAACTTCACACGTCCTATAAAGTGGCACCTAGCTGGGGCTACATATCCTACTGTAGTCATTGATCTAAGTATACTTTTTGTTTGGTACTATGCATTGTAGATTTTAAAAAGATTTATTTATTTAATTCAATTTGTTGCTGTTATTTTTTTAATTTGACCAGTCTGAGAAAGCAACCCTCCAGGTCTGGGACTCGAACCTTGGTCGACCATGTGGGAATCCAGCACCTTTAACCACCACATCGTTTGCTGGCCCTCTTTTTTTTTTTTTTTTTTTTTTTTTTT
>NW_006160227.1:1555436-1584119 GCF_000334495.1 Tupaia belangeri chinensis | reverse complement strand
GGCCTCTTTTTTTTTTTTTTTTTTTTTTTAATGAAGAGAGATTTATACTATAGGGTGTGTACTCTTGCCAGAGAGACAGAAAATGAGAAACCACCCCCCCCACACACACCCGGGGAGATGACCATGCTGCAGTTTCTTCTCCATTCTCCTCTCAGGATCTTGGGCATGCATGCACACATGCCTGGTATGAGTTTTAAAGTGCTAGGTCCAGACTCAAACCGTGGTCAACTATGTGGGAGTCCAGCAACGTAACCATTATGCTATTGGCTGGTCTCATGCATTGTAGATTTTGTATGTATTTATTGTGGCACACATTTTATTAAAGTATTTATTCTGCTATCTTTTAGAGGACCAGATCTTAAATATCCAGAGTTAAGTACAGTGGCTGGCCTCTGATTGCAGCTGAATTTCTTAAATATAAGATACTAAATAACATTTATTGAGTTGAAATTTTTTGCATCTGTGTCTTGGGCATCTGACTAGACTTAAGCTCCTTAAAGGTGGGGCATGTGTTACTCTTATTTATATCTTCAGTTCTGGGAACCTTGTCTTTTTTTTTTTTTTGGAGAGGTTTTTGCTATAGGGCATGTGCGCTCGCCAGACAGAGAGAGAGAGAGAGAGAGACATAGAGACAGAAAGCGAGAAATCACCCCCCAGGGGGGATGGTCACGCCACAGTCCCTTCTCCTCCATTCTCCTCTCGGGATCTTGGGCACGCACACACATGTGCCCGGCGTGAGTTTTAAGCCACCGGGTCCAGGACGCGAACCGTGGTCGACTATGTGGGAGTCCAGCGACATAGCCATTATGCTAACTGCTGGTTCCCCTGGGAACCTTGTCTTATACAAGAAATATTATTGAAAGCGTGGAGATTCATAGGTTGATCACCGGTGGAGTTAAGTTTCCTCGTGCTGCCATCATACAAAATAAAGAGGCTATAGTTACATAAATTCAAGCTCAGAACTTTGTAACGTAGGAGATCTGTTGTAGGAGTTGCCTTGCTTCCCCCCTCTATTGGGCATTACCTGTAGATTGCTTTGCAGTCTGACTGCTACCTCCTTGAGGACGAATGACTGTTTTAGCAGATCTCTGATTCTTCAGCTCAAGCAGCTCTTGCCATGTTAGGTATTTCCTTTTACACTCATGGGTTTGAGACATAAAAGTTTCCCTCCCCCCACCTTTTTTTTTTTTAAAGAATTTTGCCTTAATGGTGTGTCCACTTGCCCAAAGAGAGACAGTGAATGGGAAAGTGAGAAATAACAGTGCCCCAAAGGGGATGCCCATGCTGCAATCTCTTTTCCTCTTATTTTCTTCCCGGGATTTTGGGCATGTACACACATGTGCTGGGCAGTGTTTTTAAGCCTCCAGTTTTGGTACTCAGACCACAGTCGACCGTGGTAGGAGTCCAGCCATCTTTTTTTTTTTTTAAAGAATTATTTTATTTATTTATTTAAATTTGGCCAGAGAGAGAAAGGGAAAGTGAGAAAGCAAGCTGCCAGGTCCAGGACTCAAACTGCAGTCGGCCATGTGAGAGTGTCCTTAGCCACCATGCCAGCTGGCAGCCCCGAGTTCAGCTATCTTAACCACCATGCCAGCTGCTGGCCTCGAGACGTGAAAGTTTTAATCAGACAGAATGAAGGGATAAATAATACTTTTACACTTTCCTTAACCTTAGTCTGGACTAGAATTAGACTATGATTGTGAGAGTGGAGATCAAGGCCTTCATGACTAAATTACCTCGCTGTCTGACATTGCAAAATAGGCCTCTAGGCTTTGGGTGTGTGTTAAAATATACATAACATTAAATATACCATTTTTAACCATTAAAATGCTTTTATTATAGAAAGTATATGTAAAATTTACCATGTTAGCCATAAGTGTGTGATTCAGTGGCACTAAGTCCATTTACAGTATCTTATAGCAATCCCTCTCTCCATTTGTAGAGCTTTTTCGTCACCCTGAACAGAAACTACCCATTAAGCACCAATTTCTCATTCTTCTGGTCCCCAGTCACTAGTAACAACCTCTCTTGTACTTTCTGTGAATTTGCCTATTCCAGGTATCAGATAAGAGGAGTCCTATAAGGACCAGCGGGTGGCGTGGCGGTTAAGGTGCTGGACACGCCCACATGGTCGACCACTATTCAAGTCCTGGACCTGGTGGCTTGATTTCTCACTTTCCTCTCTTTCTCTCTGTGTCTTTCTTTGGTCAAATTAAAATGAATGAATGAATAAATAATCTTTTTTTTTTTAAAAAAAGGAGTCCTATAAGATCTGCCCTTTTGTGTCTGTCATATTGCATTTAGCATATTTTCAGGGTTAATTACTATAGTATTGATAGTGTGTGTCATTTTATTCCTAATAAAGCCAAATAGTTCATTGTATAACTATCACATTGTTTATTCATTCATCTCTTGGTGGATACTTGCTTCCACCTTTTGACTGTTGAGAATAATGCTGCTGTGAGCATTGGTGTACAGACATCTGAATTCCTGCTTTTATTTCTTTTGGGTGAATATGTATGAGTGGAATTGCTGGGTTGTATGGTAATTCTATGTTTACCTGTTTGAGGCCCTGCCAGACTTGATATTTTGCACAGTAGCTGCACCATTTTACTTTTCCACCAGCAATTAAGACTAGTTTTTCCGCATCTTTGCCAACATTTGTTATCCCCCACGTTTTTTAAAATTATAGCCGTCTTAATGAGTGTGAAATAGCCCTAGGCATTTTTTTCTTGTTGCCTATTAGATCTGATGGGCAAACCAGAACCTTAGTAGTTGGCTATATTTGGAATGGATGTATTTTTCTCCTTAAATGTGTTTGTATATAATACTCGCCAAGGAGATACATTATTAATAGTTTTATAATGAATAACTTCTCCTTTTTGTGAAGAATAAGTTTCCTGTAAGCTGGTATTTGTTGTCATTACCTTTGTTACACCCTCATCCTCTTTTATTTAGAAGTGTGATTTTGTCAACCAGTGAGAGAGGATTTCAATTAATACTAGATGATAAGCTAAATGGGGTGGGGGTTGGAGGATAGCCCATGGTTTGGTGGTTAAGGTGACTGTGAGGCAGGCAGAAAGCTAGAAAGTAGAAGTGGAAAAGGAGGCTGAAGGATCTGCCTCTGTGGCTAGATAGAAAAGCCAATCAGGGCAGCAAATTCCCCACCCGAAGTAATGCAGGCAGGAGATTTCCAGTGGGGGATGTCTAGCTGATTAAGCCACATTTGCTATAGCTAATGACATGAATCAGTGGCCTCAGCCACATTCGATAAGAGTCGATGAGATGAGAACAATCAATGGGCCCAGCCAATGACCGACTGACACGACCTAGATTAAAAAATTGTAACCCTTACAGTAGGGGTCTGCTGGCGCCCTTGAGCTAAATTTCCTCTCCACCTGGCCTGCTCCTACCTGCTCATCTTTTCACTTTTACTTAATAAATGACCGTTTGCTTCTGCTACTGGCGTGTTTCATTCAATTCTTTGTCTGAAACATCAAGAATCTGGATATCACTGAAACCGTCCCACAGTTGAATTCCACATGACTGACCGAGAAATTTGAGTCCTGGACCCAAGTACACTGGCTCTGTGCATGGGTGACCAAAATCCCAAAAGGAGTGAGACATGGGAGAGAAAGGATTACAGTGTGACCATGCCCCTTAGAGAGGTGCTTTATGTCTCTCTTTTTTTAAAGAATTATCTTATTCAACTTTATTTATTTATTTAAATTTTACCAGAGAGGGACAGAGAGAGAGAAAAAGTGAGCTGCTAGTTCCAGGACTTGAACCGTTAACCACCACACCACCTGCTGGCCTCAGAGGGGTGCTTTCTCAACCTGCCCTGAGTGCAGGAGCCCTCTGACCTCCCCGCCTCCCCAATATATGTGTACTTTAAAAAATTCATGAAAAGTTAAACTAAATATAAGTTTATTTGGGTGCCAAGCATTTTTGAAATTCATGAATAGTTTTTCATAATACACATTTATCATTAACTATTTTTTTTTTTTGAGAGATGCTTGTGCTCATGGGAGAGAAGAGAGAGAAAGTGGGAAATCATGGCCATGCTGCAGTCTCATCTCCTCCATTCTCCTCTCGGGATTTTAGGGATGTGTGCACATGCACCTGGTGTGAGTTTCAAGCTGCTCGGTCTGAGACTTGCCACATGAGAGTCCAGTGCCTTAACCACTAACCACTATGCTGCCTGCTGGCCCCTTTCATTAACTTTTCAAAGAACCCTTCTCTAAGGGAAAAAGAGGCATGGGGCCAGCAATTGGGATAGTGGTTAATGTGCTGGACTCTCACATGACCGATTGTGGTTTGAGTTCTGGACCTGGCAGCTTGAAACATGCCGGGTGCGTGTGTGCCCAAAATTCTGAGAATGTAGGAGAAGGGATTGTGGCATGGCCATCCTTTCTGGGGGTGATTTTTCACTCTCTTTTCGTTTCTCTCTGGCTATCTGGCAAGTACATGCACCTTGTAGCAAATATCTCTTAAAAATAAAAAAAAGTACAATATGTCAGGTAAAAAACATACATTTTCAAAAATGTATCTGAGCATAGTAAAGACTGGATAAACATGTCTAAAAATGTTGGCAATGATGTAGGTTATTTTAAAAATTTATTTAATCATTTATTTTAATTTGACTAGACACACACACACATGTACAGAGAGAGAGAGAGAAAGAAAGTGAGAAAGCAAGCCCATCAGGTCCAGGACTCGAACTGTGGTTGGCCATGTGGGAGTATCCAGTGCCTTCACCGTATGTCACCTGCTGGTCCCATCATGTAGGTTATTTTAAGGGTCTTTGTATTCTCTTTGGCTTTTTGTATTTTTCAGTTTTTTCCCTCCCTTTGTGAACATATATTCAGTGTGTCTTAAATATTAATAGATTGGGAAATATAAATCATTGCTAAAAATCTGTATGTATGCTGATGACATCTGTATGGAGTTCTAAGCACATAGGAAAACAGTGAAGAATAACAGCAAGTTTCTTGGGTGGAGATAAAGAAGTAGTAAAACAAAGAAGGGGTTAAGAAATTAATTAATATGTTGCATAAGTGGTATAGAAGAAAACAAGGGGGGGTGGCCAGCCCTGTAATGTAGTGGTTAAGGGAGCTGGATCCCACATGGCCAATCGTGGTTTAAGTCCCTGACCTGGTGGCTTGAGAGACATTCTGTGTGTGTCCATGTGTGTGTGTGTGTGTGTGTGATAGATACTTGCATGCTTAGAATCTTGATGGGGTGGAGAGGAGAATTGTGTTCATATCTCATTGGGAGGTTATTTCTTTCTCTTTATTGTGAGTGCATGCACCCTCTGACAAAAAAGGCCAATAAAGAAAAAATTTAAAGGAGGCAGGGTTTACTATTTATAATGAGTGTGTTTGTAAAGACATTAAACAATGAACATTTTTAATAAAAGGAAACAAAGTTGAATAATAAATGAAAAAGTCAGTACCTGTGATCAGCAGGCTGTTTCTTTCCTTAATTATCCTGTACTCTCATTCCTTGGTCCCACTGTGGCTTTTCTTTAATTTTATATCTGCCTGTTGAAATGGTACCCCTTCACATTCAGATAACTACAAGGAAATCACCCTTTAATCATCTCCTCTTCCTCCACTCAAGCTAGAAGTGACCTTTTCCTCACTTTTGAATCCATATATAGTTTTCTTAAGAACCCATCCCTCTGAGGACCAGCAGAAGGCGTAATAGTTATGTCTCTGAAATCCCATGTAGTTGACCACGGTTCAAGACCCAGACCTGGCAGCTTAAAACTTATTCTGGGTGCATGTGCATGTGTGCCGAAAATCCCGAGAGGTGAATAAAGGAGAAGGGGTTGTGGTATAGCCATCCCCCCGGGAGCTGATTTCTTGCTTCTGTCTCTGTCTCTCCAGCGAGCACATGTGCTCTATACCAAAAATCTCTCCAAAAAGAGAACCCATCCCTCTCACTCCCTGGCTCTGTGGCCTGGTGGTCAAAGCAGCCAGAACCCACATGGCAACTATGTGGTTCAAATCCCAGACCTGGCAGTTTGAGAAACGTGCCACACATGTATACCTGCATGTTCAAAATCCCAAAAGGAAAGAGAGAAGGGATTGTAGCAGCAGTGTTCCCCATGGTGAGTGCTTTCTCCACTCCTCTTCTCTATGGTAACTGCACCCATTCTCTAGCACCCCCCCAAAAAAAAGAAGGAAAGAAGGAGAGAAAAGCTTACCAAAAGTTTTGTTTTGTTGTAGATCTACTTGTCTTCATAAACGTTCTTAGCCCATTTCCTAGCATATATTTTTGGTAAATGGTAGTGGTTTTTACTTATATTTTAAACATTTTTTTTCTTTTCATTTTTTTGAGAGGTTTTTGTTGTAGGGTGTGTCTGCTTGACAGAGACAGAGAGACAGAAAGCGAGAAATCATCCCTCAGGGGGGATGGCCACTTCGCAATCCCTTCTCCACCATTCTCCTCTCAGGATCTTGGGCACGCACACACACATGCCCAGTGTGAGTTTAAGCCACCGGGTCCAGGACTGGAACTGTGGTTGACTACATGGGAGTCCAACGACATAGCCATTATGCTAACTGCTGGTCTGGTCCCTATTTTAAACTTTTTTTTAAAGAATTATCTTATTTAATTTTATTCATTCCTTTATTTTTTAATTTAATTTGACCAGAGAGAAACACACACAGAGAGAGAGAGAGAGAGAAAGTAAGCCACCTGGTCTCGGACGAGAACCATGATTGGCCATGTGGGAGTGTCCAGCGCCTTAACCACCACACTACCTGCTGGTGTCACTTTAAACATTATTGGGAGGTCTTTATATTCTTCAAAGCAGCTAACAATTCAAAGGTATATTCTTAGAAATCCTTGTATGAATTGTGCATTATATCCTTTTTCTCTCAATTTTGTTCCGGGTTGCAGTATATATAGAGGCATTCTGGCTCTTTAGATTATATGGTGTGTGTGTGTATAAAATAATTATTTAATTTTATTATTATAGTATTTTAAAAATTTTGCTGTAGGGCACATACACTCACCAGAGAGAAAGAGAGAGAGAGAGAGAGAGAGAGAGAGAGCGAGCGAGCACGAGGGAATGTCAGAATGAAAGCTGCCATGTCCAGAACTTGAACTGCAACTGGCCATGTGGGAGTCCAGCACCTTAAGCACCACACCACCTGCTGACCCCTGATACATATTTTTTATGACAGAGAGAATGTGTGTTCAGGAGGGGGAGAGGTATTTTTTGACAATGTGTCTTCCATGTTGTGATCCTCCTGCCCCAACCTCCCAGTTAGCAAGGACCATAGATGTGCACCATCATACCCAGCCTGTTTAGGGTTGGAAACTCCCGTTTCTGCCACCACAAACTGGTCCTTTATGTGATAGATAGTGAATCAGTGTCCATGAAAAAGGATTAGGATAAATCCTGTAATTATTTCTTTTCTCCATTACTATGTCATTCAGCAGATATTTGAACACCTAATTTTTGCAAGGCACCATAGTGGATGATGGATCATAGCAAAAGATAGGAAATACGTGTATGTAGTCCTTTCCCTCAAGGCGTACATCATTTGGTGAATAATTAGGTTACTTTTTTTTTTTTAAATCCTGTTGCCAAGTAACTGGGTATAATTTAATGCATTAATGAATTAATGAACTAATTAACAGGTAAGCTTAAACATGTCCTTTTTTGTTTGTTTTTAATAATTACTTATTTTTATTTTTTTATTTTTTAGAGAGATTTTTGCTATAGAGTGTGTGCACTCACTGGAGAGACAGAGAGACATAAGTGAGAAATCACGCCCCAGGGAGAGGATGGTCATGCTGCAGTCCCTTCTCCTCTAGTCTCCTCTTGGGACTTTGGGTACACACGCACATACACCCAGTGTGAGTTTTACGATGCCGGGTCTGGGACTTGAACCACGATCAAGTATGTGGGAATCCAGCGACGTAACCATTGCACCATCTGCTGGTCCCATATTATTATTATTATTTAACTTGCTATAGGGCTCATGTGCTTACCGGAGAGTGACAGCGAGAGGAAAAATGAGACAGCAATCCACCTGGTCTGGGACGCAAACTTCAGTTGGCCATGTGGGAGTCCAGCACTTTGATAACCTTGCCACATGCTGCCCCAAACATGTCCTGTTTTAAGGAAATTATTATTATTTTTAATGATGATTATTTTATTTGACTTTAATTTGACCAGAGAGGGACACAGAGAGAGAGAAAATGAGAAAGCAAGCCACCAGGTCTGGGACTCGAACTATGGTTGGCCATGTGGGAGTCCAGCACTCTTAACCACCATACCACCTGCCAGTCCCAAGGAAATTACTCTTGAAAAACTTATTAAAGGGACCAGCAGTTAGCGTAATGGCTATGTCGCTGGACTCCCACGTAGTTAACTGCGGTTTGCGTCCTGGACCCGGTGGCTTAAACTCACGCTGGGCGCATGTGCACGTGTGCCCAAGATCCCGAGAAGAGAATGGAGGAGAAGGGATTGCGGTGTGACCATCCCCCCGGGGGGTGATTTCTCGCTTTCTATCTCTCTGTCTCTGTCTGTCTGGTGAGTGCACGCGCCCTATAGCAAAAAACCTCTAAAAAAAAGTATTTAAAATAACTTCTGAATAATAAATGAGAAATACTATCAATTTTGTAGATGTCTTACTGTAATTCTTACGTGTCTTGGAGAAATCACGGTGCTTACCCTTGAAGATACTACTAAAGACTAGGGAATATTTTCTGTTTGAAAGCTATTAACTGCAGAAGAAAGTAAAGGAGAATTGACTGAATTAGATAGTGTCACTTCTTAAAATTGCTTTGACAAGATAAAAACATGGGGGAATATACCTCCTATGCTGAGGACAAATCCCCGTGTTTTCCCATATGGGTAATGCCAGTGTATAGGATGGTAGGTAGATTCACATATATTTTGTCTTTATTTTGTAACAAAATCTATTTATGGGGCCTGCAAGTGGTGTGGAATTCAAGGCACTGGATTCTATACAGCCAACTGTACAGTTTGAGTCTCGACCTGGTGACTAGAAAATCACACTAGGTGCTTATGCATGTTCCAAAATCCTAAGAGGAGAATGAAGAAGGGATTGTGGTATGGCCATCCCCTCTGGGGGGTGATTTCTCACTTTCTGGCTGTCTCTTCCTGTCTCTCTGGGAGCACAAGTGCCCTACAGCAAAAACTAAAATAAATAAATAAATTTATCTCCCTCATCTGGGAGAGAGAGAAAGAAGGGAGGGGCTCAGGGTATTCGCATCATCTGCCAGCCAGGGTCACAAATGTGTGTGTGGGGGTCACTTGACATGTTCAGGCAGATCCACACTACCAACTTTGAGCCTTCCCAGAGAATCTCTAGCATAGCAAGAACACCCCTGTTCATAGACCACCTTGACTTGGCCTATTTTGTCTTTATTTTTGAGGAGGGCTAATTTTGTTGTTTAAATTTGCTAGAGGTCCCATGTGCTCACCAGGAAGAGAGGTAGAATGCACCCCCCCTCCCCCAATGAGGAATGGTCATGCTTTTTTCATTTCTTTTCCAGTTCTCCATCTTGTTGAGATTTTGGACACACACATGCTAGGAGTGTTATTCAAGCCACTGGGGCAGGATTGAAACTACGTGGTTGTCCATGTTGGATCTGGGTCCCTTAAGGCCATGAGGCCAGCCTTAATGTTTAAAATATATATACTAAGGAGAGAAAGAAAGCACTCCGCAATGGTGTGTGGTCCTGCCTCAATCTCTTTTCCATCTCTGTCCTTTTGGGGTTTTGGTGGGCATGCACTCAGATGCTGGTCTAGTCTGGGACTCTAATTGTGGTTGACCTTGTGGGATCTGCCTTCCCACAACTTGTAGGCCACAAGGATGGCCTAGCATCTTTTATTTAATTTTTGTTTAACCCTTGCTGAATATATGCAAGATTTGCTACTAAAATTAATGCCTTTTATGTGGAATAGAAATTAACGATATATAGGGTTAAGTCAGTGTTTCAAGTAAGTAATTTTGGACAATGAAATAACAATTTTTTTTTTTCTTTTTTATATTGCCAGAATTGTATGTTAGCTCACCAGAGAGAGAGAGAGAGAGAGGAAGAGAGAGAGAGAGAGAGAGAGAGAGAGAGAGAGAAAGCACTCCCCAGTATGTCTTCATCCTGTTGGGATTTTGGGCACATGTGCGCATACGCCCAGCATGTTTTTCAAGCCACTGTGCTTGGGATCTGAACCACACTATAGGCCATGTGAGATTCGGGTCCCCTAACCACTAGGCAATGGAGTTGGCCCAACTAGATAATTTCTGTGTCTCTTCTTCTCCCTTCAGTATGTAGACTTCTTTTTTTATGTTTGTTTTGGAGAGGTTTTTGCTATAGGACGCATGCACTCGCCAGAAAGACAAAGAGAAACAGAGAGACAGAAAGTGAGAAATCACTCCCCAGGGGGATGGCCACAATGCAATCCCTTCTCCTCCATTCTCCTCTCGGGATCTTGGACACCAAGTGCCCAGCGTGAGTTTAAGCCACCGGGTCCGGACTCGAACCGTGGTTGGCTACATGGGAGTTCAGCGACATAGCCATTACGTTAACTGCTGGTCCCAGTATGTAGACATTTTTTAGTCTCTTATTACTTGGTCATCAGAATGATCATCCCTAAACCATCTTCTGTGTGTATTGTGTGTTTTGTTTCAAGTGTTAATGGTATACCTGGTAAATGGGTCTGTTCCATTTAAAATTAGCAGTTGCTACCTAAATGAAACAATGACTGATTAAGAGATGAAAAGATAAATGTGGGTTAAAAAGTTTAAAGTTTCTTAAAATGAGAATATTGAAAATCTCTTGTGTGACAGGTTAAAAGAAAATTGGCTTCAGATGTCTTTCACTGTGAAATAGATTGTTTTAGCATAATTGTTTTGAACTAGTTCATTTCTAATTTGTGTTATAAAAACCAGTAACCCTTTTAATATTCTAAAATATATTTTCTAAATGGAGTGGCCCATGTGTGCTAGCTTTTAGAAGGATAGAGTGGTACATTTCTTCATGTGCATTTGTGCTGGCCCGTCATCTGATGAAGTTACCAGTTTGTGGTTAGACATTGAGAAAGAGGAGTGAGGAAACTCAAAATATTGGCACATACACACCACCTTGTAGTGAGTGCATCAGAGTGCCCTTTTGGACTGGTTGGGAAACTGTAGCATAAGCCTTTCCAAACTAGACTTACTGTTGTTTTCTAGCTTGGATGAGATGAATTCTTGAGCTTGCCTGTTTTTTCAGCAGAAACTTTTTATGTGTGAGGTTGATTTTTTTTCCAGTGTCATGTGACCAATTGAATAAAAAATCTCCCGAAAGAAAGCCTGGGATAATCTGTAAGTTAATTGTCCAAATCTACCAGATCATGTTAGGACTGAAGAAACGAAGGCTTAAGGAGGAATGAACTCAGTGAAGTCAGATTTTAAGCACGTTAGCATATGGTTATTCAACTATGTTTTTGCTCTGCTGAAAATAAGGTATTTTTTTAATGGTACAGGCAGTTGTAGTCACAATCCTTCATACATTGAGCATTTGTTCTCGTGAGGGGTTTGATTGCAGTAGAATAGAGCTAATTTATTCCTTTGTCATTTTTCATGCTCATGAAGCTGTATACTGTGACCGTATCATAGTTGAGTGTGATTCTTTTTAAAAATTTTTATTTATTATTATTATTTTAAAATATGCTATAGGGCACGTGTGCTCACCAGTGAGAGACAGGAAAAGTAAGAAAGTAAATTGCCAGGTCCGGGACTTGAACCACAGTCAGCCATGTGGGGGTCCAACACTTTAACCACCATGTAATTTGCAAGTCCTGAGTGTGATTCTGTTATGTAGAGATATTTAAAATAAAAGTGATCCCTGGGACCAGCAGATGGCCTAATGGTTATGTTGCTGGACTTCCACAGTCTACCAGACCTGGTGTAGTCATGGACCTGGCAGCTTAAACTCACGCCGGGCATGTGTGTGTGCGTGCCCAAGATCCTGAGAGGAGAATGGAAGAGAAGGGATTGTGTTGTGGCCACCCCTCTGGGGTGATTTCTTGCATTCTGTCTTCCTGTCTGCCTCTGTCTTTTTGGCGAGCACACACGCCCTATAGGAAAAACCTCTCTTTGAAAAAAAAAAAAGTGAGTCCTAATGATAATATACTTTTATTGATTGGTGCTGCCTACCAGGTTTTGAGTTTTCCTTGGGCCAACCAGGTGGCGTGGTGGTTAAAGTGGCTGGATCCCACATGGCTTAATTGTTTGAATTGTGGACTCAGTGGCTTGAAAAATTCTGGGTGCTTGTGGGTGCATGGCAAATCCCAAGAGGAAGATAATGGGGAAGAGATTAGGTCACATACACCCCGCCCCTAGGGGTGTTTTCTCACTTTCCCCCTTTGTCGCTCTCTGTCCTCCTCTCTCAAACCACACACATGCTTTGGTAAACAATAAAAACAAACAAGCAACAAGAAAAGTGTTTTCTGTAATTCATTTAATCTTCTCAATAACTTGGTGATGTGAGTACATTGTTATGTTTGTTTATCTGTTTGCTCGCTTGCTTGCCAGAGGGTGTATGGTGCTCACTGAAGAGAGAAGAAAAGCAAAAGCGTGCCCTGTGGAGCGTGGTCATGCAGCAATCCTTTACACATTTCTCTCTCCTTTCTGGATTTTTGGCATGTGCACACACACACTCGACATGTTTTTCAAGCCATTGGGTCCTGGACTAAAACTTTACAGTGGGCCACGCCTTAACCACCAGGCCATGGGCTGGCCCAGTTATTGTTATTTTATATAGGAAGAAACAGGGAGATGAAGTAAGTATCCTAAACACAGCCATCTACTTAATGGGAGATCAAAGGTATTTTCTTGGGCTCCATCCTATTTTTCATCTTAGAATTTAACCCTAGGCGTGATGCAGATTTACTGTATGGGAGTTTTCTTGAGTTGCTGAAAATGCCCTCAACTTTGTAATTTTCTTTATGGTCTACACTTGTTCCATTTCTTTTTATAGGCTTTATAAGACTAACCCCACCTAATCTCTGTATTACTTTAACTAAATTGTAAAATCATTTTATTTTATTTATTTATTTAGAGAGGGTTTGTTTGTTTAGTTTGTTTGGGGCATGTGCTCTCGCTGGAGAGACAGAAAGTGAGAAATCACCCTACTGGGCGTCGTCCCTTCTCCTTTCTCCTTTTGGGATTTTGGGCATGCATGCACATGCACTCCGCATGAGTTTTAGGCTGCTGGGGTCCGGGACTTGAACTGTGGTTGACTACGTGGGAATCCAGTGACATAATCATTACACCATCTGCTGGTTCCATAAAATTAATTTTTACCTTTTTTTTTTTTTTAAGTATATTTATTTCATTCATGGGGGAAAGAGAAAAAGACAGAGACAGGTAGCCCTAAAAAGGTCTTTATGCTGCTATACATGACTGTGGCTAGCCTCAGCCAGCATGAAGCACATGCCTGAAAAAAAATTTTTTTTAAATTTTTAAAAAAATGAAAACTTAATAAATTTTTTTTTTCAGTACTCTGAAGTGAGCTTACTGGTAAGATTTCCAAAAAGATAGCATTGACTTTGAGATCTTGAAAGTTCAAGATGATCTAAGTAGATACAAATCCTTGAAATAGCATTCTAATCAGAATGACTGTTGGAGTCTTTAAAAAAGACATGGTGAAAGAGAGAGAGTGGGAAAGCAAGAAAGCAAGCTGCCAAGTCCAGGACTCGAACTGCAGTTGGCCATGTGCTAGTCCAGAGCCCTCAACCACCACGCTACCTGCTGGCCTTTGAGGCTTAAAATTTTTAATATACTAATGTAATGACTAAGGGCTTTAGAC
This sequence comes from Tupaia belangeri chinensis, assembly GCF_000334495.1. Lineage (NCBI taxonomy): Eukaryota > Metazoa > Chordata > Mammalia > Scandentia > Tupaiidae > Tupaia > Tupaia belangeri. Next base: position 1,570,277 of record NW_006160227.1, on the reverse strand, counting down.
ATTGAAGTCAGAAAAACCTAGGCCGGAAACGTAAGGTCTGTCTAGGAGAGTAACTAATTAATTAGTGTAATCAATCTGTAGAGCATCATTTCTAATCAATAGAACCATTAACTGCTTTCATTTATAACATAACAATAGATAACATTTACTGTTTCAGGCTAACACTATATGTCTCCTATATATGTTAAGAAATTTGCCGTGTGGAGGAGAAAGACAAGTAAATCATAAATTTTAATGTCAGTAAGTAGGATGCTGTATAAAAATACAGCAGCTGGGCTAGCAGGTGGTGAGGCAGTTAAGGCACTGGATCCCACATGGCTGACTCTGTGGGTTGAGTCCTGGCACCTTGGAAGACATGCTGGACGTGTATGCAGGCAAGACGAGAGTGAAGAAGGGATTGGTGTGATAATTTCTCACTTTCTGTTTCTCTTTAGCAAGCACACACACTGCCCTGTGGCAAAAAACAAAAAAAAAACTAAAAATCCAGACACCTTAGTGTCTTCATGCCATTATGCTAGATTTATACTTTAAACTCTTCTCACTAGTTCTGTAAAAAGTCTTCCTTCAAACCAAGGAGCAACCAAGGCAAGCAGGTAATATTACAACAGAATTTTAACTCTCTGGGCAGTGCTTGTGTTGTTTTGATGTATAGAAATTCTTTTGTATTCACTTTTGTATTCAGAATCAATGAGTCATGATTTGTAGTGTACCAGTCTTTAATTACATGGCAGTCTTATTTTATCAATTAGGTTGGTGCAAAAGCAATTGCGGTTTTGGACTGTGAATTTTAAATCATTGTAAGTAGGCTCAGACACATCTTAATTAATCAAAATAGGAACCATTGGGGTTGGCAGGTGGCGTGGTGTTAAGGACACTGGACTCCCACACGACCGACCATGGTTTGAGTCCTGGACCTGGCAACTTGCTTTCTCATGTTCTGCCTCCTTTGTTCTCGCTTTTGCTTTTGCTCTCACTCCCTCATTCTTGCTTTTGCTTTTGCTCTCACTCTGTCCCTCTTACCAATTTTTTTTTTTTGAGAGAGATTTTTGCTATAGGGCGTGTGCACTCGCCAGAAAGACAGAGAGAGACAGAGGGACAGAAAGCGAGAAATCACTCCCTAGGGAGGATGGTCATGCCGCAGTCCCTTCTCCTCCATTCTCTTCTCAGGATCTTGGGCATGCACACATGCCTGGTGTGAGTTTAAGCCACCGGGTCTGGGACTCGAACCACGGTCAACTATATGGGAGTCCAGTGACATAGCCATTACGCCATCTGCTGGTCCCCCTCTCTGATCAAATTTTAAAATAAATAAAGTTAAATAAAATAATTCTTAAAAAAAAAATAGGTCAGACCCAAGAAATACAAAGGACCCCACAGAGAATCGACCCAAGAAGATCTTCCCGGAGGCACATCATAGCCAGATTGACCAAAACCACAGACAGAAACAAGATTCTGAAATTGGCAAGAGAGAAGTGTCAAGTTACTTTCAAAGGATATCCCATAAGGCTAATGTGGACCTCTCATCAGAAACAATGCAAGCAAGGAAAGAACGGTAAAATATATTCAAAGTGTTAAGTGAAAAACAATTTCAACCAAGAATATTATACCCAGCAAGATTTTCTTTCATATTGGAAAAAAGACAAACATCTCAGATAAACAAAACCTGAAAGAATTTTCCGACACCAGACCAGCTCCAAGAACTGCTGAAGGGAGCGCTATACCAGGAAAACTAAAGTTGGACACACAGAAATAAGAGTACAAGAAATAACCAAGAGAATGGCCAACCTAATGGTAGGGACAAGTCCGGAGTTGAATGTCAACTTTCAGAGTTTAAATGGAAAGATCAGACCACAGTGACACTGCAAATTCAATATAAGCGAGATTAATTACATGAGTCTAAACCAGTAAAACAGAATTTTTTGACTTTAGACTAAACCATATTGATTTTCTTTGATGCTTAGATTTCCTTATTTAAGGATTTTTTGTCTTCTCTTAAACTGTTGATAGGTTCATCTACCTATTTGAACTGAATCCCAACCTACCTACTATTTAAACTGAATCCTAATCCTTTTTCCTGGCTTTAAGTTTTAAGCAAATTTCTCTTAACAGTTTTTGATTTTGATCTATTAAAACTAAAACTGTTTTTTCAAGATTAAAAATTGCATTTTAAAAATACCTATTAATACCTATTTAATGACTGTAGTAAGCTATATAGCCCCAGTGAGGTGCTACTTTATAGTACGTTCGATTTACTCACTGAGGTTTATGCCTAAAGCCAGACATGCATTCATAAATATGTATATATCAGCTATGCTTGCTATTGAAAGTCTTTAAATTAAGATATTTAGTAATTCAATAAAATGTAGGGGGGAAGGGCATAGAAAACAACTGTACATACCAGAGACAGTGTGGGAGAAGGAGGGGAGTTGGCAGAGGGTGAGAGATAGGGAATCAAGGCATGGGGGGGAGGTGGGGAAGGAAAATACATAAGAAACAAGAAATAGAAAATTACTTGTTGATGATAACATGTCCAGTAATATCCTTGATTAAGCCAATATACAATGTATACTGGATGGAAAACCTTAACCACCATGCTACCTGCCAGCCCCTGTCCAACTTTTGAAGTGTTGGTTGTGCGACATGCAGTTGGCTATTGTCATGGAGTAGAATTGGGCCCTTTCTGTTGACTAATGCCAGTTATAGGCTTTGTAGTTTCAGGTGCATCTCATTGATTTGCTGAACGTACTTTCAGATGTAATGGTGTTGCTGGGATTCAGAAAGCTGTAGTGGATCAGACCCTACCATACAGTGACCGTGACCTTTGGTGCAAGTGTGGCTTTGGAAAGTGCTTTTGGAACTTCTTGGTCTAGCCACCGAACTGGTTGTCACATAAAATCCACTTTTTTTTTTTTTTAAATCCACTTTTTTGAGGCCATATGGGTGGTGTAATGGTTAAAGTGCTGGATGCCCACATGGACAATTGTGGTTTGAGCCTCAGAACCAGCAGCTTGCAACTCAGGTGCTTGTTCCTAAAATCTCGAAAGCAGAATGGAGGAGAAAGGATTGCAGCAAGGCCATCCCCCCAGGGAGTGATATCTCACTTTCTGTCTCTCTGGCAAGCGCATGCCCCTAAAACAAAAGTCTCTTTAAAAAATTTAAAAATAAATAAATAAAATTCACTTTGTCACACATCACAGTCCAGTTGAGAGATGGTTCGTTGTTGCATAGAGTAAGAGAAGATGACATTTCAAAATGACTTTTCTCATTTTTGGTCAGCTCACGAGGCACCCACTTTTCAAGCTTTTTCAGTTCTTCTGGTTTGCTTCAGGGCTGAACTACTGTAGAACTTCGACTTTGAGTTCTTTGGCAGTTTGTAGTTCTAAGAGAATCATCTTTGATGATTTCTCTCAGTTGGTCGTTATCAACTTCCCATGGCTGGTCACTACACTCCTCATCTTTAAGACTCATCTCCTTTGCACAATTTCTTGAACTACTACTGCACTGTGCGTTCGTTTGCACATCCTGGGCCAGTGCATCATTGATGTTGTCTCTGCTGCTTTACAACCCATTTTGAACTCGAGTAAGAAAATCTATTAGAATTTGCTTTTGTTTAACATAATTTCTATATTATGGCTTATTACCTGTTGATGATGACATGTATAGTATTCTCAACTGGATTGGTCTGAGAAGTATTTCATGATGGGTAAAGTCTTTTTACAAGCAAAATGAGAAATAGTGATTCAGTGTTTAAAAAATAACTAGAATAATAATAATGATTGGGAAAAACATAGAAAAGATATTGAATGTTGAAGTGGGGAGATTAATATCTCTGTATTGACTGACATGCATGGCATTCCCTTTTGAAAAAGCAATGTAATACACTGTAAAGTTATATGTAATCCAATGTAATATAAAGAAGATTATGATAATAAAAATAAAAAAATAAAAATAAAACCCATCATTTCCATAGTGTAAAATAAACAGCAAGTAATGTTATTAGCAAAAAATAAAATGCACATTAAAATGATGTATAACATAACCACATTGGTTTAAGTGTATTTAATATAAATGGCAAATTTCAACAGTGCAAAAAACTGCAATTCCTTTTTTTTATTGAAAGCATTACTTTATTTAAGTTTATTTATTTATTTATTTTAATTTGACTAGAGAGGGCCAGAGCGAGCGAGAGAGAGAGAAAGCAAGCCACCAGGTTCAGAACCCGAACCGTCCAACGCCCTTAACCACCATACCATGTGCTGGCCCCTGTAATTACTTTTTCACCAACTTAATAACCCCTATTTATTACCAACTCTGAAGAGAAAATTTTGAGAATGAAGATAAAAAAGAATGACTTAAAAGAAATTTGTAGACTATTACTATTACTTTGTGCTTGTTTTAAGTCCTTATCTATTAGCCATAGATTATAATGTTAACTACATGAATAAAAGACTATATTTTGATACACACGATGTTATTTAATGGGCAAGAAGAAAGGCCAAATTACAAAAAGTTTAGTAATATGACTGTTCTAAGATAATGGATTCCTTTTTAAAATTTTTTTGAAGAATTATTTAATTTTATTATTTTAAAATTTGACCAGAGAGAGAGAGAGATAGGGATGGTAAGAAAGCAAGCCTTCCAGTCCTGAATTTGAAGTACAGTTGGCCTGTGGGAGGGAGTCCAGTGCCTTAATCATCTCACCACCTGCCGGCCCCCTAAAACAATGAATTTAAACTGTCTTCTTTATTATTTAGAAATTAAGTAAAAATATATTAAATGTGAAGAAAAATTTTACATGGTATATATTTTCCTTTCTTTCACATACAGATCTGATGGATTCTTTTTTTAATTTGCCAGAGAGTGCATGAACTTGCCAGAGAGAGGGAGAGAAAGGGGAAAAGGACCCCCAATGGGACGTGGTCATACCACAGTCCCTTCTCCATTTCTTCATCCTGTTGGGGATTTTTCTGGTGTGCTTTACAAGCAACTGGAATTAAAAGAATTTTTTTTTTTTTTACTTTTTTTATTTTTGAGAGGTTTTTACTATAGGGTGTGTGCACTCGCCAGACACAGAGAGAGACGAGAGATAGAAAGCGAGAAATCACCCCCCTGGGGGGATGGCCACGCCGCAATCCCTTCTCCTCCATTCTCCTCTCGGGATCTTGGGCACGCACGCACATGTGCCCGCCATGAGTTTAAGCCACCGGGTCCGGTATGCGAATCGCGGTCAACTACTTGGGAGTCCAGTGACATAGCCATTACACTAACCGCTGGTTCCGGAATTTTTAAATTTTGGTGGACCACAGCAGGGGTCTCCAACCACTGGGCTGTGGACCGGTACTGGTCCATGGCCTTTTAGGGTACTGGTCTGTGGCTTGGGCATGAGGGGACTGGTGGCAGTCGCTGGGCTGTGTAGCAGAGCATTGAGTGACAAGCATGCTAGACTTCATCTGTGTGTGTTACCAGTACCCATCACTCACATTGCCACTTGGGCTCTGCCTCCATTTGGATCAGCAGAAGCATCGGATTCTTATGGGAGTGTACCCTATGGTGTGATTGTTTAATTGTATGTTGCAGTGGTGGTAGTGGTAGAAGTGGGGTGCATGGTGGATGTGGTACATTTGGGTTATCTCAGACCAGCCCCCTCTCCTCAATTTGTCTGTCAGTGGAGAGAGAGAGGGATTGTCCTCCATGAAGCTAGTCCTTAGTGTGGGGAAGGTTGGGAACTGCTGCTGCTCTATAGCCACTAAAAAGGCTAGTGACTAAATCAATTTTCTGATAATGACAGTGGGAGACAATATTTATATATACTTTTTTTGCATAAATAAGCAATAATTATCCTTAGTGTGGGGACAAATACCTTGGTTCTTGTCTTCTTGGAAGAATTCAGCTGAGAGACTAGGCTTCGTGGAACAACAAATCTTTATAGCAGGGTAAAACTAAAGAACATAGCAGGGGAAAATAAAAATGAGCATACACTACTGAGAGGTAGGAGCGCGCTGGCTCTGAGCATGGATACCAGCCCAGCAAGATTTGAATGGTGTTCACTGGGCGGAATCTGGCTCCCTTAACCACTAGGCCATAGGCGTGACCCAGGTGATTTTTTGAGAGGTTCTTGCTATGGGGCATGTGCACTCACCACGAAGACAGAAAGCGAGAAATCACCCTCCCGGGGTGGGGGTGGGGGGATGGCCATGGTGCAATCCCTTCTCTTCTCTTCTCTCGGGATCTTGGGCACGCATGCACACAAACCTGGCATGAGTTTAAGCTCAGATCCAGGATTCAAACCATGGTTGACTATTGGGAGTCCTGTGATGTAACCATTACTCCATCTGCTGGTCCCGGCCCAGGTAAATTTTTAAAATTGTTTTTTAATTGCATTAGTATTATTATTAAATTTACATGGCCTGGAGAGAGGAAAAGTGAGAAAGCTCTCCCTAGCCTGTGGGAGTCAGCTACACCAGAATCCCTTCTCCAATTTGAAAAAGAGTTTATTCTCTTTTTTAAAGGATTATTTTTATTTAACTATTTATTTATTTTAATTTGACCATGGAGGGATTGGGGGGGGGTTGCAGAGTGCTGGGGATAGTGAGAAAGCAAGGTGCCAGGTCTGAGACTTGAACTATAGTTGGCCATGTGGGAGTTCAGTGCCTTTAACTACATTGCCACCTGCTGCCCCTTAACTTTATTTATTTTAATTTGTAACCACATTGGTTTAAGTGTATTTAATATAAATGGCAAATTTCAACAGTGCAAAAAACTGCAATTCCTTTTTTTTATTGAAAGCATTACTTTATTTAAGTTTATTTATTTATTTATTTTAATTTGACTAGAGAGGGCCAGAGCGAGCGAGAGAGAGAGAAAGCAAGCCACCAGGTTCAGAACCCGAACCGTCCAACGCCCTTAACCACCATACCATGTGCTGGCCCCTGTAATTACTTTTTCACCAACTTAATAACCCCTATTTATTACCAACTCTGAAGAGAAAATTTTGAGAATGAAGATAAAAAAGAATGACTTAAAAGAAATTTGTAGACTATTACTATTACTTTGTGCTTGTTTTAAGTCCTTATCTATTAGCCATAGATTATAATGTTAACTACATGAATAAAAGACTATATTTTGATACACACGATGTTATTTAATGGGCAAGAAGAAAGGCCAAATTACAAAAAGTTTAGTAATATGACTGTTCTAAGATAATGGATTCCTTTTTAAAATTTTTTTGAAGAATTATTTAATTTTATTATTTTAAAATTTGACCAGAGAGAGAGAGAGATAGGGATGGTAAGAAAGCAAGCCTTCCAGTCCTGAATTTGAAGTACAGTTGGCCTGTGGGAGGGAGTCCAGTGCCTTAATCATCTCACCACCTGCCGGCCCCCTAAAACAATGAATTTAAACTGTCTTCTTTATTATTTAGAAATTAAGTAAAAATATATTAAATGTGAAGAAAAATTTTACATGGTATATATTTTCCTTTCTTTCACATACAGATCTGATGGATTCTTTTTTTAATTTGCCAGAGAGTGCATGAACTTGCCAGAGAGAGGGAGAGAAAGGGGAAAAGGACCCCCAATGGGACGTGGTCATACCACAGTCCCTTCTCCATTTCTTCATCCTGTTGGGGATTTTTCTGGTGTGCTTTACAAGCAACTGGAATTAAAAGAATTTTTTTTTTTTTTACTTTTTTTATTTTTGAGAGGTTTTTACTATAGGGTGTGTGCACTCGGCAGACACAGAGAGAGACGAGAGATAGAAAGCGAGAAATCACCCCCCTGGGGGGATGGCCACGCCGCAATCCCTTCTCCTCCATTCTCCTCTCGGGATCTTGGGCACGCACGCACATGTGCCCGCCATGAGTTTAAGCCACCGGGTCCGGTATGCGAATCGCGGTCAACTACTTGGGAGTCCAGTGACATAGCCATTACACTAACCGCTGGTTCCGGAATTTTTAAATTTTGGTGGACCACAGCAGGGGTCTCCAACCACTGGGCTGTGGACCGGTACTGGTCCATGGCCTTTTAGGGTACTGGTCTGTGGCTTGGGCATGAGGGGACTGGTGGCAGTCGCTGGGCTGTGTAGCAGAGCATTGAGTGACAAGCATGCTAGACTTCATCTGTGTGTGTTACCAGTACCCATCACTCACATTGCCACTTGGGCTCTGCCTCCATTTGGATCAGCAGAAGCATCGGATTCTTATGGGAGTGTACCCTATGGTGTGATTGTTTAATTGTATGTTGCAGTGGTGGTAGTGGTAGAAGTGGGGTGCATGGTGGATGTGGTACATTTGGGTTATCTCAGACCAGCCCCCTCTCCTCAATTTGTCTGTCAGTGGAGAGAGAGAGGGATTGTCCTCCATGAAGCTAGTCCTTAGTGTGGGGAAGGTTGGGAACTGCTGCTGCTCTATAGCCACTAAAAAGGCTAGTGACTAAATCAATTTTCTGATAATGACAGTGGGAGACAATATTTATATATACTTTTTTTGCATAAATAAGCAATAATTATCCTTAGTGTGGGGACAAATACCTTGGTTCTTGTCTTCTTGGAAGAATTCAGCTGAGAGACTAGGCTTCGTGGAACAACAAATCTTTATAGCAGGGTAAAACTAAAGAACATAGCAGGGGAAAATAAAAATGAGCATACACTACTGAGAGGTAGGAGCGCGCTGGCTCTGAGCATGGATACCAGCCCAGCAAGATTTGAATGGTGTTCACTGGGCGGAATCTGGCTCCCTTAACCACTAGGCCATAGGCGTGACCCAGGTGATTTTTTGAGAGGTTCTTGCTATGGGGCATGTGCACTCACCACGAAGACAGAAAGCGAGAAATCACCCTCCCGGGGTGGGGGTGGGGGGATGGCCATGGTGCAATCCCTTCTCTTCTCTTCTCTCGGGATCTTGGGCACGCATGCACACAAACCTGGCATGAGTTTAAGCTCAGATCCAGGATTCAAACCATGGTTGACTATTGGGAGTCCTGTGATGTAACCATTACTCCATCTGCTGGTCCCGGCCCAGGTAAATTTTTAAAATTGTTTTTTAATTGCATTAGTATTATTATTAAATTTACATGGCCTGGAGAGAGGAAAAGTGAGAAAGCTCTCCCTAGCCTGTGGGAGTCAGCTACACCAGAATCCCTTCTCCAATTTGAAAAAGAGTTTATTCTCTTTTTTAAAGGATTATTTTTATTTAACTATTTATTTATTTTAATTTGACCATGGAGGGATTGGGGGGGGGGTTGCAGAGTGCTGGGGATAGTGAGAAAGCAAGGGGCCAGGTCTGAGACTTGAACTATAGTTGGCCATGTGGGAGTTCAGTGCCTTTAACTACATTGCCACCTGCTGCCCCTTAACTTTATTTATTTTAATTTGACCAGGGAGGGACAGAGAGAGAGAGAGAGAGAGAGAGCGAGCGAGAAAGCAATCTGCCAGATCCGGAACTCTAACCATGGTCTGCCATGTGGGATTCCAGCAGTCTTAACTACCATGCCACCTGCCAGCCTCTCTTCTCCGTCTCTGCTTCCTTTTGGGATTTTGGGCACACATGCATACATGCCATATGTGTTTCTGAAACCTCAGGTTCAGGACTTGAACTGTACAGTTTGCCATGTGGGATCCACCTGGCTTAACCACCATACCACTGGCCCATTACTGTACTAGTAATATTGAATAATATTTTTAAAAAGAGTTATTTAACTTTATTTATTTTTAATTTTACCAGAGGGATAGTGAAAAGTGGGGGAGGGAGGTGATAAAGCAAGCTGCCAGGTCTGGGACTCAAACGATGGTCAGCTATGTGGGAGTCCTGTGACATAACCATTACGCCACCTGCTGGTCTAAAATTAAGTACTTTCTTACATGAAAAGAATATATTGCTTCTGCTAGACTAGTGTTGCATTTATTTAACCTCAGTCATTCAGGTAGTACTTTTCTGACATTTACTGCAGCAAAGAAACTATACTTATTGTATTGCGTATGAAACATTTTTCCTTAAATAGCTCACTTTTTTTAGAAAAATTCTTATAGGGCCTGTGTACTTGAAGGAGGGGGACAGAGACAGAGTGAGAGGGAAAGTAAAAGAGGACCCCCTGGGGCAATGGCGTCTGCAGTCTCTCTCCTCATTCTGCTCTCTGTATTTTGGGCATGCGCGCTGCGTGCCTGCCATGATTTTCAATTGGCCAGGTCTGGGACTCTTAACGTGGTCGGCCATGTGCGAGTCCAGTGTCTTAACCACCACACCACCTGCTCGCCCTCTCTTTCTTGGTTTATTCATGTAACAAATCCCTGGAAAGCGTTTAGTCCCTTTCCCTCCTTGAAAGGGACCATGGAGAGCAAAAATGTTCATAATCACAAATGTCAAAAAATCTCCCTATTTTATGCTCATTGATAGTTTTGCTATTCTTTTTTTTTTTTTTAAAGAAGTTGACAGTCTTTTTTTTTTTTTTTTAATATTTATTTAATTCCATTGGTTGCTATTACCATTTTTAAATTTTGACCAGAGAGAGGCAAGGAGAGAAAGGGAAAGCGAGAAAGCAAGCCTCTAGGTCCGAACCCTATTCAGCCATGTGGGAATCCAGTGCTCTTAACCACCACACCACCTGCCGGCCCCTTGCTGGTTCTAATCTGGAGATAATTTTCTTCAGAATTTAGAATGCTTTGCTCTGTTATGTCTTCTAGCTTTCAGTATTTTTTTTTTTTTTTTTTTTAGAAATTTGAAGCTATGCTATTGATAATTCCTGATCCTCTGTATTTTTTTCCTCAGAAGTTTATAGAGTCTTGGGACCAGCAGTTAGCCTAATGGCTATGTCACTGGCCTCCCACGTAGTTGACCGCGGTTCAAGTCCCAGACCCGGTGGCTTAAACTCAGGCTGGGCGTGTGTGCGTGCGTGCCCAGGATCCCGAGAGGAAAATGGAGGAGAAGGGATTGCGGCATGACCATCCCCCCTGGGGGGTGATTTCTCACTTTCTGTCTCTTTGTCTCTCTCTGTCTGGCAAGCGCACGTGCTCTATAGCAGAAAAAAAAAAGAAAAGAAAAGAAACCTCTCCCCCCCAAAAAAACAAAAGTTTATAGAATCTTCTGTTGTTACTCCATTATTATAAAATCTCATGTGGCCACCTTTAATATGATAGTGTGGTTTTTTGTGGTCTTTTCCCCCTTGTGTTTTGGTCTTTATCATCCATATTAGGGGCTTTCCTAAAATGTCTGGTAATCCTTAGCAGTCTGTTTATTTTTAAAAGGATAGGATTAGGGGCCAGCAGGTGGTGCGGTGGTTAAGGGCACTAGATTCCCACCTGGCCGACCATGGTTTGAGTCCTGGACCTGGTGACTTGCTTTCTTGCACACTCTCTCTGTGTGTCCCTCTCTGGTCAAATGAAAATAAATAAAGTTAAATGAGATAAAGGATAGGATTATAAGCTGATTGACTCTTCAAGCATGTGGGTAATGTTTGCTGGCTTGGAGTTCGGTTTGAGGTAGGGAAGCTCAGGATGTACGGTTTCCATCTGGGTAGAGGCTGCTGGTCTCTCTGCACTCTGCTGCTAGTTTTCAACATCACTTTCAGCTGTGCCTGGAGGCCTCGTCTAGAGACCTCAGGGAATAAAGGCCAGCACTTTCTTAATTAGAAGGGCTTCAGGGAACTCTTTGGGAACTAGGCTGCTAAATTTTACTTTTCTTCAAAGGAGTATTAAAATAAAATAAAAAACAAAATAGTCTCACTCAACACTTTTAAGTTGACCTAATGTGGAATTCTTTGAAAAGTTACACTCACTGGTATTGGTTTTCTTTTCTTTCTTTCTTTCTTTGTTTATTTTGGAGAGGTTTTCGCTGTAGGGCGCGTGCACTCGCCAGACAGAGAGACATAGAGACAGAAAGTGAGCAGCACAACCCCCCTTTTCCGGGTTAAATCAGAGAAAACAGATAGTGACCAGTTGCTCCAGAAAATAAACTTATCTCAAAAACAATAATTGACCCAAGTCCAGTTTTACAACATTAAAAACTTGGAGCAGGAGCACTCACATGTAATTCTTAATTTTTTTTTTTTCTTGGAGAGAAACAGAGAGCAGAAAGCGAGAAATCACCCCCCGGAGGGGATGGCCACGCCACAATCTCTTCTCCATTCTCCTCTCGGGATCTTGGGCACGCACGCACATGCGCCTAGCATGAGTTTAAGCCACCGGGTCTGGGACTAAAACCGCTGTCGACTACATGGGAGTCCAGCGACATAGCCATTACGCCAACTGCTGGTCCCATGTAATTCTTAATTTTTGACCCAGTAATCCTCCACTTGAAATATACTCGGAGGTGTTTATTTTAGGTTCTTTTTAGGACAGCTAAGGCAGGCTACTGTTTGTAAGATGTGTTCAGATTTCAGAGATTTCAGAACTTGAAAAACAGCATGACTTAAAAACCAAATTGTGGGCTATTCACTGGTGTGGTTTTCAAGTGACTGGGTCCCACATGGCTGAAGCCATGGTTCAAATCCCAGACATGGTGACTTGAAAAACAGGCCCAGCCTGTGTGCATGCCAAATATCCTAAAAATAGAAAGGAGAAGAAAGGATTGCAGCCTGATCTCCCCTATGGGGGCGTGTTTTCTTATTTTCCTTGTTTCTCTGTTTCTCCCCAACGAATGCCTTCTAAATTATAAAGAAAAAAAATCCAACACAGTGGAGCATTATTTGACAAATAATAAACATGTAAAATTAAATTAGAGGGGCCAGCAGCTGGCATGGTGTTTATGAGCGCTGGACTTCCACATGGCTGACTGCAGTTTGAGTCCTGGACCCAGTGGCTTGCTTTCTCACTTTCCCTCTCTTTCTCTGACTCTATCCCTCTCTGGTCAAATTAAAATAAACAAATATTAAATTAAAATTTTTTAAATAGTTAAATTGGAAAGAAACGATTATAACATAGAATTTGCATATGTGGGGCCAGCAGGTGGTGTAGTGATTAAGGAGCTGGGTCCCACATAGGTGACTCCTCAGTTGAAGTCCTGGACCTGCAACTTGAAGGCCACGCCAGGCATGTGAGTGTGCATGCCCAAAATCCCAAGAGAAGGGATTATGGAGTGGCCATTTCCCCACACCCTCCCCGCCAGGGTGCTTTCTCACTTTCTCTGTCTCTTCCCATCCCCCAGGAGCACATGTGCCCTGTAGAAGATTTAAAAACAAATAAATACAAAGTTTAAGTAGCTCACACTTGGAAAGAGTTCATTGATAGGACTAAGGAAGACACTTTAAGACTAGAGGAATCCTGGGGACCAGCATTTAACGTAATGGCTGTGTTGCTGGACTCCCATGTAGTCGACCGCGGTTCGAGTATCAGACCCGGTGACTTAAACTCAAGCTGGGCACCGTGTGCGTGCGTGCCCAAGATCCTGAGAGGAGAAAGGAGGGAGAAGGGATTGTGGCGTAGCCATTCCCTCTGGGGAGTGATTTCTCACTTTGTGTGTCTCTGTCTCTGTCTTTCTAGCGAACCGTCTGTGTCTTCCTAGCGACCCACCGCAGCCTGTAGCAAAACAAACAAAAAACCTCTCCAAAAACAAAACAAAAAAAGACTAGAGGAATCCTTTTTAAAAAAATGGTCATCTAGAGCCAGATGATACATTTAATATATTTCAAAAGGTGCTTGTGAGAGAGAGTACCCTTCCTGTGGGGCTTGGTCACTACAGTCCCATTCTCCATTCTGTCCAGATCCAGGATGCCTGTGCCCGCATGTTTTTTAAGCTGCCTGGGCTGGAATTTGAACCACAGTTGCCCTTGTGGGGGCTGGCCTAAGAAGATATATTTTGGGCGTCCAAATTCATTTGAAAAAGTTGATTCATTGTCCAGCAGTGAGCGTAATGGCTATGTCGCTGGACTCCCACGTAGTCAACCACAGTTCGAGTCCCGGACCAGGTGGCTTAAACTCACGCTGGGCACGTGTGCGTGCATGCCCAAGATCCCGAGAAGAGAATGGAGGAGAAGGGATTGTGGCGTGACCATCCCCCCTGGGGGGTGATTTCTCGTTTTCTGTCTCTGTCTGTCTGTGTCTGGCGAGCGCACGCGCCCTATAGCAAAAAAAAAAAAAAAAAAAAAAAAAAAGTTGATTCAAACTTTCCTAGGGATTCTTGAATTTAGAATTACATCAGTAATGGGGCAACTGGTGGCCTGGTGGTTAAGTTGGTTGGATCCCATGCGACTGACTGCACAGTTATTCAAAAAGTTCATGGAGGGACCAGCAGAGGGCGTAATGGTTACATTACTGGACTCCCATGTCCGGGCACTTGTGCTTGTGTGCCCAAAATCCCAAGAGAAGGATGGAGGAGACAGGATCATGGTGTGGCTATCCCCCCTGGAGAGTGATTTCTAACTTTCTGTCCCCCTGTCTGTCTCTGTCTCTCCAGCAAGTGCATGCACCCTATGGCAATAGTTTGCCTTAAACAAACAAAAAAAGAAACCATATTGGGTGGTGGTTTAGATAGATCACAGAAGGGGCACAAAGAAAGTAACTTAAATTAGGAATCACAAGGTAGAAAGTGAGTCAGGGTGTGAAGGGCTGGCCTCCTGGCTCATGTGAGTCTTCTTGCTGCATCATTCAGTCAGTCCCATGTGCCTTTTCTTCCCTTTTTCCTTTTTTTTTTTTTTTTTTTTAAAGGGTTTTTTTTTTTTTTTTTTTTTTTTTTTTTCTATACGGTGCATATACTCAGAGATAGAAAGAGAGAACTCATCTCTAAGGGGAGATGGCCATGCTGTAATCACTCCTCCTCCATTCTTCTCTTAGGATTTTGGGCGCGCACACACACAGACACACACACACACACACACACACACACACACACACACATACATCCAGCATGAGTCTCAC
>NW_006160227.1:1536180-1549163 GCF_000334495.1 Tupaia belangeri chinensis | reverse complement strand
CACGCGCCCATAAAAAAAAAAAAAAAAAAAAAAAAAAAAAGTTGATTCAAACTTTCCTAGGGATTCTTGAATTTAGAATTACATCAGTAATGGGGCAACTGGTGGCCTGGTGGTTAAGTTGGTTGGATCCCACCGGGCACTTGTGCTTGTGTGCCCAAAATCCCAAGAGAAGGATGGAGGAGACAGGATCATGGTGTGGCTATCCCCCCTGGAGAGTGATTTCTAACTTTCTGTCCCCCTGTCTGTCTCTGTCTCTCCAGCAAGTGCATGCACCCTATGGCAATAGTTTGCCTTAAACAAACAAAAAAAGAAACCATATTGGGTGGTGGTTTAGATAGATCACAGAAGGGGCACAAAGAAAGTAACTTAAATTAGGAATCACAAGGTAGAAAGTGAGTCAGGGTGTGAAGGGCTGGCCTCCTGGCTCATGTGAGTCTTCTTGCTGCATCATTCAGTCAGTCCCATGTGCCTTTTCTTCCCTTTTTCCTTTTTTTTTTTTTTTTTTTTTAAAGGTTTTTGCCTTTTTTAAATGTGCTTGCTTACCTAGAGTGAGACAGAAAAGGAAAGTGAGAGATCACCTCTCGGGAGATGGCCATGCCAATCAATCCCTTCTCTTCCATTCTCCTCCTGGCATTTTGGGCACACATGCATGTACATGTGCCTGGCATGACTTCCAAGCCGCCGGTCTGGAACTTAAACTGCAGTTGTCTGTTTGGGAGTCCAGCTCCTTAACTATTATGCCACCTGCTCCTCCGATGTGCCTTTTTTCTACTCTACTCATTTGTTTGTTCGTAAACTCATATTAGATTTTATAAACCCATCTCATAAAACTAGAAAAGGCTTTATTTAACTGTCTAAAACAGAATGTTCACATTAAGAGTAAATGAGCTTGAGGAACCTGCAGTTGATGTAATGGCTATGTCGCTAAACTCCCATGTAGTTGACCGCGGTTCACGTCCTGGACCTGGTGGCTCAAACTCACGCTGGGCACTTGCGCGTGCATGCCCAAGATCCCGAGAGGAGAATGGAGGAGAAGAGATTCCTGCGTGGCCACCCCCCTGGGGGGTGATGTCTTGCTTTCTGTCTCTCTCTGGCGAGCGCATGTGCCCTATAGCAAAACCTCTTCAAAAAAAAAAAAAAAAGTAAATGAGCTTGAGTGATTATGACAGGTTAACTGTGATAACAAAAATGAACATTTTGGTGTAGAAAGATATATTATTTAAAAAAGCTTTTGCCAGGGACCAGCAGGTGGCATGATGGTTAGGATGCTGGACTCCAGTGTGGCCAACTGCAGTTTGAGTCCTTGACTTGGAGGCTTGCTTTCTTACTTTCTCTCTCCCTCTTCCTCCCTCCCTTCCTCTCTTTCTCTCTCTCTCTCATGAGTGCACTAGCCCTGTATAGCATATTAAATAGTAACAAATATAACTAAATCATTCTTAAAAAAGTTTAGACTGTACAATCATGAATTACATTATTAAAGCAAACAAATTTTCAAATTTTAGGTAACATAATAACTCATAAAGCCAGTAAAGGCAAACTTTTTGGTAAACTTATGGAATCTGCCACTCTCAGAAAGAATGTAGGCTAAAAAAGCATCAGAAATGTATACAAGCTCATGTTTCTAGATGTAGGGTGGCGACTGTGGAAGGCTGTCTGGCAGTTGAGTAATTCTCTTTCTCTATCATAAAACAGTCCCTAGGGTTGGCCGTATGGCTCAGTGGTTCAGTGCCGTGCTTAGGAGTTGCATGGAACGTGGCCTACCAACCACTCGTAGAGTCCGGGCCACAGCAGCTTGAGAAACACAGCAGGCATGTGTGTGCATGCCACAGATCTTGACAGGATGGAGAACGGGAGGAAGAAGCATGATTACATCCTGTTGAGGGGTGCTTTCTCTCTCTCCCCCTCTCTCGTTTTCTCTTCCCCCCCTCCCCCCTCCCCCCATGAATGCTGGTGCCCTCTTGCAATTAAATGCTGGTATCTTTTGGTGACTGACTTTAGGATTGGGCCCATTGTGGTAATTCTTTATGTAACAGTAGCCAAAGTGGAGGAAGCAGAGGACGGTAGGATCTAGGCTTTTTGATTTCAGAAACTTCTGTGATGGTCGGTAGGGAGTTTGGGGAGGAGGCGTTAAGGAATGCGGAAGGAAGTAGCATGGAACCCACTGAAACCTGAATTCTGTTGGGTCGTAGGAAAAGGCTTGATGTATTTGTGCATAGAAACATAGAAAAATACGTCATGACTTTTCCACCAACCCAATAGAATAGATTAGAAGAATTTGTATTAGTAAATTGTAGGTTTCTGAATAACTTATAAAATTACAGGTATCAACACAAATTAAATTATGAATCTGTGATGTCTTTCTGACATCTAAAAGGTAATTGTTTAGGCTGTAGAATATAGTCTCAGATCGCCTCACCAAATAAAAATAATAAAAAAAAAAAGGTTTTTGCCGTAGGGCATGGGCATTCGCTGGAGAGAGAGCGACACACACACACACACACACAGAGACAGAGGGAAAGTGAGAAATCACCCTCCAGGGGTATAGCCACACTGCAATCCCTTCTCCATTCTTCTCCTGGGATCTTGGGCATGCACGCACACATACCCAGCACACACACCCGGCATAATTTTCAAGTCACCAGGTCTGGGACTTGAACTTCATTCAGCCATGTGGAATCCAAGGATGTAATTGCTACACCATTTGCAGCCCCATCACCGAACAAATTTTCAAGGTCTGGGAACCTTTGTGATAATTGAACTACTGTTTTGTATATGAGAAGAGAGTTATCAAAAATAAAAAGATTGTTTTTATCATTGTACACAGATGTATTTTTTCTTTTCATGTAGGGCACGTGCGCTTGCAGGATGAGTGTGTGGGTATGTTAGGAAAAGAGAGAGAAAGTGAGAAATCACCCCCCAGGGAGGATGGACACACTGCAGTCCCATCTTTTCCGGTCTTCTCTTGGGATTTTGGGCATGCATGCACACATGCCCTGCGTGTTTCGCTAGCTGCCAAGTCTGGGACACGAACTGTACAGTTGGCCATGTGGGTCCAACCACCTAAACCACGGGCCCCACAAATGAGATTTTATAGTTAATTTCTTTTTTTAAATTTTTATATTTTTTAATGTAAGGTTTTCTTTTATTTAAAAGATCATTCACAAAATACCATATCCATAGATTTACTTTCTGTCATAGAGCCGAATGTGTTAAGTGTTTGAAATTCCATTCTTAAATTTAAAAGTCAACTGGACTGCCCTATAGTTAATTTGTATATAAATAAACTTTTTGTTAGTAGCTATCTTCAAATGGCATATTAACAATCCTCTTTAAACAATACATGTTTATGTAAGAGTTGAAAAAGTCTGATAAATACCCAGACTACTTCATGAACATTTTAATTTATCTTTTTTTTTTTTTTTTTTGAGAGGTTTTTGCTATAGGGTTCGTGTGATTGCCAGAAAGAAAGCGAGAAATCACCCCTTCAGGGGCATGGGCACGCACACGTGCCCGGTGTGAGTTTAAGCCACTATGTCCGAGACAAGAACCACCTTCGACTACATGGGCGTCCAGTGACATAGCCATTACACCACCTGCTGGTCCCATAATTTATCTTTCTCATGCTTTTCATTTTTGATATTATACAACATATACAATTGTTTTATGTGTTTTAATACATTGGGGACAGATTGATGCCATTGGCCTCATTCTTAAATTATGGAGAATGATTTAGATTTTTAGCAGTAATGTTCAATAGTTTTTCTAGTTTCACAGTGTTGGAAGTTAGATCTATTGTTATGTTTACATTGAAGAGTGATATCACCAGGGGTCTAAATGTCTCATTTAAGATCGACATACTGGGACCAGCAGTTGGCGTAATGGCTGTATTGCTGGACTCTCATTTAGTCGTCCGAGCTTTGAGTCCCCGACTCGGTGCTATGTTTTTTTTTTTTTCCTTTTTTTTCCTGTCCGTTTGTTTTCCGGAAGCCCTGGACTCCGACCAACTGCACAGTTGACCATTTGGGATCCAGCACCTTTACCACCGCACTACCTGCTGGCCCATTAATCTCAGAGTTTTCTAAAGGAGGAAGCAAACCCCTCGTTTCTATATAGCTGGAGACTTCTGAAACATGCTAGGGCTTTGCAAATCCTGATGTTTGTTGCAGAATATTTAACCTATTGTCATTTTGTGACTAGCTATGAATGGGTACACGCCCTTGCTGGATGGTGGGAGAAAAAAGTGAGAAAGTACCCCACTTCCTCCGTGGTTGTCACACCACGTTCTCTCTCCTCCATCGTCCTCCTTTTAGGATTTTGGTCAGGCACGTACACATGCCTAGTGTTTTTCACCAAGCTGCTGATGTGGGACTTGAACTATGTGGTTGGCCATGTGAGATCCAGCCATTAGGCCATGGCTGGAACTAACTGTGTACTTCTATAGTAGTTATCTTGTTTTGCAACAATATAAACTTAAGCTTCAATTCCATTTTCCCATGAACTTTTAATTTTGTTTTTTAAGGTTTTTGCCTAGGTATGTGTGTTCGCTGGAAAGAAACAGAGAAAGAGAGAAAGTGAGAAATCATCCTCTTGGGGAACATGGCTATACCACAATCCCTTCTCCATTCTCCTCTTGAGATTTCGGGCATGCATGCACATGCATCCTGTGTCAGTTTCAAGCCTCCAGGTCCAAGACTTGAACCATGGTCAGCCATGTGGGAGTCTAGCACCCTAACCACTTGTTACCTGCTGATCTCTTTCCATGACCTTTTGAGTATTCTTGTACATATATATATATAGTGTCTAAAATACATCCAAGAAATTATTATTATTTTCTTTTATAAAGTCAGAGGTTGTGTCTTAAAGGTTTTGAGATAGGGGATATAGACCTAACATGCACAGTTAAGGGTAGTAGTCACTTGTACTTAATGTACAATAATGAAAGACGAAGGGAAACATAATTGAAAAAAAGTCTTAGTCTAGAAATCAGGAGTCCTGGGCTCATCTTACAGGTTGGCTTTTTATTTTTTTATTTTTTTATTTTTTATACTATAAGGTGTGTGCACTGACAGGAGAGAGGCATAGCAATAGAGAGAAAGAGAAAGCAAGGGAGAAATCCACACCCCCTGGGGAGGTGGCTACGCCACAACTCTTTCCTTTGTTCTCCTCTCGGGTTCTTAGGCACACATGCATACAAACCCAGCATGATTTCCAAGCTGCCATGTCTGGAACTTGAACCATGCAGTTGGCCATGTGGGATCCAGCCCACATCCATGTCACCTGTGGCCCTTTGGGTTGACTTTTAACTGGCAGTATAACTCTTGATGAGTTTTATTTTTCTTTTCTTTTTTTTGAGGAGTTTTTGCTGTAGGGTGCGTGCATTCGCCAGAAAGACAGGGAGAGAGAGACAGGAAGTGAGAAATCACCCCGCAGGGGAGATGGCCATGCCACAATCCCTTCTCCTCTCTTCTCTTCTCCGGATCTTGGGCACACACGCACATGCACCCGGAGGGAGTTTAAGCTACCAGGTCCGGAACTCGAACCACGGTTGACTACATGGGAGTCAACCATGGGTTGACTACATAGCCATTACGCTCACTGCTGGTCCCGATGAGGTTTTTTTTTTTTTTTTTTAAACCTATTTTCTTAATTTTGGACTTATCTTTGAAGTATTTATAGAATATACTGTTATTTTCTTTTCTGATTAGTTTTGTTACAAAGAAGGTATCTCTTACTAAAAATCCATAATAGTGTAAAAAACTCTTTTCACAATCACTGTTATTTAAGTGTCACTGGAGTAGGTGCTCTTATTCTAGAGTTAAAATTATTTCTCTTTTTTAGTAGGTTTACGTCTTGTTCAAGCTGCATCAATGGAGCACATACAAGGGGCCTGGAAGACGATCAGCAATGGTTTTGGATTCAAAGATGCGGTGTTTGATGGTTCCAGCTGCATCTCCCCTACAATAGTTCAACAGTTTGGCTATCAGCGCCGGGCGTCAGATGATGGCAAACTCACAGACTCTTCGAAGACAAGCAACACCATCCGTGTTTTCTTGCCGAACAAGCAAAGAACAGTGGTATGTGCATGTTAAGGAACTTTAGCTATTCATGTGCCTATAGAAAACATTATGGATCAGGGACCAGCAGTTGGCATGATGGCTATGTCGCTGGACTCCCATGTAGTTGACCACAGTCCGAGTCCTGGACCCGGTGGCTTAAATTCACTCCAGGTGCATGTGCATGTGTGCCCAAGATCCCGAGAGGAGAATGAAGAAGGCATTGTGGCATGCCAACCCCCCTGAGGGGAGATTTCTCGCTTTCTATCTCTTTCTGGCAAGCGCACGCGCCCTATTGCAAAAACCTCTCCAAAGAAAAAGAAATATTTTAATTTAACTTTATTTATTTACTTACTTATTTTAATTTGACCAGAGAGGGTCAGTAAGAGAGAGAGAGAGAAAGCCGCAAAGTCCTGGAGTCAAACTGCGATCGGCCATGTGGGAGTCCAGTACTCTTAACCACCATGCCAACTGCCAGCCCCTATTTTTAATTCATAAGAGTGTCTTTCCACACCCTTACTTTTTTCTTCCTCTCTTTTTCTTTTTTTAAGAATTATTTATTTATTTAATTCCATTTGTTGTTATTACTTTTTGATTTGACCGAAGAGAGACAGAGAGAGAGAAAGGGGAAGTAAGAAAGCAAGCTGCCAGGTCTAGGACTCAAACCGCAATTGGCTGTGTGGGAGTCCAGCACCTTTAACCACCACACCACCTGCCAATCCCACTTTTTTCCACACCTTGGCCTTCCTTCTGTTACTACTTTTGTCTGGAATGTCTTACTTTTTGATACTTTATCCACACAAAGAGTACGTTATGGGTATGTGTTTTAAATACATTTCTTTTAGAAGCTCTTTTAAAACCTTTCCAGATAATTTTTTTGGAAAAGACTTTTATTTCTATTAAAGCAAAATGTTTGCCTAAAATACTTAACCTTAGAGTCAAATATAAAGATGAAAGTAAAATTACTTCTGTATGTCCTGGTCCTGGGAGAAATCTACACATAGCTTAAAAATCACAGCACCTGCCAGTAATCTCTACATAGCTATAGGTTCATGTTAGATAACGGTAGGGACACTGCCACTGAGTTTTCTGACGTAAAACCCTAAATATTCTAAGAGCGTATTGCTAACAAAGGGAAGTTTTTTTTTTTGTTTTTTTTTTAAGAATTATTTTATTTAACTTTATTTGTTTATTTTTAATTTGACCAGAGGGGAACAGAGAGAGGGAGAGAGAGAGAAAGTGAGAAACCAAGCCACCAGGTCTGGGACTTGAACCACGGTCGGCTGTCTGGGAGTCCAGCACCCTTAACCACCACGCTACCTGCCAGCCCCCCACAAAGAGAAGTTTTTAGGACCAGCAGGTGACATGGTGGTTAAGGCGCTAGACTCCTACATGGCCAACAACGGTTTAAGTCCTGGTTCTGACGGCTTGCCTTTTCACTTTCCCTTTTCTCTCTGTTTCTCTCTGGTCAAATTAAAAAATACTACTAATAATTTTTTAAAAAGAGAGAAGTTTTCTACTATTCTGGATTTTATAAAAAGATAAGACCAGATCTGCCTGACCATACAAAAATGTCAAATTACACTGATTTTTGTTGGTGGACATTTTTAAAAATCATTGTTCAAAACTTCTATGTCTTCTCCTTTCCCACCCTCCATCCTTTGTGTAAAATCATTGTGCTGTGTTCATCCTGTATACCCAGGTGAAGCAACACCTGAGGTTAGGAGGTCTATACTTTGGCAAAGCAGGTTCTGAAGTTGCAAAGTCCAGCCCAGAGGTTTTTTTTTTTTTTTTCTCCCAGAGGGGTATTTTGTTATAGGGCACGTGCTCTCCCCAGAAAGACAGAGAGAGACAGAAAGCGAGAAATCACCCCCCAGAGGGGATGGCCACGCCGCAATCCCTTCTCCTCCATCCTCTTCTCGGGATCTTGGGCACACACGCACACATACCTGGCGTGAGTTTAAGCCACTGGGTCCGGGACTCTATGGTGGTCGACTACATAGGAGTCCAGCTATGTAGCCGTTACCCCATCTGCTGGTCTCCCCAGTCCAGAGGTTTTTAAGTTTCCTTCTAATAGTTCTACTCTCCCCAGTTTGCTAATAAATGTCTTTATACTTTTTTTGTGAATCTAAGGAGGATCTTGATTATAATGGTACATTTTGAACTGAAGGCAAAGCACAAAGGCCAGTTAAAGTTTGAGTAAATTTACTTTTGTTCTCCTCGAAATTAAAGTTTTATGGCTGACAAAATAAGTAGTATCAATCTCTTATAGTTGTCTTTTGTTTGCAAAGTGATATGTTAAAAAATTATTATTTAAGTTTATTTGCTATTATTATTATTTTTAATTAGACCAAAGAGACAAAGAGCGAGAATGTGAAAAAGCAAGTTGCCAGGTCCAGGACTTGAACTAGTCAGCCATGTGGGAGTCCAACACTTTAACCACCATCACCACCTACTGGCCCCTGCAAAGTGATTTTTACCAACTGTGTTATTTTCTTTTCTTCTTCTTTTTTTTTAATGAATCATTTTTATTATTTTAACTCTATAAATAAAATTTAAATTTGATCAGAGATGGACAGAGTGAGAGAAAGTGGAAAAGCAAGCTGCCAGGTCCAGGGCTCAAACCACAGTTGGCTACTTGGGAGTCCAGCAGCGCCCTTAACCACACCACCTGCCGGCCCATTTGTATTATTTTCTTTTCAGTTTTCTGCCATAGGTGGTGTGTGTTTGCCAGAACCAGAGAGAGAGAGAGAAAGAGAGAGCGGGAGAGAGGGACAGCGGAAGGTCTCCCCCAGAGGGGTGGCCATGCTGCAGTCACTTCATTCTCCTCTCAGGATTCTGGGTATGCACACACAGGCTCCCGGCACGTTTTTCACGCCGTTGGTTCCAGGACTTGAATCGCGTAGTCAACCATATGGGATTCGTCTGCCTTAACCCCTGTGCTGCCTGCAGGCCCCTACCTACTGTTTCTCAGTGGTTTCTTTCTGGCCATAGGTTGAGAGGTCAGCTAGGAAGCACAGATGTTACAGGAGGCCGATGACCAGCTGGTGCTTCTGGGTGTTCCTGAGACTGTCTTCTCCACTCTGGGTACTGCTGGTTCGCCCAAGAGGCCAGAGGACTTAGTCCAGCCTCGTCGTTGAGGGAATGGCCCTTTAAGACAGCGAGACCCAAACTAACTGTTTTACATTACTTTATTATTATTTAAATTTATACTTCATTTCATAACGTTTAATTTTTCCTATGATATATTTTTTGTATTTACTGTCATTGTTTATCCTCATATTAAAAAGACATTTAGGACATTCAATTAATATATATACTCTTTTTTTAAAAAAAAAAAAAACTTTTTTTTTTTTTTTTAAAGAATTATTTAACTTGGACTTCATTCCAGATGAACTGAATCAGAATCCTCGGATATGTTGAAGGGAGGGAAGAGGCTGGGAATCTATATTTTCATAAGTCCCTCAGTTCTAATGCCAGTCACATTTGGAAACCTTACTGGGTTAGAGGGTGTTTGAAGAACTGTCCAGTTCATAGAGTCTTTGACTTTTAGTGATGGTTGATGACAGAACACAGACACTACGTCACAGCTGTGACAGCACTACTGTGCATGTGCAGTATTGACAGAGATCATGATTCTGTCACTGTGTGCTTATTACTCTCTTTTTAGGGGAGAGAGATTTTTGCTATAGGACATGTGTACTCGCCAGACAGAAAGTGAGAAATCTCCCCCCAGGGGCGATGGCCGTGTTCAATCCCTTCTCCATTCTCTTGGGATTTTAGGCATGCATGCACACGTACCTGGAATGAGTTTAAACCCACCAGGTCCGGGTCTCAAACCACGCTCGACTACATGGAAGTCCAGTGATGTAACTATTACATCACCTGCTAGTCCTGAGTGTTTATTACTGTTCATTTCTTTCATTCTTGATGTCTTATTTTCATAGTTAAAGTCAGTTTATCACTTTACTTAATTTGGTTTCTGAAAAGCTTGAAGTAGTGGAACCTTTCAAAGGATGTCACTGCTTCACTGCTTCGAGAGGCATTCAGGGTTATTATGGAGCGTTACAAAGCACACACAGGAGCAGAGTGGTTAGGGTAGTGAATCTGATGTCATGGACCTACCATCCAGTTTCCATGCTTAGCCAGTGGTACTGTTCTGTTTAATTTGTGGTTTCACTCACTTATTTCCAGTTTTTTTTTTTTTTTTTTTGACAGAATTCCAGATACATTTATCTGAATTATTTTGGTACGTACAAGAAACTTTTGTAGAATGTTGACTTTATTTTTGAATAGATAATGTATTCATAAGGATCAGCATATCAGATGATCCCTGTCCCTACCCCGCCCCCTTCTTTTTTGTTGTCAGAGGCTTCTGGTAATAAAGAAGTCTTGATCGATTTGACGAATCAGTTGTGTCCCTCTTACCCTGTGGTTTACAGCCTTCTTTCTCTTCTGTGTATGCGAAAGAGTGGAGAGGCCAGTAGCTAAGGAGGCTGTCACCATCTCCAAATGAGCTTTTACAATTTGGATCAGCCCTTTTCCTTCCTCCCAAGAGAATGTTCTTACCTCACTGCCACCATCTCCTAAATTTCTCTCTTCCCCAGATCAGACTTTGTGTGCTGACTTCTGTTAATGTACAGCCCATCTTTGTGCCTCACAGATGGAGGAATAACTGGGCAGATAAATCAGTCAGCAAAATAACGCCCAGGGGAGATTTTCATTGCTCCTCAATGATGTTTTCGAATTCCTCAAGCTCACTTTCACTCCCTTCCCTCCCAAATTGTTACCTCTGTTTTGTATCCAATACTGTGCCCTGTGTTGGAGCCTACTAAGGAAGCTAGCTCAGATAACTCTGTCTTGTTTCTTAGGATTTATTTCTTTGTCTTAAACCAGCCAGAGAATTGGCTGGATTGAAATTGAGATGGCACAATTAAGAGCCAGGATTGAGTGGCACATGCACTCACCAGAGAGAAAGCAAGCCACCAGGCCTGGGACTCAACCATGGTTGGCCGTGTGGGAGTTCAGCACCTTAATCACCTCACCACTTGCTGGCCCACCCTGTGTTCTTTTTAAGCTGCCAGGGCTGGGATTTGAACTGCAGTCAGCCATGCAGGATCCAGCTCCCTCTATATAGCCTTCAACTGTTGGGTTATGAGGCCAGCCCCAAAGAGCCTTTTTCTGTTTTCTTTTTCTTTTTCTTTTTCTTTTTGTTGGCTTGAGGGCATATATGCTTGTAGAAGAGAGACAGAGAGGAAGTGGAGAAAATATTACCCCATGGGGAATGTTCACGCTGCGATCTCTTTTTCCTCCTTTCCAGATTTTTAGGCCACGCAGGCACACATACCTGGTATGTTTCTCAAGCTGCTGGGTCTGGGACTTGAGCTGCATCATCAGCCATGTGGGATCCAGCTGCTTTAACCACTAGGGCACAGAGCTAGCCCTGAAGAACACATTCTATATAATAAAAGCTCTTGTTTGTTCATAGATCCACTATTTTCCTTTCTGGTAGATGCTTGCCATGTATATTTTAGTTTAACAAACTAACAAACTAGAGATATAAGTTTATTATTTTGTATTGCTCGGTCATACTCTTTTGATATAAACAGGTAAGTGTGTATCTTTTGATACTCATCCACCATAATATAAGCATATAATATATAGGTTTCCCCACCTTTTAGATAATCTTACTCTTTATATTATTCTGGTATTTTTTCGCCAGTTACTACATTATAGACACCAGTCCTCCTGGTCACTACAAGTAAAATAATAGAATAGCTGTGTGATGTGACTTTCACAGATGTCTCATACTTTGTTCAAGTGCTCACCTGTTGTGTGGCATTCCTTTTGGGTTTTCCATTACAAGGACGGTGTTGTGTGTCTCTGCCTACACCCTCATCGACAAGCACACTAGTTTCTGTGCTCACCTCTGCAAGGGCTGCTGCGGCCCGTGTCCGTCCTAAAGCTGGTCTTTTGTTTGTAGGTCAATGTGCGCAATGGGATGAGCTTGCACGACTGCCTTATGAAAGCTCTCAAGGTGAGGGGCCTGCAACCGGAGTGCTGTGCGGTGTTCAGACTTCTCCAGGAGCACAAAGGGTAAGGACTCAGAGTCAGGCTGCTCCTCTTTCAGATGAGTGAAGATCTCCTAGCTTCAAATAATAACTGTTTCCGTTTTTTAAAAATGTGTTAGCATCCTGTAGATACTGTGTATTTGTATATCCTTGCTTGTAATTCTGAAAAATAAGGTACTAAGAGCCTGGAATTACTGCTCGGACATTCTTTTGAAAAAGAAATACATGTGAGGTGGGTGTTGGTGTTTCCTAGAGTGGGACAGTAATGGTAGATGGTATGTTTCTTGAATTGAAAATTTCATTGCGTTTGCGATAATGCATTGGTATTCAGAGATTGGTTACATTATTTACAGTTAAAGAATGCATACAGTAGATCCACTTGTTTATTCACTTGTTTATTCAGCTTAATGTGTGCTGCATTTCTGCTGTTTAATAGATATGGGGCAAAAAGATGCAGGAGAACTTCTGCCTTAGGGAAGACATGGCTTGTTCTATTTCTTCTTCTTTTTTAAGAATTATTTTATTCTATTCTATTTATTTATTTATTTAGTTAGTTAGTTGCTTGCTTACTTATCCTAATTTGACCGGAGAGGGACAGAGTGAGAGAGAGAAGGAAAGTGAGAAAGCAAGCCACCAGGTCCGGGATTCAAACTGCAGTCAGCCATGTGGGAGTCCAGTGCCCTTAACCACCATGCCACCTGCCAGCCCCATCATTTGTTCTGTTTCTAATGATGGTCGCAAGATGGAGGCATCCCCTCAAAGACTAGAACCAACAGCCTACAGCAGCAGAGATGTCCGCAATTATCCATTATTCCCCCTCCCCCCCCAAAAAAAATGGGCAAAACTTTTTTTTTTTTTT
>NW_006160227.1:1514094-1534910 GCF_000334495.1 Tupaia belangeri chinensis | reverse complement strand
AAATATCTATCCAAGTCTTTTGCATATTTTTCTTTATTTGTGTTCTGAATATTGAGTTTTATATTTGTTTTTAATATTAACTTGTTATGTAATATCAGGTTGTCAGAAAAGTCATGATCTTTTTAGGGGAGAGAGATTTTTGCTATAGGACATGTGTACTCGCCAGACAGAAAGTGAGAAATCTCCCCCCAGGGGCGATGGCCGTGTTCAATCCCTTCTCCATTCTCTTGGGATTTTGGGCATGCATGCACACGTACCTGGAATGAGTTTAAACCCACCAGGTCCGGGTCTCAAACCACGCTCGACTACATGGAAGTCCAGTGATGTAACTATTACATCACCTGCTAGTCCTGAGTGTTTATTACTGTTCATTTCTTTCATTCTTGATGTCTTATTTTCATAGTTAAAGTCAGTTTATCACTTTACTTAATTTGGTTTCTGAAAAGCTTGAAGTAGTGGAACCTTTCAAAGGATGTCACTGCTTCACTGCTTCGAGAGGCATTCAGGGTTATTATGGAGCGTTACAAAGCACACACAGGAGCAGAGTGGTTAGGGTAGTGAATCTGATGTCATGGACCTACCATCCAGTTTCCATGCTTAGCCAGTGGTACTGTTCTGTTTAATTTGTGGTTTCACTCACTTATTTCCAGTTTTTTTTTTTTTTTTTTTGACAGAATTCCAGATACATTTATCTGAATTATTTTGGTACGTACAAGAAACTTTTGTAGAATGTTGACTTTATTTTTGAATAGATAATGTATTCATAAGGATCAGCATATCAGATGATCCCTGTCCCTACCCCGCCCCCTTCTTTTTTGTTGTCAGAGGCTTCTGGTAATAAAGAAGTCTTGATCGATTTGACGAATCAGTTGTGTCCCTCTTACCCTGTGGTTTACAGCCTTCTTTCTCTTCTGTGTATGCGAAAGAGTGGAGAGGCCAGTAGCTAAGGAGGCTGTCACCATCTCCAAATGAGCTTTTACAATTTGGATCAGCCCTTTTCCTTCCTCCCAAGAGAATGTTCTTACCTCACTGCCACCATCTCCTAAATTTCTCTCTTCCCCAGATCAGACTTTGTGTGCTGACTTCTGTTAATGTACAGCCCATCTTTGTGCCTCACAGATGGAGGAATAACTGGGCAGATAAATCAGTCAGCAAAATAACGCCCAGGGGAGATTTTCATTGCTCCTCAATGATGTTTTCGAATTCCTCAAGCTCACTTTCACTCCCTTCCCTCCCAAATTGTTACCTCTGTTTTGTATCCAATACTGTGCCCTGTGTTGGAGCCTACTAAGGAAGCTAGCTCAGATAACTCTGTCTTGTTTCTTAGGATTTATTTCTTTGTCTTAAACCAGCCAGAGAATTGGCTGGATTGAAATTGAGATGGCACAATTAAGAGCCAGGATTGAGTGGCACATGCACTCACCAGAGAGAAAGCAAGCCACCAGGCCTGGGACTCAACCATGGTTGGCCGTGTGGGAGTTCAGCACCTTAATCACCTCACCACTTGCTGGCCCACCCTGTGTTCTTTTTAAGCTGCCAGGGCTGGGATTTGAACTGCAGTCAGCCATGCAGGATCCAGCTCCCTCTATATAGCCTTCAACTGTTGGGTTATGAGGCCAGCCCCAAAGAGCCTTTTTCTGTTTTCTTTTTCTTTTTCTTTTTCTTTTTGTTGGCTTGAGGGCATATATGCTTGTAGAAGAGAGACAGAGAGGAAGTGGAGAAAATATTACCCCATGGGGAATGTTCACGCTGCGATCTCTTTTTCCTCCTTTCCAGATTTTTAGGCCACGCAGGCACACATACCTGGTATGTTTCTCAAGCTGCTGGGTCTGGGACTTGAGCTGCATCATCAGCCATGTGGGATCCAGCTGCTTTAACCACTAGGGCACAGAGCTAGCCCTGAAGAACACATTCTATATAATAAAAGCTCTTGTTTGTTCATAGATCCACTATTTTCCTTTCTGGTAGATGCTTGCCATGTATATTTTAGTTTAACAAACTAACAAACTAGAGATATAAGTTTATTATTTTGTATTGCTCGGTCATACTCTTTTGATATAAACAGGTAAGTGTGTATCTTTTGATACTCATCCACCATAATATAAGCATATAATATATAGGTTTCCCCACCTTTTAGATAATCTTACTCTTTATATTATTCTGGTATTTTTTCGCCAGTTACTACATTATAGACACCAGTCCTCCTGGTCACTACAAGTAAAATAATAGAATAGCTGTGTGATGTGACTTTCACAGATGTCTCATACTTTGTTCAAGTGCTCACCTGTTGTGTGGCATTCCTTTTGGGTTTTCCATTACAAGGACGGTGTTGTGTGTCTCTGCCTACACCCTCATCGACAAGCACACTAGTTTCTGTGCTCACCTCTGCAAGGGCTGCTGCGGCCCGTGTCCGTCCTAAAGCTGGTCTTTTGTTTGTAGGTCAATGTGCGCAATGGGATGAGCTTGCACGACTGCCTTATGAAAGCTCTCAAGGTGAGGGGCCTGCAACCGGAGTGCTGTGCGGTGTTCAGACTTCTCCAGGAGCACAAAGGGTAAGGACTCAGAGTCAGGCTGCTCCTCTTTCAGATGAGTGAAGATCTCCTAGCTTCAAATAATAACTGTTTCCGTTTTTTAAAAATGTGTTAGCATCCTGTAGATACTGTGTATTTGTATATCCTTGCTTGTAATTCTGAAAAATAAGGTACTAAGAGCCTGGAATTACTGCTCGGACATTCTTTTGAAAAAGAAATACATGTGAGGTGGGTGTTGGTGTTTCCTAGAGTGGGACAGTAATGGTAGATGGTATGTTTCTTGAATTGAAAATTTCATTGCGTTTGCGATAATGCATTGGTATTCAGAGATTGGTTACATTATTTACAGTTAAAGAATGCATACAGTAGATCCACTTGTTTATTCACTTGTTTATTCAGCTTAATGTGTGCTGCATTTCTGCTGTTTAATAGATATGGGGCAAAAAGATGCAGGAGAACTTCTGCCTTAGGGAAGACATGGCTTGTTCTATTTCTTCTTCTTTTTTAAGAATTATTTTATTCTATTCTATTTATTTATTTAGTTAGTTAGTTGCTTGCTTACTTATCCTAATTTGACCGGAGAGGGACAGAGTGAGAGAGAGAAGGAAAGTGAGAAAGCAAGCCACCAGGTCCGGGATTCAAACTGCAGTCAGCCATGTGGGAGTCCAGTGCCCTTAACCACCATGCCACCTGCCAGCCCCGTCATTTGTTCTGTTTCTAATGATGGTCGCAAGATGGAGGCATCCCCTCAAAGACTAGAACCAACAGCCTACAGCAGCAGAGATGTCCGCAATTATCCATTATTCCCCCTCCCCCCCCAAAAAAAATGGGCAAAACTTTTTTTTTTTTTTGTCTTGCTGTAGTGCACTTGTGCTCACTGGACAGACAGAGAGACAGAAAGCAAGAAATCAGCCCTCAGGAGGGATGGCCACGGCATAATCCCCTCTCCTCCATTCTCCTCTTGGGATTTTGGGCATGCACGCACATGTGTCTGGCATCAATTTCAAACCACTGAGTCCAGGACATGAACCACAGTTGGCCATGTGGGAGTCCAGGGCCTTAACCGTTATGCCACCTGCTCGCCCCATGGGCAAACCTTTCAGAAGGTTCTTTTAACTTTATCCTTTTGGGAATTGGTTTTTAGCTTACATCTTCATGTTTCGTTTCGAGATAGCCCAGGGAGTGAGTCTGCTTGGAGGTGAGCGTGCTCATGTCTGTTCTGTCAGTTCAGGAGGCAGTTGTTGAAGTGATTAGCCACAAGCTAGTGCGCCCTTTCCTCTTCATTAGGGCAAAACAGGACTTTGGAGTGCTAAGGCACTTCTCAGATCATGTACTGGGAATTGTGTTAAAGGATGGGTCACTAACTGTTGGTTAACCAGAAAAGTGGCTTGAACAGGCTTATGGCAGGTGATGGGAAACCTGTTTTGTTTTTCATTATCAAAAGGTACAGGAGAGAGAAGGCAACCCCCAGTGTGGTATGGTCACACTGCAGTTGCATTTTTCTCTATTCCTCCTTACTGTCAGGATCCTGGGTACCCATGTGCTGGCATGTGGGGAAGCAAGCCACCAGGTCTGGGACTCAGACTGGTCAGCTGTGTAGGGAGTCCAGCACCCTTAATTAACCACCATGCCACCTGCTGGCCCCGAGTGTTGCTATTATATGCTCTTTTCTCCTTACCTGAAAATATTCTTCCTTCAAAAATGGACCAGATTAGTTGGACTAGACATGATAAAGGAACTGAGCATTCATTTTTTTCCTTAAATGTATCTATTTTCCTGTCTTGTTTACCCTAGGCATACAGTGATCTCAGAGTAATATTTTAACAATTAAGTCTTCCATAGATTTGTGTATATTATAGTCCTATAAACAGTCCTTCAGATTTGAGACTGTTTATGGAAAAGTGCATTTAATTTGTGGTTCTTTTCTACTTATCTATTTCTTGATAGGTTGTTGGAAAAGTCATGACACATTTTTGCATAGAAAAACATGGAAAAATACATCATGACTTTTTTTTTTTTTTGAGAGATTTTTTTGCTATAGGGTGCATGTGCTTGCCAGAAAGAGAGAGAGAAAGCGAGAAATCATCCCTCAGGGGGATGGTCCTGCCGCAATCCTTTCTCCATTCTCCTCTCTGGATCTTGGGCACGCATGCACACGTGCCCGGCATGAGTAAGCCACAGGGTCCGGGACTCAAACCGAGGTCGGCTACATGGGAGTCCAGCGACATAGCCATTACGCTAACTGCTGGTCCCATCATCATGACTTTTCTGACGACCCAATAGATTGACTAAATTTGAAGACTAAATGCTGGTACTGTGGCAGTATTTATAACCCATCTTATAGGATTTTAGAATCTTTTTTTTTTTTTAAGAATTATTTTTATTTACTTTTTTTATTTTTAAAATTCAACCAGAGAGAGACAGAAAGGGAAAGTGAGGAAGCAAGCCACCAGGTCTGGGACTCAAACCACAGTCAGTCAGTGCCTTAGCCACCACACCACCTGCCGTGCCCTCCCCTCTGTTTTTAATTTGCCAGAGGATATGTACACTCACCAGAGTGTAAAAGGCACCGTACGTGGGCAATGGCCACATTGCAGTTCCTTCTCCGTTTTTCCTCTTTTGGGGATCGTGGGCACACATGCATGTATGCCCTTCAGAACACACAGTTGCCAATGTGGGATCCAGCTGCCTTAACAAGCACCATGCCACGTGCTTGCCCACGGTAAGATTTTCGATTGGGGGTGGATAGTGGTAGAGGGTAAGTGTGCTTGCCAGAAAGAACACCCTCACAGTAGGGCGTGGTTGCACAGTAATTGTATTTCCTTCATTTCTCTTCTCTGTCAGGATTTTGGGTATACACGGATAAAAGTTTGGCATGTTTTTCAAATTAAGGGAGCTGGGACTCAACAGTGGCTGGTTATATGGGTTCTGGCTCCTGTGTATAGCACTTAACTACCACACTGAGAAACTGGCTCAGGGTTCTTAGAATGTTTCTTTTTTTTTTTGTAGAGGTTTTTGCCTTAGAGCGTGTGTGCTAATCAGAGAGAGGGAGAGACAAGGAAAGTAAGAGAGGAAAGTGAGAAATCACCCCCAAGGGGGAATGGCCATACCATAATCCCTCTCTTTTCTCCTCCCTGGATCTTGGGCACACAAGCACATGTCATTTTCCCATGTGATTTTTCAAACCTCCTGGTCCAGGACTTGAACTGCGGTTGGCCGTGTGGGAGTCCAGTGACATAACTGCTAGGCCATCTCCTGGCCCCACTTACAGGATTTTATTATTATACAGACTGTTCTAATATGCAATTACTTTATTATGAGATAGTTATATTGTAAAAAGAAAACTTTATTCTAAAAACATAAGCTTTGGGGACCAGCAGTTACATAATGACTATGTCGTTGGACTCCTATGTAGCCGACTGCAGTTCAAGTCCCGGACCCTGTGGCTTAAACTCATGCCAGGCACGTGTGCATGTGTGCCCAAGATCCCAAGAGGAGAATGGAGGAGAAGGGATTATGGTGTGGCCATCCCCCCTGGGGGGTGATTTCTCACTTTCTGTCTCTCTATTTTTCTGGTGAGCGCATGCACCCTATAGCAAAAACCTCCACACACAAACACACACACACACACACAGAGCTTTAGATTTCATTTTCTGTGACCTTGAGCACGTTACTTTTTTAGATCTCTAGTTTTCTCATATTTAAATAGAGATGGGATCAGCAGGGAACATAGTGGTTAAAGTGCTGGACTTACAAAGTCCCAGACTTTGTGGCTTTAAATTCACGCCAGGGACATATATGTGCGTGCCCAAAATCCCAAAAGGAGAAGAGAGGAGAGAGAGGAGAAGGGAGTTTGGAATGGCCATTCCCCCAGGGGTTGATTTCTCACTTTCTCTCTCTGTCTCTCCGGTAAGTGCATGCACCCTATAGCAAAAATTTCTCTCAAAGAAAAAAAAAAGGTTACAGATAATACTACTATTTAATAGGTTTGTTGTAGAATTAAATAAGTTACCTTTATATAATATGCATTAAATAGCTGCAGCTTAATTAAATAATTCTTATTTAACTCTTGTTTAACGTTTGTTTTTCATGTTATGTTTTTTTAAAACTCTTTAGTAAAAAAGCTCGTTTAGATTGGAATACTGATGCTGCCTCTTTGATTGGAGAAGAACTTCAAGTAGATTTCCTGGATCACGTTCCCCTCACAACACATAACTTTGTAAGTTGCAGATCTCTTCTTCCTTTGTGGCATGAGGGTGCTCTGCCTGGCATAACAGGAATTTCTCAGAGATAATAAAGCATATATATTGTATTTCTTGTTTATTTTTCTTTATTTTGGTTCATTTGCTTTAGAGTGTGTGCTAATCAGAGATAGGCACAGACAGAGAGAAAGAGGGAAACTGAGACCCCCCCCCCAGGGGGAGGTTGGCCGTGCTACAATCCCTTGTCTATTCTATTTGGGGATTTGGGGCACACACTGGCATGTGCCAGGCATGTTCTTCAAGCCTTTTGGTCTGGGACATGAACTGCATAGTCACCCAGTCTCTCCATGTGGAATCCAGTGGCCTCAGCCACCATGCCACGCAGGCCCCTTACTGGAATCTTTAAGGTTCTGCCACTGTTTGGAGTAAGAGAGAGAGAATTCAGTTTCTGGTTTTGAGTTTTACAGATATTGGGAGTATAGTCCTTCATTTTGTAGAACCTCTTGGGGGCCAAGGAGGAAATCACTTTGTCTTTAGCCGTTTTGCACTTACTCAGAATCAGTGGCACGTGTGTTCCTGTCGTAGGCTCGGAAGACGTTCCTGAAACTTGCCTTCTGTGACATCTGCCAGAAATTCCTGCTCAATGGATTTCGATGTCAGACTTGCGGCTACAAATTTCATGAACATTGTAGCACCAAAGTACCTACTATGTGTGTGGACTGGAGTAATATCAGACAGCTCTTGTAAGACATCGTTCTTTTTTTCAGAGTGTAGGGGAGGGGAGTATAAATACTTTTGAGGTTTCTTATTGTCCATTTTGACTGACAAGGTGGATTTTAGACTTGTTAAAAGACTTGTTGCCATCAAGAAACCATCTACTTTAGAAATACCATGGTTCCAGGGACCAGCAGTTGGCAGTGGCTGTGTCACTGGACTCCCATGTAGTTGACTGCGGTTCGAGTCTCAGACCTGGTGGCTTAAACTCACACCGGGCACATGTGCGTGCATGCCCAAGATCCCAAGAGGAGAATGGAGGAGAAGGGATTGTGGCATGGCCATTCCCCCTGGGGGTGACTTCTCACTTTCCATCTCTGTCTCTCTCTGTCTTTCTGGCGAGCGCACGTGCCCTAGAGTAAAAACCTCTCAAAAACAAAAACAAAAGAAATACCATGGTTCTGAAACTAGCTAGTTTTGGTGTGGCCATTATAACCCTCCACAATGAGCAGGTAGGGCCTCTGTGTGTCAAATACAGATTGGCATACTGTAATTCAGGAAGGAAAAGGACAAAGGAACATGAAAGTCCAAAACGTTTTTGACTTTTCTCTCTTAACAGCCTCATCTCCTAGATTGCTAGTAGACACAGCCCTGCTGCTTGTCGGGTTTGCCAAACAGCCGTTGACATTGAGGAGGAGCAGATAGCACACTCGGTGCGATTTGGACTTAGAATAGTTTGAACATGAAACCTTTTCAAAGGTTTTTTCCATAGGGTGTATGTACTCACCAGAGAGAGACAGAGAGAGAAGGTGAGACATCACCCCCTAGAGGGATAGCACACAATACCTTCTCTTCCATTCTCTTCCTGGGATTTTGGGCATGCACACACATGCGCCTGGTGTGATTTTCAAGCCTCCAGGTCCAGAACTTGGACTGCTGTTGGCTATGTGAGAATCCACCACCTTAACTACCACACCACCTGTTGGCCTGTGAATGTAAAATCTTAAAAGACTCTTGATCAGGACCAGCAGTAGTGTAATGGCTATGTCGCTGGATTTCATGTAGTCAACTGCGGTTCGAGTCCTGGACCCAGTGACTTGAATTCATGCTGGCGCGTGTGCGTGTGTGCCCAAGATCCCGAGGAGAAGGGGGTTGCGGCATGTCCATCTTCCCTGGGGAGTGATTTCTAACTGTCTCTGCCTCTCTCTTTCTGGCGAGTACACACGCCCTATAGCAAAAACCTCTCCAAAAAAAAGAGATTCTTGGGGCCAGCAAGTGGCATGGTGGTTAAGGCGACTGGACTTCCACATGGCTGACTGTGGTTCGAGTCTTGGACCTAGCAGCTTGCTTTCTCACTTTCCTTCTCTCTCACTGCCTCTCGCTGGTCAACTTCTAACAAATAAAGTATAAGATAATGACAGTGAATAAAGTTAAATAAAAAATAATTCTTAAAAAAAATACTCTTGGGACCAGCAATTAGTATAATGGCTGTGTCACTGGAGTCCCACATAGTTGACCGAAGTTTACGTCCTGGACCCGGTGGCTTAAACTCACACCGGGCACGTGTGCGTGTGTGCCCAAGATCCCGAGAGGAGAATGGAGGAGAAGGGATTGCGGCATGGCCATCCCCCTGGGGGGTGATTTCTTGCTTTCTTTCTCTCTGGCGAGTGCACGCGCCC
This sequence comes from Tupaia belangeri chinensis, assembly GCF_000334495.1. Taxonomy (NCBI): domain Eukaryota; kingdom Metazoa; phylum Chordata; class Mammalia; order Scandentia; family Tupaiidae; genus Tupaia; species Tupaia belangeri. The sequence continues at coordinate 1,525,784 of NW_006160227.1, read as the reverse complement.
TATAGCAAAAAAAGACCTCTCCAAAAAAAAAATACTCTTGCTCCTCTCAGGAGACAAACCAGTTACTGAGATATATTTTATATAGACAAAATATTGATTATATTGATTTAAATTAAATTATTAATTATGTTAATTAAGATATAAATTAAAGTACGTGTTCCACAGTGCCTCCCCCCGCCCCCCCCAGAGATTTTTGCTACAGGGCACGTGAATTGGACAGAGAGAGAGAAATCACCCAGGGGTAGGGGTGGCCACGTTGTAATCCCTTCTCCTCCAGTCTCCTCAGGATTTTAGGCATGCATGCACCCAGGCCCAGCATGAATTTTAAGCCCTTGGGTCCAGGACTTGAACTGGTCCTGGTCCTCCAAAATGCCTTTTTAAAACTGTTAGCAAGAATATGAAAAATCTAAGTTTTTAATTAAACAAAAATTTTTTTTTCCCTCCCTGTGTGTACATGTGCAAGGTGTGTGCACTTGCTGGGTAAGGAGGGGAGAGAAAGCACCCCTCTTCAGGGTATGGTCATATCGCAGTCCTTTTTCTTCCATTTCTCATCCTTTAGGATCCTGGGCATGCACACCCATGGCCCAGTGCCTTTTTCGAGCCTTCAGGCCTAGGATTTGAACCATAGTCTGCCTTGTCAGATCCAGCCCTTTTAACCACTAGGTTATAGAGTCAGTCCAGAGTTTTCTTTTCTGGAGGGTACTAGAAAAACCCAAAGAAGACTTATGATTGAACCACACTGGAAATATCTTTTTCGCTTTTGTGGTACATGTTGATATTGCAGAAAGCCTGAGTAGCATAAATGGCATAGCTTTGGAATCTCATACACATACGCCAAAATCTCAGTGTTAGCATTAATGAGCTGGAGCCACCTTAGAGACTTGATTCATGCTGGAAAAAGTGAGCCATGGTGTTCTTGTGAGGAGGATTAGCTGAGAGAGCAGCATGTGAATTGCTGAGCACGAGTACCAGCCTCGGAACGAGCTGCCAAGGAATAGCAATATCACGTTTCCTCTTATTTATGACTTCTGGTGCTAAATAACACTATTCTTCATCTTTTCATCTAAGCATTTCTGAGTCAGAATGTTTCCAGGAAAGCTCTATATCTTAAAGATTTTTAAATGTTCCAATGTAGCTTTAAAAAACATTATTTTGATAATAACTGGACACTGAACCAGTATTTCTTAGAAACACACACTGGAGGGTATACATATATTCCATTGGTAGATGAGTATTATTTAAGTTCTGTAATTCTCCAAACCCAGACCTTTGGGTTCATGATCCTCTTACCTGAAGAAACATAAAATGGTCAAGAAAAATGTAACTGGAGGAAGTCTGGTTTGAGTAACTGAGTTTCTAAGACAAGGCATGGTTGGTTCTCTGTTGTCGCTGCAGCCTGCAAACCGATCTTGTCTGATTTATTTAGGTTATTTCCCAATTCCATCGTCGGCGATGGTGGGGCCCCCGCACTACCTTCCTTGACAATGCGCCGGATGCGAGAGTCTGTCTCGCGGTTGCCTGTCAGGTAATGCTCTTACCCGTAGCTTCTGTTTTGAAAAGTTATATAGGGTAGGTGAGTACAAAATACGGGAGTTCCTTTGCATTTCCTCCTCTCTGTGTAAACCCCTTGCTGCTTCTGTGGAGCTTGGTGTTTCCATATTATAGCAAAATGGAGTTTTGTTGAGCTCATATGTCTTGCTGAGTATACATGTGAATTTGAAAACATGACATATTTTTCTGTGCAAAAATGTGTCATAACTTTCCTGACCACCCTGAATTTGGAATCAGATCATATTTGATGGCCCTTATAAGAACTACCATAGAAGTTGTTAAAGGTCGCATATCTCAGAAGAAGGAATTTGTGTGACATATCTGGGTATATATTTATGCATGAATTTTATTTTTCTTGATAATCTGAAAAGCAGATCTGTTTGGAAAGCTGTACTTTTCTCAGAGGATTAGAAATAAGTAGATCTCTGCAGGCATCCCCATAGAATTATGTGGAAAAGGAACAACTTCCCATAGAAAAACTAGGTTTTTAATCTCTTGAATTTATTCATGGGTGAACTTGACTCTAAACAAAGTTCAAACTAATGTTCAGAGCAAATAATGAAAATGCTAACATACCTTAATTTGTGTTCTCTTTCGGGTTTAGTGGATCAGAGGGGTGGTGGCTGGAAGAGGCCAGTGATTAATTTTGCAATTAGCATTTGCAATGTAAAAACTAACCTCATATTCATTCACATCAATCTGTTTTGCGTAGGGGCAGAGGAGACACAGTGGGTCAGATTCTGGCCTTTTGCAGACACGTCCCACAGTATTTATAGCCATCTGATTAACATCTTCCTTGAAGTTCTTTCATTTCGTCTCTAAAGTAAACTGGGCAATTTCCAGCTAGTTTAGTAGGTCATGGTGTGGTTGGTAAATGTTGATCCATTCTTTCTCAGAGATGCTTTAAAAATGTAGTATTCTACATAGAGGTAATTTACTAAAAAGGAAATGTATGATGTATTTTTTCCCTTTTTTATGTGAATTCCAAATGCACACAGTTTCCTTTTTGAAAATTTCCATGCAAATGCAGCTGTAAGTAGAAGAGAACTGTTAAATGGTGCATATGAAAAGAATGAAACATTTTGTCAAAGGTTGTTCAAGTAGAGTTGGTCTGTATTTAATGAAGTTGGTGTCAGTGATTGAAAAACTACCAGTGGTGGGTCCAAGTGCTCATCATGGGTTTTCTTCCTCCTCTTTGCCTAGTTCCCAACACAGATATTCCACACCCCATGCCTTCACGTTCAACACCTCCAGCCCCTCCTCCGAGGGCTCCCTGTCCCAGAGGCAGAGGTCGACGTCCACACCTAATGTCCACATGGTCAGCACCACCCTGCCTGTGGACAGCAGGATGATTGAGGTAATAGGGCCCTTGGAGTTAGTGGTGTGGCTCAGTCAGTGGATGGGGGGTGGGCTATGTCAGGGAGCAGGACAGGGCTAGACCAGCTCAGGAGTATTGTAGTACTTCCTCAGGTCCCGTGGACTCGGACGTTTTCTTTCTTACAACTGTAACATCTTCAGACTGGCCGAATAAGTCTGGTTTATACAGCATTCAAGTTTCAAGTGGAAACGTAAAAACTTCCCGAAGAGGGAACCAGCAGTTAGCGTAATGGCTATGTCGCTGGACTCCCACGTAGTTGACCGCGGTTTGTGTCCCAGACCCGGTGACTTAAAATTCACGCCCAGTGCATGTGCGTGCGTGCCCAAGATCCCGAGAGGAGAATGGAGAAGGGATTGCGGCGTGACCATCCCCTCTGGGGGGTGATTTCTCGCTTTCTGTCTCTATGTCTCCCTCTGTCTGTCTGGCGAGCGCACGCGCCCTATAGTGAAAACCTCTCCAAAAAAAAAAAAAATTTCCTGAAGAAATGTTAACATTTGAACTGATTCTTTTCATGGCAGGTATGAGTAGGATTTTAGACAACTAGTGCATGAGAAAGAGATTTTTTTGGGCATGGCAAAGAAAATGGTAGCAGTGGGGAACTACGGACTCTATAGAAGGCTTTTAAGTGATTTCCTTTAGAAATAGAAGGGTGGAGTCCTGGGATTTTGATCAGCAGGTATGTAGGGAGAGGCATGAGTGCCCAAAGCTAGTGTTTTCAAACTGCTTTTTCTTTTCTTGGCTCTTCGGTATGTTCTGTTTGTTTGGTTTGCATTCTAGTTCACCTTTAATAACAACTGAATACACTCTAAATACTTCCTTTGTTCTTTATTCTTCTTTATTTCTCATTGCTTTGGACTAGAATAACAGCCTGAATGCTTCTCCCAGGGCGTGGTCCAGACGATTTTGTTTGAGGGGAAGAGTAGGTATTTCTCTTCTGCCTTTGCTTTCTTGTAACTAACAGGACTGCTAAGACTGTCAGACAGTAGACTCAACAATGAAACAGTTGCTAAGTTAAATCCCTATTTCTTGTCATGTTTGTTTCCATGCTTTCTCTTTTGGTAACAGAGTATGTGGGAGTAAAACAAAAAGTACTGTATTGGTATTGCTGCTGGGTGAAGTAAATACCCCAAGGTAGATTTTTAAGGCCAAGGGCGTTACATTTTTTTAAAATAAAGAATTCATTTTAACTGAAGACTGAAGTTAGACTTACTTATTGTTCACAGCATCAGTATTGCATGTTAGAGACTAAATGTGCAAGTTGATCGATATGCCCTGAAGACCCTTTAAAAAGCACGTTAGAGATAACTGCTCCCTGAACTCAGGAATTGGTTCTTAAAACAAACTCAGGAACACCTGCCACCTCAGGCAGGTTAGTCCTCCGATCCCAGATCACCTTCACGGACTGTCTTCCCACTGTTCGAAGAGGGCAGTATAAGCTATGAGTTTGTTATTTCTCTTTTATCGTTATGATTAGTTTTGATAACAGTAATATGTCAGTTTTCTTCTACAAGGAGATTTCAAAAAGTTCGTGAAATTAAAATGGAATTATGGGGGACCAGCAGTTAGCATGGTGGTTAAGGCGCTGGACACTCCCATATGGCTGACCAGGGTTCAAGTCCTGAATCTGGTGGCTTGCTTTCTCACTTCCTCTCTCTCTCTCACTCTCACCCTCTGTCTCTATCTGGTAAAATTAAAAAAATAAATGAATGAATAAATAAAATAAATAATTATTTTAAAAAATGGAATTATGTACAAGTTAATTTTGTAACAGGAAAATTCTGAAACCATGCATAATATCTTCACAATAAGCATTTTCCGTGAACTTTTGAAGATTTCTTATATTTGAATCATTTGTTTCTATGTAAGTGAATAACAGGGAACATTAAAAGTGAACATTCTTGGGGCTAGCAGATGGCGTAATGGTTACATTGCTGGACTCCCACACAGTCGACCTTAAGTCCCAGACCTGGTGACATAAAACTCAAGGCCAGGCACGTGTGCGTGTGTGCCTAAGAACCAGAGAAGAGAATGGAGGAAAAGGGATTGCAGCGTGGCCATCCCCTCCCCCGGGGGGTGATTTCTCGCTCTCTCTCTCTGTCTCTCTGGACAAGCATACATGCCCTATAGCAAAATTCTCTTAAAAAAAAAAAAAAGTGAAATCTCTTAAATTTTTGTTATAAATTATCACAACTTTGTGCTTAATCCTTCTGTATCTTAGATGCAGAGTAAATTTTGATTTAATCACACACGACTCAGCATTTGAAAAGTGATATTGCTGCTTTATCTAAACCATTTGTAGTTTTCTATAAATAATATTTAGATTTCAGGACAGTAGAAAAATTCCTTCTAGGAAAATAATCCAACTGTAGAAATAGTACAGAATAAAATATGAGGTATATAGTGTTTATGGGGAAGAAAATTAATATAACATTAAGAAAAAACAATCCTTAGTATATGAGAATATAATTCTGGTTAATAAAAATACATTATTCTGTGCTTTGGCTGAAAATAAAGACCAGATCAGCTGGGTCACGAAGCTGTAGCTGCTTGGTAGTCTTTTGAAATCCAGGTTATTTTTGGCCCATGTTTTGCCCCTCTGGTAGTCATTCTGCTATGCTTAAAAACATACAGGTTCCTGTGCCTCCCTCCCACCTTCCCCTGCCAGGAATCCCAGTCAGTCCTAGTACGTGTGTGTGTGTGTGCGCGCGCGCACGCGTGTGGCGGGGGGTTGGGACGGGGGCTGTCAAGCAGCTCTCAGCACCTTTTCAAGGGATTCCAGAGACTAGCTGGGTCGGGGAGCCAGAACTAGGCTTTAATGATGAGCTCTGAAGATGTTTGGGCAGGGCTGCTAAAGCAGGCGTGGGGTGCGTGTGTGCGTGTGCATGTGTGTGTGAGCGGCTTGGCTTATCCTTTTCATCCTGTGAAGACGTCACTGAGTGGAGGAGCATTCTAGTTATAGCTCTACGTAGTAAGTATCTTGTCTATATTTTTAGTTATATAGAAAACAGAGTAGGACTGAAAAATAGCATGTTTAAGGCTGTGGGGGCCACTGGCTTTATGTTATTCCAGTATACATTCTGCTCCAAGTGAGGATTCCAGTTAGGGTTTAGATCTCACGGAGGCCCCTAGGTTCTGCCTTCTTTCCCAGTGTGTAATAATGCTAAGGGCAGCCCTTGACTTCTCACTGAGGAGAACGTACCTCGTTTCAGAGCTTGCCCATAGTGTATGGGGCACCATTCTGTGGTGAAGCCGAGGGCAGAGATCCATGCTCACGGCGTCTGCCCTGTTGCTGCTGCCTACTGGCTGTGTGACCCAGCACGTCTCCACCTGTTCAGGTGTGACCTCTTACATGTGTAGCTTTGGGGCAAGGGGTTTTGTAGTTTGCCAGCTTTCCAAGTTCGTAGTCATGGGGCCTTACCACTTGTAGGTTGTGGTCGGTTTACCCCAACTCCTGGTGGAATACGTGTCAACTTGCCACCCAGTTCCCCTTGCCTGATTCTGAGGCAGTGGGGCATGATCCTCAGGCTTTGGCAAGACCTCATCTGATAGTAACTTGAAAGAGTATGCTGCTGTGTGCATTGTTCTCTCCTGAGAAGAAGCGTGGTTCCATTTCATATCAGACAGTAGTTTCAGTCTCCTAACTGGTTAGAAGTCAATTTTAGAAATACTGGCCACCAACATTTGATGAATGTAATCAAGGAAAGTTGACCAGAGTATGTATTTAGACTTTTTGTGTTTTAGAGGTTTTATCTGCTTTGGTTCTGCAAACCCTCTTGCTGTCTCCTCCCTCCCCAGGGAAATCTTGTCTGGAGCACAGGTTGACTGCACTTTCTTTTCTGTTTCAGGATGCAATTCGAAGCCACAGCGAATCAGGTACTTTTGCAGTCGTTCAGGAAGTAGTAATGGGCTTTTTCTCTCTGCTGTACCTTCTGTTGGCTCATCCACCTGGGTTCTGTTTGTCTTTCTATTAAGCCTCACCTTCAGCCCTGTCCAGCAGTCCCAACAACCTGAGCCCAACGGGCTGGTCACAGCCCAAAGCCCTCGTGCCAGCACAAAGGGAGCGTGCACCGGGACCTGGGACCCAGGAGAAAAACAAAATTGTGAGTGCCTCTTGCCGGGAGGGTTCTGTGAGAAAAACCTCCTTACAAATCAGAAGGCTTTTCACTTCTAGGGGAGGACTCTGATACAATACACGTAGTGAAAGAGATTGTATCAATAAAAAGCAGTGCCATTTTGGCATGCTTGCACCACACAGCTTGCTAGTTTGCTACACGTAAAATGGTGTTTCTCAAGACAAGCAGGAATTATGGTTAATTACTATGTCTGTGTTTAAAAGCTGGGGGAGCTACCGGGTAGGGTTGGGTTGATTCTTTCTTTGCTGCCACTGTTGTCAGCAGACCATTACCATTCCACGGAGTGTGCTCTTCTCTCCTCGTTTTAGAGGCCTCGCGGACAGAGAGATTCCAGCTACTACTGGGAAATAGAAGCCAGCGAAGTGATGCTTTCCACTCGGATTGGGTCAGGCTCCTTTGGAACTGTCTACAAGGGCAAGTGGCATGGTAAGTTTGGGGCCCTCCTGTACGGCAGGCCCTGATGAAGTCTAGTTTCCGCCCAGATGCAGCCAGGAGGATTAAAGTGCTCTGCTTATAGCAGCCCTCTCCCGTGTATAGCTGATCACGTCCGAAGACTGACCTTGATAGATTTCTGTGAAATTTCACGTCTTTTTGGATTCACAGTGCTTTAATCGGCATGGTCAAGTTCCCAGGATAATTAGGAGTGAGTGAGCACGGTGTGACCCTGTGGTCAGATGCGGGGGCACTTCTCACAGAGCAGTCTGCACCAGGGCTGTACTGGGCAGTGCCTTACATGAGCAAGTCTCCTGTGGAGCAGCTGGATTCTAGAGACGTGCCGCTGGAAAGGACCTTGGAGGGTTTTTGTTATGTTTTGTTTTTAGATTTTTGCAATAGGGTATATGTACTTGCCTGAAAGAGACAGAGAAAAGGAAAGTGAGAAATCATCCCCCAGAGGGATGGCCATGCCACAATCCCTTCTCTTCCATTCTCCTCTCAGGATTTTGGGTGGGCACATGTGCACACGCACCCAGCATAAGTTTCCTGCCCCTAGGTCTGGGACTTGAGCCCTGTTAGCCATGTGGGAGTTCAGTGCCTTAACCACCACGCCACCTACTGGCCCCAACCGTAGAGGTTTGGCATGCAAGAAAACGGAGTGCACAGACTTAGTTCTTAAATCTATGTGGAGGGTTGGTGTTCCCTCTCTAATGGAAACACTGTCACTTGGAAGAAGGACACTAGCCTAGTTCTTCTGGCAAAGAATTTTGGCAACAGTCAACATTTTGGCAACATACTTAACATTTCTAGGTCAGGTTTCTAATGCTTCTGGCTTTGTGGCATTGTGAACAGATGTAAGCATATAAACTGCTTCATGTTCCCCAGAAATCCTCACCTCTACATTTTTATTTTTATAAAGCAAATCCTGAAGTACCTGCATTTTAACTTTGGATGCCAAAATAGTTGTCTTTACAGGTAAATGGACAGAACTTGAGCATCACATGAAGGGGCATTACAATTCAAGGTGTTGGGGGCTGGCAAGTGGAGTAGTGGTTAGGGTTGCTGGACTCCCACATGGCTGACCATGGTTCAAATCCTGCACCTGGTGGCTAGCTTTATCACCTTCCCTCTCTATATATATCTCCCTGGTCAATTAAAAAAATAATAATAAGTAAAATTAACATAAATAATTATTTAAAAGAAAGTCTTACATGGGAACCAGCAGTTAGCGTAATGGCTTTGTCACTGGACTCCCACGTAGTCGACCGCGGTTTGCGTCCCGGACCCGGTGGTTTAAAACCCACGCCGGGTGCGTGTGCGTGCGTGCCCAAGATCCTGAGAGGAGAATGGAGGAGAAGGGATTGCGGTGTGGCCATCCCCCCTGGGAGGTGATTTCTCACTTTCTGTCTCTGTGTCTCTCTGTCTGTCTGGCAAGAGCACATGCCCTATAGTGAAAAACCTCTAAAAAAAAAAAAAAAAAGAAAGTCTTAGAAAAATTACACACGCTTCAGTAATTTATCATCAGTATTATTGCAGAGGGCGTGTGTGTTTGCCAGGGAGAGAGGGAAAGAACCCTCTCATGTGCGTGCCCAAGATCCCGAGAGGAGAACGGAGGAGAAGGGATTGTGGCGTGCCCATCCCCCCGGGGGGTGATTTCTCGCTTTCTGTCTCTCTCGGGTGAGTGCCACACGCCCTATAGCAAAAAATCTCTCTTTATAAAAAGAAAGAAAGTAAAGTAAACCTTTCCTCTTGCTCAGTTTCTGTTCTGGTGGGATAGTAAGAGCAGTAAGGTGTAATGGTGCAGGGTGTGTGAGGAGAGAAGTGGAGGAGAGCCGGTCCAGAGCGGCCAGCTCCAGTCATGCTTTCTAGTCGGCTGCTCAGGGAGGGTCTGCCCAGAGAGGGGCATGGCATGGGCTGAGGGTGGCACACCCCCCAGCCTGCTGACAGGGCTCAAGGAGGTCGGGACAGCTTTAATAGAGCGAGCAAGGAGGGGGCTCCCAGGAGTGAGGTCCAGGGGTAGGGTGGTGGTAGGGGCCTGCGAAGACTGGATGTCATTTGGGTGGAATGGAGTCGAGGATTGTGAGGTCGGAAGGTGGGGCCAACCTTTGCCTAAAAATTAGGGCGACAGGAAACTTATTCCCCGGGAGCCCGTTCTAACTCTCAGCAGTCCCTGCCAGTAGAAAGCCATTCTAGTATGAGGTGGAACCTGTTCTCCTTTAGACCAACTCCGTCACGGCGGCCCAGGTCACTGCCCATGGTGGGGGCAATGCTGCAGCACCCAGGTCAGCTGCGGAGGGTCAGAGGTGGCATGAGCAGCCGGCAGGAGCTGGGCCCTGCAGGAGCTGCGGGATCTACCTTCGCTATGACCCTGTGCAGTTTTTGCATCGATGTCTTCATATAAAAAGGATGTTGGTAACGACCACCTGGATAGCAAGTAGGATTTAGACAGCTGAGAAGACTTGAGCTGACGACGATGATACAGCAATGACAAGATCAGCTCACACTGGAAAGTCGGGCTCATGATTCAGCAGAAGAGAAGCAAGAGGTGGAGGACGAGACTAAGCAGTGGTGTGTGGGAACGGCTGAGAGCTTCAGCGGCTCCGTGGGTAGAGGAAGTCACCACGGGGGAGCGGTTGCTGCTGGCAGACCCTGTGGACCCTGAGGGGGCCAGGTGTGACGCGGGAGGGAGAGTTCAGTGACAACTGGAGCATGTCCAGAGGGCAGCTGTGAGAACGAAGGGACTATAAAACTGGGCTCATAAAACAGGGAAGGTCCCTAGAGGCAGCCCCTCCAGAGTGACCATCCGGCATCTCCCTAAGCTGTCTTCCTGCATCCCTAACCCCGTCCTGTCCCCTTTAAAGGCTTTGCTCTTTGTTGGAGCCTGGGACACCAACATTGGCGTCTTCTTGACTGCCAGGTTGGGTCGGTTCACTCTTAGGGTTCCTTGTCCTCCCCTCCTGCTGTCCCCTCTGCTGGCCTTCATGCATATGTCCGGCCTCGGCTGTTGTACCATAGACCCTCCGTGGCTTCGCCCTTCCTGCCTCACTCCAGAGTTTCCCGTAAGCTCGTGTTTCTCTCACGCCCCTCACTTCTCCAGTCTAGAACACCTTTCTCCCACTTACTAAAATCCCATTTCCTCCAGAAAACCTTTCTCTCTATCCTTTCTGCAAAGAGGTTTTGTTTTTCATTTGGCTATAGGGGTACACACTGGCCAAGAGGAGAGAGAGAGAAGCAAAGTGAGAAAGCCAGCGGAGGGGCAGGGAGTGGGCACACAAGCCCCTTCTCCTCCGTTCTCTCCGGATTGAGGGATGCACTCAGGCACCAGGCATGTTTTTTAAGCTGCTAGGTCCAGGACTCCAGCCACGCCACCCACAGTCGTCCATGTGGGATCAGGCCACCTTACTCACCATGCAACATCTGGCCTTGTGAAGGGATTTACTCCCCGCTTCAAGGCCTGCCCTTATACACACACTCTCCAGCACTCCTGTCCTGGCTCCGACTGTACCAGAGTGAAGTTACGCAAAAGACTCTTGGCCTCCTACTGAGTCACCAGGAGCATGAGGTTCAGGCTGCTGTCCTCCTGTCCCACAGGGCTCGCCAGACCCCTTCTAGCTAGACGATGTCTGCGCTAGTGTGCATCTTCCTGTAGCTTTAGTTGACAGAACCAGGGTGCACAAGGAGACAGTTTGGGGCCTCTCATGAGAAACCTCTCTCTACTAATTGGTACTCGCCGAGGTGAAGCCAGCAGCCTTCTCAGAGAGGCTATGAGGGGTTGCTGCCCGGGAAGCACTCGTTGGCTGCAGACCAGTCCCCTCCCCAGTGCCGCCGCCTCACTCTCCTTCAGTTGATGGTTGGAAAACCACATCTTAGTCGTTTGTCACAAAGCTCTCAAGTCCTAACGGGGCTTCAGATAATTCATTATTATCAATATAAAAACATCTTTGGGGGAACCAGCTAGTGTAATGGCTATGTCGCCGGATTCCCACATAGTCGACCGCGGTTCGTGTCCCGGACCCGGTGGCTTAAAACTCACGCCAGGCGCGTGTGCGTGCGTGCCCAAGATCCCGAGAGGAGAATGGAGGAGAAGGGATTGCGGCGTGACCGTCCCCCCTGGGGGGTGATTTCTCGCTTTCTGTCTCTATGTCTCTCTCTGTCTGTCTGGCGAGCGCACGCGCCCAACAGTGAAAATCTCT
>NW_006160227.1:1504799-1513591 GCF_000334495.1 Tupaia belangeri chinensis | reverse complement strand
GAATGGAGGAGAAGGGATTGCGGCGTGACCATCCCCCCTGGGGGGTGATTTCTCGCTTTCTGTCTCTATGTCTCTCTCTGTCTGTCTGGCGAGCGCATGCGCCCTACAGTGAAAATCTCTCCAAAAAAAAAAAATCTTCGGAAGAAGCATGTCAGTCTGTACACAAAGTGGATTTGATCACTGGCTTTTCTGAAGTTAGAGACTAGCATTTCAGCACCTGAGCCTCAGTTGTTCTTTTGGGTAGAGGTACAGGTGCTGGAGTCAGACTGGGGTTCTGACCCTGGCTTCAGCACTTCTGTTTGCTGGCTGGCTGACCGTGGGCAAGTGACTCAACTCTGTGACTGTCGTCTTTTAAATGAGGGCCAGAGTACTGATGTCATAGGGCAGTCGTTAGGGTTAAAGGAGACGGAAGTGAACACGGTGCTAGGATAGAGCAGGCAACCAGTATTAATTACCAGGGTTACTTTTTCTTTTAATGACCATGCGGCACTCCCAGGTCCAGAACTCAAACCACGCCGTCTGCGCCATGTGGGGTCCAGCCTCCTTAAGCACCACACCACCTGCTGCCCCTGATTATTAGGTTCACGTTTTAGTGGTATAGAAGGAGAAGCATAATCTCAATATACATCTTTGAATTTTTGTTTTGTTTTGTAGAGGATTTTTCCTTAGGCACATGCATTCGTCAGAGAGACAGAGAGAGAGAGATAAATCACCCCCCGGGGGTGGCCACACTGCAGTCCCTTCTCCTCCTGGGATCTTGGGCATGCATGCACACACATCCAGTGTGAGTTTCAAGCCACTGGGTGTCGGACATGAACTGTGGTCGGCCACAACAGTTGGCCATGTGGGAGTTCAGTGACATAACCACTGTGCCATCTGATTGTTATTTTTTTTCCTGAGAGACTTTTGTGGTAGGGCATGAATGGTTGCCAGTCACCCGGGGTGGGGGGTGGGATGGCCACACTATGATCCCTTCTCCTCCATTCTCCTCTCAGGAGTTTGGGCACGCACGCACATGTGCTGGTGTGAGTTTTAAGTCGGCAGGTCTGGCACTTAAACCACAGCCAACTGTGTGGCAGACTGGTGACATAACCATTATGCCATCTGCTGGTCCCTCCTCTTTGAATTTTACAAGGGACCATCTCAGGTCTCATTGGAATGCATATGCTGAGTTTAGCATCAACAGGTTGTTAAAGGGCCTGCTGCTTACACCAACCCTCCAGCCCCAGGGTTCTGTATTTGCTAGGCTTGTCATACTCACATGCCAGTTTTATCCCCATAGACCAAGACTGTTGACCTGTCACACGTAACCTAACCTCTGGGGCTGTCAGGGTTACTAGGAAGAGTTTCAACCAAGCCTGTTCAAGGGTATGGTATAGAGGTAGATAGAAGTTAACCAGTTCTGCTTTTTCAGCCACTTGAGTTATTTGGAAATTTCCAGATTTGTTCCACCTGCGTTGGTGTGTGATTCTTTGAATAAGTGATTAACTATATCTCCTCAAAACTAGGGTACTTAAAAATGAAGTTAAGGCCATGCATCTGAGTACACCTACTGTAAACTGATTTGCAGGAGACGTTGCAGTAAAAATCCTAAAGGTGGTCGACCCAACTCCGGAGCAGTTCCAGGCGTTCAGGAATGAGGTGGCCGTCCTGCGGTGAGTAGAAGCTGGTCTGGCCGGCCGCCTGCAGTGGTGAGGCTTGGGGTGGGAGTCCAGGGACTGCGGAGTAAGGGGCTGCATGGTGGCTGGGACTGGAGGTCATTTGGTGTTCACTGTGGAGCTCCTGGGTTAGACACCCCTCCCTTAGGATCAGAAGAACATTTCCTTCTCCCACTTAGTGGTCGTCAAGCCCCTCAGAGAGCCCCTGTTTGTGGGAGCACCCTCTTCTGAGCATGCTAAACTCCACAGCTTTGCCAGCCTCGCCCAGCCGGGGAACCCGGGTGGGGCAAGGACAGAGCCTGTGCAGACCAGGCAGAGTGGCTTCTCTGAGGCTCTGCTCTCCTCCCGTTCCCCAGCAAAACGCGGCATGTGAACATCCTGCTGTTCATGGGCTACATGACGAAAGACAACCTGGCCATCGTGACCCAGTGGTGTGAGGGCAGCAGCCTCTACAAACACCTGCATGTCCAGGAGACCAAGTTCCAGATGTTCCAGTTAATTGACATTGCCCGGCAGACGGCTCAGGGGATGGAGTGAGTAGATGGGACGACCACTCTCCAGCTTGTCCCTCCGCTACAGCCAGGGACAGAGGACAGCGTAGTCCTTAAGTGACTGTGGTATCTGCACAGCGGAGAGTGAACCGCTGTGCCGTGCTGGGGTGGAGGGTTCGGTTATGAGGAACGAGAAGCGCAAGTCCTTGCCCAAGGGAGGCTGCCCCTGGGGGCTCAGGTGCAGACTCCAGCTGCTACCCCTCGATTCCTCTGAGACCTGAGAATGTGGCAGGGACAGGTCCTGTGCTTGGACAGCCGTGACTGAGCCTGCCCAGGGATGTGTGAGGCATGGCCCATCCCCCAGTGTGTACACACATGCTGTCGCTTTCTGGGCAGTTCTTTCCCTCTGAGAGAAGGCCTAAAGGTAATCTTGGCTCTTCCACAGACAGAGAAAGTGAAAAAAATCACCCCCTGGAGGGATGGCCAAACCATAATCTCTTCTCTTCCTGGGATTTTGGGCAGGCACACACATCTACCGGCATGATTTTCAAGTTGCTGGGTCTGGGACTTGAACTGTGGTTGGCCATGTGGGAATCTAGTGCCTTAACCTCCATGTTACTTGCTGGCTCCAAGATGTAGTTTACACACCATAAAATTCATTTAAAAAATAAAATTTTTTGCCAGAGGGCACATAAACTCGTCAGAGAGGTGGGGGGCAGGGAGGAGCACCCCACACTGGCCATGGTCATGCCACAGTCCCTTCTCCAGTTTTCCATGCTATTGGGATCCTGAGCATGTAAACATGTGTTTTTCAAGCCACTGTGGCCAGAGTTTGGTCCGGGTGGGCATGTGGGATCTGGTGCCTTTAACTACCAGGCTATGGGCTGGCCCTCAGATTCAACCTTTTTAGTGTATACTCAGCAGTTCTCTAGAATATTCAGAGTTGTGGGCCATCACCATCACCTAGTTTTAGATCGTGTTTATCACCCAGAAAGCAAGCCGATCCCCACCCACCTCCCCATGCTGACACCTGTTGATTCCCTTCGTCCCTGAGTGTTGCCCGTTTTGTGCATTTCTTATAAACTGCGGCATGTGAATGTAGTGTATAGAGGTGAGGTGTTCTGTGCTGGGCTGCTTCCCCTCGCCGCTCACACGCTGCACCCGGCTGGTAGCACGCACCAGTACTTCGCTCTTTTCTGTGCCCGAGCGACAGCCCGCTGGTACTCAGATGGACACTGGGCTATCGGAATTACGAACTGGTGCTTAGGGAGGTGTCAGCGCAACTGTGGTGCGGCCTTGGTACGGAGTGATGTGGACCAGGTCGGGCCAGCCAGGGCCAGTCCTGTATGTAACTCCTCACCAGGAGCCAGGCCGCAAGGTGGCTTTTCTTAGCTCTAGTTTGAAACTGCTTTCCACTCATGTCCCTCAGACTGTTTTTACCAGATGTATTTTCCCTTCACAGCTATTTGCATGCGAAGAACATCATCCACAGAGACATGAAATCCAACAGTATCCTTTGGTTTGACTGTTCAGTTACTGGGAACTGGGAGTGGGGAAACAGAAGGCAGCGTTTTCATCCTAAGTGGCTTTTGGTGTCAAGGGATATCTTCTTAGGGAAGGAGGCCCAGCTCAGGAAGACACGGAAGTCAGCAAGTCAGTCCTTCCACGTTCTCAGGCGCGCCTTAGGGCTGGCGTGCTCTCCCGCAGCCTCTGCCCACCTTGTGTCGGGACGAGAGTAGTGTCTTAGAAAAGTTTCTTTCTTTCTGAAGTTTGTCTCAGCAAGTGTGATTTCCACGAGCTGAGCGTCACGTGTAGGTAAGGCTTGAATCGGCCCTGGTTTCGTGCACGGCACACCACGAAGCTGAGCTTGGCTGGGGAGCGAGGCTCTGTCTTCCGCACTTCTGGTGGTGTGTCTGCCAAGAGTGATGGCAAGGCATGTGTCCCAGTGACTACCAGAAGTGCCTGTGGCCAGAGGGAGCATGTGTTTCCCGGAGGGGAAGGAGGTACCCTCCCGTGGGGAGTGGTCATCTCTAACCCCTTCTGTCTCCCTCCCGTCCGGAGTTTGGGCATGCATCGCATGTGCCCCGTGTGTGAAGCCACTGGCTGGGGACTTGGGTCTGTGCTGTTGGCTGTGCGGCATCCAGCTGCCTTAGCCACTAGGTCACGGAGCTGGCCCACACATTCTTTTTGACTATTTAGAAGTGATTTGTGGGGACTGCCAGGTGGTGTGGTGGTTAAAGGAGCTGGACTCCCTCCCACAAGCCACTGCGGTTTGAGTCCCAGACCTGGCAGCTTGCTTTCTCGCTTTCTTTCCTTCTCTGTCAACATCTGGTCAAGTTGAAAATAATAAAAACAAATGGAATTAAATGAATAATTCTCTTTTTTTTTAAGTCATTTTCTTAGTGGTCACTTTTAGAAACAACCTCTTCCACTTCCCAAGGCGCAGTGCGTTTTTATAGACTGTAGAATGGTCTTTCTTAAGCTGTAAGGCAGGACGCTGAACTTCACTTCTGGGCCAGCGGGAGGCGTGGTAGTTGTGGCGGAGTTGGATTATGGACTGCAGCCTGTTTGGGGCACGTGTCTGGGGCATGAACACCTTTCAGTGGTGGGTTTTTGGCCACCGACTGTTATATCACTAAAGTGGACACCAACCACTAAAGTGGACACCGCAGATTTAAGGAGGTGTGAATTCCTGGGCACAGCTGCCTGACTTTCCCCGGAGGAAACACTCGTCCTCATTTGAAGTCACCAGGGGGTGCTGTTCTAGTGACACACCCTTAGGCCAGCACTCAGCACTCCGCAGGGGACCCTCTGTTGGGCCCGCTGGTCCTTTGAGGGCAGTAGTGACTGAGCAGTCAGGCCATGCTTGGCCCTCTGGGGAGTAGCGGGCAGCCTCTGCTTGGTCTCGGGGTTTCAGGCAAGGAGCCTGGCACCTAGAGGTGGGAATAGGGGACAGAAGCTGGGTGGGTGGTGGGCGCAGTCGCAGCCTGCCTCCTGGAAGAAGGTGGGTGTCCAAAGTACTTCTAAAAACTTCAAAAACCTTAGCAAATTCAGTGTAGAGAAGGCTGGGACAGAGGGGAGGGGAAGAGATAGACACTGTATTATAATGGGAAGTTTTTCAGAACTGACCCTTTTTTGAAAACCAGAGTCCTTAACAAGCATTGAGATATATTTCTCCACGAAGGCTTAACAGTAAAAATTGGAGATTTTGGCCTGGCAACAGTGAAGTCGCGCTGGAGTGGCTCTCAGCAGGTGGAACAGCCCACTGGCTCTGTCCTGTGGATGGTGAGCAGGCTGGGTTCCCTGGGGAAGGAGCGCCCTGGAACTCCACGTGCAGACTTAAAGCATTGCCGTGTCCCCTACTGTCAGACGGCCTGGGGTCCATGTGAATGTCCTCAAGGAGGCTGGAGGCCAGAACCCTTGCTCAGCTTAGCATGGGGAGGAGCGGGCCACCTTTAGCCGTGGCTGAGACATAGTCCTTCGGGGGACACGCCCAGGGCCAAGGAGCGGACTGTCATAAGTAATGGAAGGGACAGCCCCGCCCCTGGGCATGTCTGTGGGGCCCCTCACATGTGACGAACGCGCTTCGTTCCTGCAGGCCCCAGAGGTGATCCGAATGCAGGATAACAACCCGTTCAGCTTCCAGTCTGACGTCTACTCCTACGGCATCGTGCTGTACGAGCTGATGACGGGGGAGCTGCCGTACTCCCACATCAACAACCGCGATCAGGTAGGTCTGCACGGGCTCAGAGCCCCTCCAAGTCCAAGCACTAGGGCGCGAGGCGCTCCTGTGGCCCCCACCCAGTGCTCAGCTGTGTGCTCCCCCTAGATCATCTTCATGGTGGGCCGAGGGTATGCCTCTCCGGATCTCAGTAAGCTGTACAAGAACTGCCCCAAGGCAATGAAGAGGCTGGTGGCCGACTGTGTGAAGAAGGTTAAGGAAGAGAGGCCCCTTTTTCCCCAGGTAAGACGAGCTCAGGGTGCTGGGCTTGTTAGTAAGCAGTTCTTTTTTGGGTGGGGGAGAGATTTTGCTATAGGGTGTGTGCGCTCACCAGAGAGAAATCACCGTCCAGGGGGGATGGCCACGCCGCAATCTCTTCTCCGTTCTCTCGGGATCTTGGGCGTGCGAGTTTAAGCCACTGGGACCTGGGAGTCCAGCGACAGCCATTACGCCAACTGTAGGTCCCGTAGCAGCTGTTCTTAGTGACAGACGTTCCGGTCCCAGTACTCCACCAGTTGGGGGTGGGGACCGAGGTGGTTAGCCTGTCTCTGGGCCCACAGCTGAATGCTGCCCTGGCTGAGACCACTCCGTGGCTTTGCTTTAGATCCTGTCTTCCATCGAGCTGCTCCAACACTCTCTACCGAAAATCAACCGGAGTGCTTCTGAGCCATCCCTGCACCGGGCAGCCCACACTGAGGACATCAACGCCTGCACGCTGACCACGTCCCCGAGGCTGCCTGTCTTCTAGCAGACCGTGCACCTGCGCTCAGATGCCAGGGAGGAAGCCAGCCGGCTCTGCTTTCTGCCCGCTTCCTACGGAGGCAGAGCAGGTTTCCAGAGAGCTGCTAAGGACCTTCTGGATACTCACAGGGCCTTAACTTCACGTGGCCTTCTTTTCTACCCACCCTGGCCCTGGAGGAGGCGGCCATCACGACGCTGGTCTGTTCTCCCTGCCTCATCCCCGCGCTCACCTTCCAGATGCACCGAGGGATGCCGGCCGCAGTGCAAAAGCTGGGGCCCCAGCTGTCAGCTGAACGCGTGTAGGTAGGGCAGAAAGAGCACCCGGAGGGGAAGTCACGGTGGGCAGCCGGGCTCTGCCATGGAGACACGTGGGATTTGGGAACCCACTTCTGTGAGGAACGCCTGTCACAGGAGGGTCTCTCCCGCAGAGACGTTGGCGCAGCTCCTGACAGTTTTGCACATAACACACCAAACGGCCCGGGGCTGCCGCGACTCGCTTGCCGGGGCCTGCTGTGGTACTACGGAACCTGACTTGGGGGGAACCTGACTTGGGGCCGCGTGCTCGCTCAGCCTGAGGCGTCTGGATGGCTTCCTGGCCGGCGCTCGGCCTCTCCTCCCACCACAGCCTCCCTCGCAGGGAGCAGGCCCCCACCGTGTGTGTATCGTCTTCCAGGAGCTGCCCCCATGGGGCAGACCATAGGGCCAGCCTTGTCCCGTCACATCGTGTGTGCAAGGAAGCAAGGAACACAGGTTTTCTTGACAATTTGAGTTTTAATTTTGTTTTTATTGCGCCTGACAAAATACAGTTATCTAATGGTTCCTCAATTATGTTATTTTAATAAAATAAATTAAATTTAGGTTTAATGGCTGTTCCCTTCCTTGAAAGTAGTTGTCACCCTTCTGGAGAGCTCAAGAAGTGGATGGGCGCCTCGGCTGGGGGTGAGGGGGACTAAGCCACTGTGCCCCTTGTGTCCCTGCACTGACCCCAACTCGGAAAGCAGAGCAAAACGCGCCCAGCGCAGATGACAGATCTTCTCACATCTGGAAGGAGTGCAATTCTAAAAATGTTTTGTGTCTGCACTGCTTTTTACAGAAATAGTCTGATTCACAAGGTTATGTCCACCCTTCAGTCACCATCCAGCTGTCGAAGACCACCACCTTCGCTTCTTTTTAGGACCACTGCCGGGGCAGGGCCGGAAACCTCAAATCAGAGCTGGGTTTCACAGGCAAGGATAGCGCACGTGTGCTCCGAGCCCCCAGTACACACTGCCGGGCATGAGCCAACGTGAGAGGGGTCCTGGCGCAGCGCTTCCTGCGGCTCCAGGGGCCTCCTAGGAGGGAAGGGTCCACACCCTCACTGCGGCTGCACATGGGACACCAGCACCACTGACTGGGGACAGTTGCGGGAGCTCACAAGCTGATCATCTCGAAGGGCCCCACGGGAGTTGTGCTATCGCTGTGTTCACAAAAGGCTCCGAGGAGGTAAAACGTCTCCCAGCACACATGGGAGTTCACCAGAGAGGAACCCTCGGTGGGAAAAAGGCATCTGCAGCTTCTGAGGCAGATGCAGGTTTACCGTTTCTGGGGAGAAAAAGATCAAGAAGGACAGAAGCCAGGTATGTTTTAAAAGCAATCATCAAAAACAGTCTGAGTGTTAGCTGGTCACCAGAGGGGTTCAAAGTGCAACTAAGAGAGCAACTCTAAGAAGAGCATTTTGTATACTTGTTAGGAATTTTATATCCTTCGCTGTTCCCAGGGCTGTAATAATGGAGTGGGTGAGACCGAGGGGAGGTGCCACCCCACTCTCATCTGAGCGCTGAGGCAGCAGGGGCAGCTCCCACACCCCGGGTGGGGAAGTCTGGGCTGCAGGGCCACGATGCAGGTGCAGCACCTGTGCTCTTCAGGGTTCTGATGACTCGACTCCGGAGAGGTGCATGAAGAGGTCCCCCAGCTCTGTCATGTCGACTTCTTCGGTGCTGGGGACGTGCTGGCTTTCTCGGTTCTCAATGAAGTCCCAGAGCCGCACTTCCAAAGTTAAGTAAGAGGAACAATCAACTATGTGTTAGTACTTTCTTAACAGAAAGAGCACCCGGAGGGGAAGTCACGGTGGGCAGCCGGGCTCTGCCATGGAGACACGTGGGATTTGGGAACCCACTTCTGGGAGGAACGCCTGCAACAGTA
>NW_006160227.1:1495854-1504659 GCF_000334495.1 Tupaia belangeri chinensis | reverse complement strand
ACCTGACTTGGGGCCGCGTGCTCGCTCAGCCTGAGGCGTCTGGATGGCTTCCTGGCCGGCGCTCGGCCTCTCCTCCCACCACAGCCTCCCTCGCAGGGAGCAGGCCCCCACCGTGTGTGTATCGTCTTCCAGGAGCTGCCCCCATGGGGCAGACCATAGGGCCAGCCTTGTCCCGTCACATCGTGTGTGCAAGGAAGCAAGGAACACAGGTTTTCTTGACAATTTGAGTTTTAATTTTGTTTTTATTGCGCCTGACAAAATACAGTTATCTAATGGTTCCTCAATTATGTTATTTTAATAAAATAAATTAAATTTAGGTTTAATGGCTGTTCCCTTCCTTGAAAGTAGTTGTCACCCTTCTGGAGAGCTCAAGAAGTGGATGGGCGCCTCGGCTGGGGGTGAGGGGGACTAAGCCACTGTGCCCCTTGTGTCCCTGCACTGACCCCAACTCGGAAAGCAGAGCAAAACGCACCCAGCGCAGATGACGGATCTTCTCACATCTGGAAGGAGTGCAATTCTAAAAATGTTTTGTGTCTGCACTGCTTTTTACAGAAATAGTCTGATTCACAAGGTTATGTCCACCCTTCAGTCACCATCCAGCTGTCGAAGACCACCACCTTCGCTTCTTTTTAGGACCACTGCCGGGGCAGGGCCGGAAACCTCAAATCAGAGCTGGGTTTCACAGGCAAGGATAGCGCACGTGTGCTCCGAGCCCCCAGTACACACTGCCGGGCATGAGCCAACGTGAGAGGGGTCCTGGCGCAGCGCTTCCTGCGGCTCCAGGGGCCTCCTAGGAGGGAAGGGTCCACACCCTCACTGCGGCTGCACATGGGACACCAGCACCACTGACTGGGGACAGTTGCGGGAGCTCACAAGCTGATCATCTCGAAGGGCCCCACGGGAGTTGTGCTATCGCTGTGTTCACAAAAGGCTCCGAGGAGGTAAAACGTCTCCCAGCACACATGGGAGTTCACCAGAGAGGAACCCTCGGTGGGAAAAAGGCATCTGCAGCTTCTGAGGCAGATGCAGGTTTACCGTTTCTGGGGAGAAAAAGATCAAGAAGGACAGAAGCCAGGTATGTTTTAAAAGCAATCATCAAAAACAGTCTGAGTGTTAGCTGGTCACCAGAGGGGTTCAAAGTGCAACTAAGAGAGCAACTCTAAGAAGAGCATTTTGTATACTTGTTAGGAATTTTATATCCTTCGCTGTTCCCAGGGCTGTAATAATGGAGTGGGTGAGACCGAGGGGAGGTGCCACCCCACTCTCATCTGAGCGCTGAGGCAGCAGGGGCAGCTCCCACACCCCGGGTGGGGAAGTCTGGGCTGCAGGGCCACGATGCAGGTGCAGCACCTGTGCTCTTCAGGGTTCTGATGACTCGACTCCGGAGAGGTGCATGAAGAGGTCCCCCAGCTCTGTCATGTCGACTTCTTCGGTGCTGGGGACGTGCTGGCTTTCTCGGTTCTCAATGAAGTCCCAGAGCCGCACTGAGTTAAAGAACTGCAGGACAGCAGAAGGGCCCGGTTACTGATGGAGGCCGCGTGAGGCCGGGAGCTCACCCGCTCTTCCATTTTGCCCGCTCCAGTTTTCTGCTGCCAACTGAAGCTCCCCGAGGGGCCCGAACAGTACCCGGGAATGGCGCAGCCCCGTGTCCCTGCCTAACAGCAGCAAGGTCCTTACCCTCACGGTGCCTTCAGAACTGAGCTGCTTCCGAGGTTTCTCGGGCTCTGCCAGCCGCCCGTCGGGATATGCGTGGCGGTAAAGGCATTTGCTTCCAAAGGGGCAGGTCCCCTTGCCTTGCTCAAAGTATTTACAAGCTTTTTTCCTGAAAAGCAGAAAGAAAAGCTCAGAACAGTGTGAGAAAGGGGGTCCAGATGGGCCACTGTCTTCCTCTACCGCAGCTGTGAGGCCAGTGCTGGTCGTCATCCTCAGATGGGGAAGCGGAGGCTCGTCCTGAACCTACGGCCCCGTGACTTGTCTCAGCACACATGGCTGGCTGCCCACTTTCCACGCTGGATGATTCTCCTCCCAGAGGACAGCCCTGCCTGGAGACTCCTGTGGTGGCCCCTGCAGGGCTCCACAGGCCCTCGAGGCAGTCCCCGTACTTCCCAGGTAACCAGGCAGCAGCCAGAGGGTGGAGGTGGCCTGGCCACAGGAAGTGCTTTCTCTAGCAAAGTTAAAACAACAAAAAAATGCTGTGAGGGAACGCAAAATTCACAATTTCTCACTACGTACTCAAGTGAAATTTGGTTCAGCCAATCACAACCCAAAGTAGGGACCAGCAGATGGCATAATAGTTACGTTGCTGGACTACCATGTAGTTGACCATGGTTTGAGTCCCGGACCCAGCAGCTTAAAACTTGGGCTGAATGCACGTGTGCACGTGCCCAAAGTCCTGAGAGGAGAGAGGACTGGCGTGGCTCTCCATCTCTCCTCTCACTTTCTGTCTCTCTTGAGAGCGCACACGCCCTACAGCAAAACTCTCTTAAATAAAACAACAAAACAAAAAACCCACAGTTCTGAAAAGGAGGAGGTATTCAAGAACCAAGCCCATTTGGGAGGACTGAGGAAGGGGAAAGTTGTAGAAATGAAGACAAGTTACCGCAGAGAGCAGGGTGGGCGTTCGATGGCTGACGACATTAGAGGGGACCTGCTAGACTCCGTGGCCGTCCCCCTCAGACAAGGCAGTGGTGACCACAGGGCAGTTCTGGACAGGTGAGCGTCGCACAGCCGGCACTCTGACAACAGCTCCCCCGGGACGAGAGGGCATCCCAGACACAGCGAGGGTAACTCACCAAGGCCCACCTCCAGCCCACCTACTTGGTCGCCAGAAAACTCATGACGCGTTTTTGCATTAAAAAACAAGTATCTGTCATGACTTCTGATGACCCGACTGACAGACAGACGGCTTCCAGCGCACTCAGCTCCCCTGACCTAGCTCTCATCTCCTGCCCTTTGTGGTTCCCACCCCTGCGAAGCCCCCAGGGCAACCCTGCCCCTGCCTGCCACTCCTTCCAGTTTCTAACCTCTTCGCAGCACTCGGGAGCCTCCGACTGCTCCTTGTCAGGCCTGCTGCTTTTTTTTTTTTCTCTTTTAAATTTTTTTTTTGGAGAGGTTTTTGCTTTAGGGCGTGTGCGCTTGCCAGACAGACAGAGACAGAGAGACAGAAAGCGAGAAATCACCCCCCAGGGGAGATGGTCACGCCACAATCCCTTCTCCATTTTCCTCTCGGGATCTTGGGCACGTGGGCATGTGCGCCCGTGCCCGGTGTGAGTTTTAAGCCACCGGGTCTGGGACGCGAACCACGGTCAACTATGTGGGAGTCCAGCGACATAGCCATTACACTAAGTGCTGGTTCCCTCAGGCCTGCTTCTTAAAGACCAAGACCAAGCTGGGGTTCAAGGCCCTGTGGTCTCCAGTCCATCACTGTCCCCGTGGGTCCCACCATAGCCCTTCCCAGGGCTATTTCAAACGCAGGGGCTGTTCCCACGGCCTCGAAATTAAAACTATACCCACCTCGTATCATCCCTCCCCAGAGACAGGTTCCTCCTGGTTAGAGGCTCGGGCCCCTGTTTGCCTGCTCCCTCACCAGGCGCTTCCCCTGCTGGGACAGCTGGTTGGGTTTCCCCCCAGCCTCCCCAGAAAGCCTGTCGCACAGTTGTCTTGCAGGTCCCCACGGCCTCATCTACTTAGTGGTGCTCAGCTTGATGGTGAGCGCTCACTGAACTGCGTAAACACAGTTGCCACGTGAGAGCAAAGACCGGGAAAGACCCAAACAGCAGAAACAGTTCCTGGACTACTCTCAGCAGACCCTTCGGCCGGTGGAAAGTGGACTGGGTCTGTCTGGAGTCGTGGGTTAGAAGCAGCACGAGTGAGTCAGCCCTCGGCCGGGCCGGGCCTGCCCTCTTGTGGACACACAGTAAGACTGCACGGGCGAACACAGAGCGGAGCCATGGGAACTGACGGGAGCACACGGGGTGACAACACAGCTGGGCAAGTCCGCTCCTACCACACCCAACGCGCCGGCAAGTGAACTAGAAATACAGGTATTTAAAAAGACCCGAGGAACTGGAGAGTGAACAAAAGCAGGAAGGCACTTGCAGGGAGGAGACACCTAACACGTGGAATGGCAAGGGGTGAGTGACATTTTTTTAAAAAGATAGCTTTTAGCCTAGCGCGGGCCAGGGGCAGCACATGCAGGGTGGCTTGAACGCCACTGGGGGGTCAGCACCCCGGCCTGCGCTCAAGGACGGCACAGCCACGCACGTGGGAATGCGGTGGCGCAGAAGCCTGAGGAGGGGGTCCCCGCTGAGCCCTGACCGAGGCAAGCGGCAGGCATGGCTGAACGACGAGCCATCTGAGGGGCCGAGTCCACACTCCTCCTTGCCCGCCTACTGAAACAGCACTTCCTCCACGGCCCCCGCAGAACCCAGACCGCGTGATGAGCTTTCACGATGCTAAGGGTAAAGTCTAAAATGACCAGGTACAAAGAATTAGGAAAATGTGGCCCTTTCTGAGAGGAAAGGCAACCACAGGGACCAAACCTAAGATAACAAGGACATCAAAGCAGTACTAGTTTGAGATGAGCAGAGGGGGAAGATTAAAATAAGTAGTAGCGCCCCAGAGACCTCTGGGACAGTATCAGTAGGTCAATCACACGTGCCACCTTAGGAGAAGAAAACAAGAGAAAAAAGTATTCATGAAAGTAGCCCCAATTTCCCTACGAGGTGAATGGCAGATGAGAACACCAGGTGGTGTAACACAAGAACGCCATCACTAGGCGAAGGGCAAGATGCTGGTGGGAAAGGCGACCCGTCACAGCTGCAGTCACCACTGACTCCTCACCAGGGAGAACGGGTTCCCACCGTCCTGAGATGGTAAATGGGGTGACTCGTCACGGCTTCCCAAGACGACGCAAACAACGCAGCCCCCAACAGCACAGTTCTGCGTCAGTGATCACGATGGGCACCGTGAGGGCCTGAACGCGGCGCAGTCACGCCGTCAGCTCCTCCATCCTCACCCCCGTGTCAACCGCACTGCGGTCTCCCAAAGCCGATGCACCGTCTGCCCACATGCAGACAGCAGAGTGGCGGCTGCCCCTGGCTCCCAGAGCGGAGCCCACAAGGCGTGTATGAAACAAAGCCAGACAGCGAGGTCTGAACCAAGCCCTCCTCTCACCCGTGCTGTGCCTCACCGAGTCCACAGACCCAGCACCGGCCACCGGCCACCGGCCACCGCCCGCCCCCGGCTCTGGCTCTGGGGGAGGCTCGCTGCGCTGTTGTAGCTCCCCTGGATCACGACTGGGCGTGCGTGACCCGTCTCCCTATTCTCACCTGTGCCTGCTCTTCTAATACAATCTCCACACACGGGCCAGAGTGACCGCCAATGGCTCCTCGTCACTCACAACAAAGGCGCAGCCCACCCAAGACATAGCCCCACGCAGTCACCCCCTCCGCCTCCCCCGCCCTTGTCTCCCACACCCTCCCTGGGCCCTCAGGGACACACACTTCTGCCTCATCTCGACAGTGTCCGTTCCCTCCATCTGGAACATCTGGTCACTCGGACACGGCTTGCTGCCTCCCCTCTAGGTCTCTACTCCAAGGCGCCCATACTGAGGCCTTCCAGGTCCTCCCCACAGAAATGCGGCCCTCCTCGCTCCCTACCCTGAGCCCCTGGCCTCGGTCTCTGCTTAGCCCTGATCACCATCTAATAGCTGTTTTCCTCATCTGTCTTGCCTGCTCCTCCTCTTTTATTAACTGCCAGAGGGAGAGGGAAGAAGGAGCTCCCAGTGGGACGTGGCCACACTGCAATCCCTTCTCCACTTCTCCATCCTGTTGGTATTTGGCACGTGCGTGGTGTAGTTTGTTTGTTTTTTGTTTTTGTTTTTTTGAGAGGTTTTTGCTATAGGGCACATACACTCGCCGAAAGACAGAGACAGAGAGACAGAAAGCAAGAAATCACCCCTCGGGGGGCATGGCCATGCTACAATCCCTTCTCCTCTCAGGATCTTGGGCAAGCACGTACGCACACGTGCCTGGCAGGAGTTTGAGCTGCCGGGTCCGGGACTTGAACCATGGTCGACTATGTGGGAGTCCAGCAATATAACCATTACGCCAGCTCCTGGTCCTACCCTGCGGCAGTATGTTTTTCAAGTCAACAGAACTGGCCACGTGGGGCCCCATTCTCATATCGCTAGAGATGACCCTATTCCTTATTCTTATTATTTTTCTTCACTAGAATTTGAGCTGTGTGAGGACTAGGGTTTTTGTCTGTTTTCTGCAATGCTCTACCCCCCTACAAGGAAAGGTCTACCTTGTAACAGGACATCAATACCTACTAGTTGAATGAATGACCACAGATGCCAAGTAGCACCAGAAACCAGGGTTCCTAGAGGAATCTGCTCAGCTCACAAACTGCAGTCCGTCTCAAATGTCCTTGCTCATCTCTGCATCCCAGAGCCCAGCATGGTGCCTGAGAAAAGCGGCTCTGAGTGGCTTCAGAGCCCCAGGGCCACATTCTCGGGAGGGAAAGGAGGCCTGAAGGTGAATGAAACCAGAGCCAAGCAGTCATCAGGGTCATATCTGAACTCAAAACACTTACCCCATCCCCTGTTTGAAAGCTTCAATCAACTCGTTCTTTTTATTCTGGTCTTCTACCCAATACACACTTGGAATGACGAACTCTGAGATCACACGGCATTCTGGACAGGACCTGAAATGAGAGCCAGCTTAGTGAGGGCCAGACTACGTGATGAATCCTGGGCACACTCCACCGCTGATCCCCTTGCTCAATGCATGACCTTCACAGGCTGTTCCTAAACCCAAATTCCACATGACGCCATCGTAGTCCTCTGAAAAAGCTTCTCACTGTTAAAGACAGGTTCTTCTCAACAAGAGAGACAGATGAGTCATTTGTAAGATGAGCTATGGATGTGAGCAGGCACTTCTCCAAAAGGGCCACTAAACACAGTGAGAGATGCTCAATGTCACAAATGCCGGGGAGATGCAAATCAAAGCCACCATAAGACACAGCTTTGGCAAGTGCTGGTGAGGACGAGGCGCAACCAGAACCCTATTCGCTGCTCGTGGGACGCAAGAATGGTGCCTGCACTTTGGAAACGGCCTGCAGCGGTGCCAACAGTTAAACGCTTACCCCGGGACCCAGCTACCCACCCCACTCCCAGGTACATGCCACGGGGAATGAAAACAGGAGCCACTCAAACACTCACAAGTAAGGGCCGGGAGGTGGTGTGGTGGTGAAGGCACTGGACACTCCCACGGGACTGACTGCGGTTCAAGTCCAGGACCTGACGGCTTGCTTTCTCACTGCCTCTCTCTCTGACTCTTTCTCTCTCTGTGTGTGTTTATGTGTTTCCCCTCTCTGGTCAGATTAAAATAAATGAATGAATAAAATAAATACTTTATTATATAAAGTTTGAAAAAGAAACCTCACATGTAGGGGCCAGCAGGTGGCGTGGTGGCGAGGGCACTGGATTCCCACATGGCTAACTGCAGTTTGAATTCGGGGTCTGGCAGCTTGTAAATCACACTGGGTGCATGTGCGTGTATGCTCCAAATCCTGAAATGATGGGGAAAAGGGACTACAATGTGGTCACCCCCACCAGGGACTAGAATGTCTCACTTCTCCTCTCTCTGTCAAATGCACATGCTCAATGGCAAAAACCTAAAAATCAGAAACAACTTGCACACACCCACTGCAGCACCAGTCACAACATTAGCTCAAGGGGAAAGTCGGGACGTTGTTTTTCTGTGCAAAGATGCGTCGTGACTTTCGCAACAACCCAACAGCTAGAGTGGAAACGCAGGCGTGCCCACTGCTGACGGAAGGGTCAGTCACAGGTGCTCCACCCACGGGCATTACTCCTCTGCCCTAAGGGGAACGGAGCACTACTGCGCCCCGGGACGGACCTCACACATCTGAAGTCGAGGGAGACAGTTAAAGGCCACGCGTGGTATGAGCCCACCATACGGGGTTCTGGAATATGCGGTCTGTAGAAACGGAAACTGGATGACTGGCTGCCCGGGGCCGGAAAGCTTGGATCACTGCCGACTGCGGACGGAGGTCTCCTTTGGAGATGATGAAAATGTCCTGCAGTTGGATTTTAGTGACGGGCCCGTGACTGCAGACGCACTAACCACCACTGAACCGCACGCTCTCCTCAATGAAGCTGCTGTTCTCCACATCATGTGTGGCTTTAAGCAAGTGACCTGACCTCACCAGGCTGCAGTGTCCTCCTCTGCAACTGAGAAGGCGGTCATCAGGTTTCTGAGAGAATGATATGAGGTGAAGAGTGGCCGAGAGTCCCAACGTGAGCCTGCTCCTGCCCTGCCCCACTGGCACCGAAGACTCCCGTGGGAGCCACACGCCACATCCATGGGCCAGGCATGATGAGTGAAGTCTTTATGTGTGTTAGTCCTCTTTTGTTTGGTACAAAGAGAAACATGAAGCTCATGAAGGGTGACAGGCAGACCCCCTTCACCGCCAGGCCATGCCATCACTGCCCTCCACAGCAGACCTCTGCCGAGTCCCCACAGCCTGACTGCCGCAGGCTCATCACCCGCCTCCTCTAGAAATGGCGCCTGGGCTCAGTGGGGAGAGCAACCGCCCACATCCCTGTAGCGGGGGCACACACTCCCCCGTTCTCCCAGCTCCCGCGGCCAGGGCGCCGCTGCACTTACTTGATGATGGGGTTCTCAAACTGCTTGGCGCACCTCCACTGCCGGATGCAGGACAGGCAGTACGTGTGGTTGCAGTTGGAGAGGGTCCCAAAACGCCGCTCCGCGGCCG
>NW_006160227.1:1489329-1495602 GCF_000334495.1 Tupaia belangeri chinensis | reverse complement strand
TACTTGATGGGGGGGTTCTCAAACTGCTTGGCGCACCTCCACTGCCGGATGCAGGACAGGCAGTACGTGTGGTTGCAGTTGGAGAGGATCCCAAACCGCCGCTCCGAGGCCGACGCCTTCTCGAGGACCACCTCCATGCAGATGCTACACACTTTGTCCTGGCTCGCCTGGAAGGCAAAGGCCTTCTCCATCTCATGTTCGAATGTCGCCATGCAGACCTGGAGGGCAGACAGCAGGAAGGGCCCTCAGGTCTGGGCCACAGGGAGCAGCAGGAGTGCACGAGAGGCTGCCAGCCACACAGCCACAGCGAGTCCGGAGCGACCACCATGGCCACGGCCGCTGTGAGCAGGGCCTGGCACCTCCAGAGAGCCTCCCTCAGACCACGAGAATGACATCAAACTGCCACAGGTCCAGCCCCTTGCTTTGCCATGTGCGGCAGAGTCCATGACAAGACACTGGTCTCCCAGCTCTGCCACCACCCTCCACCCCCGTGAGCCAGGCCCACTGTAATGAAGTTGTTCCCTCACTAAGCATGTCCCAGATGCTCAGTGTGCTGAGCCTGAGTACACGCGAGGACTCGGGCTCACAGTGTTACCTTCTCGTGAGCTTTCCTCTGCTCTGGGTCGAAGGGGTGCAGGACTCGCAGCCTGCAGATCTCACACATGTCCCCGTGCAGGTAGGCACAGGCCTCCCCGAAGCGGCACTCCCCAGCAGCCGCATAGGGGCACAGCTGCTCGCTGCTGTAGGAGCTGCAGGCCTCCAGCTCGTCCAGGCCACTCCTGATGGCATCCAGGTAGGAGTGCGGCTTCCCCTCCGGGCTGGTCTGGGAGTCGTGGCAGCCGCCGGGGTTACTCATCACGCTCGGGCGGGTCTTCTCTTCAGCCAGGCCAGAGAGATCTTAGCATAAAACACATAGCACACACGTGCAAATGAAAACCAGCACGTCCTGCTTATAAACCACTGGTCACAACCTAAGGACTCGGGTAACTCTGTGATGTAAAAATTCCACTCTTGGGAACCAGCAGTTAGCGTAATGGCTATGTCGCTGAACTCCCCCGTAGTCGACCGCGGTTCGTGTCCTAGACCCGGTGGCTTAAAACTCACGCCAGGCGCGTGTGCGTGCGTGCCCAAGATCCCGAGAAGAGAATGGAGAAGGGATTGCGGCGTGACCATCTCCCCTGGGGGGTGATTTCTCGCTTTCTGTCTCTCTGTCTCTCTCTGTCTGGTGAGCGCACGCGCCCTACAGTGAAAATCTCTCCAAAAAAAAAATTCCACTCTTAGGAAAAAAGAAAAAAGAACAGGCCAAAAGGGAAAAGTAAAAGGAACAGTATAAAATGTTCAGAGTGAGGGCCAACGCAGAGGTTAGGGTGCTGGACCCCACATGGCCAATTGCACAGTTTGAGTCCCAGGCCTGGTAGCTTGAGAATCACATCAGGTGCGTGTGCGTATATGCCCGAAATCCCGAGAGGAGGATGGAGAAGGAACTGTGGTGTGGCCATCCCCCACAGGGGGTGACTTCTCACTTGCCCTCTCTCTGTCTCTGGTGAGTGCATACATGCACCCTATAGCAAAAACTAAAGTAAGTAAATAAATGATAATAATTAAAAAGTTCATAATGACATAACACTACTAATAAAAATAACAATAAACCAAAACCAGAAGTGTCAAAACAGGGAAAAGAGCAAAACAGAACAGGATATATTTATACAAAAGAATTCGCTAAAGCTGCTATTTAAAAAAAGGCAAAAATGAAAATACCAACGTCTGGAACAGTTAACAGCACAACCGACCAAACCACCCGAAGCCAAGACAGAGGGAACTCCGAAGGAGGCCACCACCGGTGACGTCACTCATCATTTCAAAGGGGATGCACCCGAACGTCTGAAGCAGGCTGTCCTCCCAGGCCAGTGCCGGGCTGCCGACAGCGACCTGGGACCTGTCTGACTCAGAGCTGCCGTCTCCGGGCTGTGCAGGCCCAGCTCTGGCTGACTTGGTTGAGGGAGGTGGGCTCCGCCTGTCCTGTGCCCACGGTCCAGAGCAGGAAACCCCTCCCCCGGGGAGGTCCAGCAGCAGAACCGCCACAATCGATCTGCAGCCTATTCCTGGGCCGGCCCGTTCACTACCCCAACTCGCGCCTCTGCCACGAGATTCCCCACTTCGGTCAGCAGAGCCGACACCTCACAGTCTGCGGCGGGTCATGCCCCTGACCAAGATGTGGAACTCTGACAAGCGGCGGACGCGCCTCGCCTGCGTGAGGGCTGTGAGGACGGCAGTCAGGCCGACAGAGGCCGTGTGTCAGGGGTTGCCAAGCCGGCTCTGGGCAGGGAGCTAGCACCCTGCTCTGACTGCTGCGGGGAGGCAGAGCGCCCCAAGATCTGCCCGGGCATCTCTGTGTGGCAGCTGGAGAGAGATCTGGGGTGCAGGGTCCAGGAAGGGGGGACAGGAGGCAGGCGGCAGCACTCACTTCGGTCTCTAAGCACCAGTGTCCTCTTCTCGCGCTTCCCAGGCTCGTGAGAGTTAGCCTTCCCGATGGTCGTGAGGGTCGCCGTGAGGTCGGGAGGAGGGTGAGGGCTGTGGAAGCCCAGGGAAGGCCCGCCGGGGGGCATGGTGCCCACTGCGCCGCCGGCCGCAGCGGAGGGCCTCGTGTGATCGTATCTGAACAAAACACAGCAGACACGTTACCCTCCGCCACCCCAGCCTGCTGCGCGTCCAACGTTTGACAGACAAGATGTCTGTCAGTCACACTGCCTGGTAGCTGAGGGAGGTGCCTGGGGGCTGGAGGGGTGCACTGTTCTAGACCCCCTGGGGAGCAGATGCAGCTAGCCCTCCTGACAACTGCCCGAGCCACTGTCCTCCAGGGTGGGAGCCCTGACCTGCTGACGAGGGCTATAGTGACAGCTGGGACACAGCCTCTCCTAGACCATCCCTCGGGGCACCCCTGTGGGAGGATAGGGGGCCAACTCCCCTGCACAGAGGAGGTCCAGAGAGCCACAGATCAGCTCATCACCACAAAACCATCAACAGGGCTCCGGGATGTCCTCTCACCCGGCAGTTACAAGAGTAGGCAAAGGAGCCCGTGTTCACGGAAAGCTCCCACAGGGTACGTGTACCAGAAACACTGGACACGCCTACACGTCTGGCACAGGAGTGACGGGTAAACGGCTGTCATTCATGTCACACATGAAGCACTGTAGGCTCTGCTGGGAGACAAAGAGGTGGCAGGAAAAAGCGTACAGGTGGAAGAGGACAAGACATCCATCTTAGGTGTACTGGAGTACACTTTGTAACTGCATGGTCAGGGGAGCGCCGTCTGCGAAGTGGCTCTGATGGAGTCCGAGTAGCGTAGGCAGCTACACTGACGCTCAGCAGGCCCTGCCCTATCTGCGGTATACGGTCGGGAGGTCAGGCTCCCGTGTCCAGACCCAGGCCCACAGGGCCGAGGCCAGGATGGAATGGGGGCGCGGGGTGCTGCAGCCCTTGCCTGCAGCGGGTCCCGTAGGCGCAGCAGCCCTTCTGGTAGTACTTGCAGATGGTGGACGGCTTGCTGTTGGCCAGGTCGTGGGAGAAGAGGCACTGGCTGCCTTCCCGACACACCCCGTGCATGAAGTACCTGCGGAGACAAGCGAAGTGCAGCTGAGGCACGCTCGGCTGCAGAGGCTCACCCTCGAGCCCCGTGCTGGGTGCTGCCCGAGCACCCTCTGTGTACAAGGGTCCGCTGGGCTCTGGAGACATGCGTGTTCCCTCGACTTAGGGAAGCTACTAACTGAGGAGCCAGTAGATGGCGTGTGGTTAAGGTGCTGGACTCCCACATGGCCAGCCATGACCCAATCCCAGACCTGGAGGCTTGCTTTCTTACTTTTTCCTCTCTCTGGTGAGCACATGTGCCCTATAGCAAATAAAATAATAATAAATTAAATTAAATTAAAAATTCTTAAGAAAAAAGAAAAAGACCTGGCAATTTGAGATGTCACAGTGACAACTCTTCTGGAAGAAAACAGAAGACCCCGCTGGTGTGCATCTGACACCCAGCCTTCTGATTTCAGGCACGTTAATGCGCCCTGGGACTGGAGGGCACTCCAAGATTTGTTCTCAGAGGCCTCGACGCACGGACTCACGGAGTCCGACAGCCTGGTGCAGGAGCCCACGCTCCCCAAACCACTGCTCTGGGCCTCACTATCCTCCCCTCACGTGTAGCTGAGAGACAGACAGACAGCAGACAGTAACCGATGACACTCTGCTTAGCTGTCACATCCTTCACCCGGTTTATTCTGAACAGCACCAGAGACAGACTGCAGCTCCATATGCAAGCAGAGCGCACGGGCTTGGAGAGGCGAGAGGCCACAGACCTCTCTGCTGGAGGTCCCTCTCCACTCACGCTGCCTGTGTGCACCACAGACCCTCCCAGATGCTGGACCCCGTCTCTTGCCCTGCCTTCCTCCAGGGACAGTGAGCGCCATGTGTAGCCCTCTGGCCCTCAGACACCCTCCCTGGTGGCATCCACAGTGTGGGATCCCGTTCTGGGAGCTCATGCTCGAAAACATGGACTTGGGAGGGACTTCAGGAAGGCGTCGCTGACAGGGCTAATGCCAGGGGACGGAGAAAGCTGGAGGCCAGCCAGCAGGCGTCGTCGGAAACTGGCGCACAGAACACAAATCAACAACAGAGGGAAGGAAACACTCTCCCGGGAGGGGACCAGTGACTGCGAGAACCCAGCCTGGGCTACACCTCTACGTGCCAGCTGGGGAAGCTGCCTGGCCTCGGCGGGACACAAGAGCTGAGGGTCTTCGGGATCTCCCTGCTTAGTAGGCCAGCACTACCCTCTCTTCACCTGGACACAGCCCCCAGGCACAGATGGCTAACCCGGAGGGTTTCCTGCTCCCAGGAACTGGTAGAGACACCCGAGTGAGTAGCTCACTCTCCTGAGTTTGGTTGGCACAAGCCAAACACGGTCAGAAGAATGAAGCCTCAAAAGTAGTTTGGAGCACCCAAAGAGCCAAATTCCTGAGCCTGCAAAGATGAGAACTCGGGCCCAGCCACTGCAACACAGCTGACAGCACACTGAATTGTGGAGCTGGAAGCCACGTGGCAAATGTGGTTCAAGTCCTGGCCCAGCTGGCCTGAAAACATGCAGAACCCGTGTATGCACAGCCGGGGTCCTGTGGAAGGTGTTTTTCTCTTTCTCTTATGCATGCACTTTACCAAGACTTTAAACAAGAGCTGGACGGCATGACCTCAGTGACTATACTGCCGTCCCACAGTCTTTTCTAGGCAGCCGGCTCTGCTTTTCCCAGGTTACAATGTAAAGTAACTTGCCATAGGCTGTTAGAGATTTACTTCTTTAAAAAATTTAAAAAGGAAAAGCACAGAACAGAACCTGTAAACTAAACATGGGTGCTCTGTAAGAACTCATGAGCTAAAATAAATAAAAAGACCCATACCAGGCCAGCTCATGGCACGGTAGTTAAGGTGGCTGGATTCCACGGGGCCATGTGGTCTGAGTCCCAGACCAGGCAGCCTGGAAAACGCCCAGGGGTCTGCATGCCCCAAATCCCCAAAGCAGGGAAAGATGGAAGAGAAGGGATGGTGGGTGCTTCCCCTCTCTCCGGCAAGCACATACACCCTCTGACAAATTAAAAAAGACCTACACCCAAGAGTGCCCGTTATTGACGAGGCTGAATTAAAAGTGCGCAGGAGAGTTACAGGAGCAGGTCTGAGGCTGCTGCCCTCAGAAAGGCCTGTTCCAAGTTGTCCCTGAGCATCAGGGACTCGGCTGGCAAACAGCTCCCCACACTGAAACAGAAGTGTCCCTCCGTGGTCAGAGTGGCTTGCTGTGCCTGATCTGCTGTGTTGGCGCTGAACACCTGCCCTCCTTCTGGGAGTCTGGGATTCTGGTTTGCGCCTGGCTGGCCCAGGTGCTGCGCCTCTGATGGCTTCCCTGGGCGCATAGGGCCACAACTTGCTGCTGGGGATATCGCTGTGGGAGGCCTTGGGTAGGGAGAGTAGGGAGCCTGCACACAGATTCCTGCATACTCCGTCTGTCTTTATTATTTTTTTAATCATTTATTTATTCATCCATCTTTTTTTTTTTTTTTTTTTAATTTGACCAGAGAGAGACAGAGGGTGAGAGTGAGAGAAGAAATGAGAAAGCAAGCCACCAGATTCAGGACTTGAACCGTGGTCGGCCATGTGGGAGTGTCCAGGGCCTTAACTACCACAGCACCTGCTGGTCCCATTAGACCCGTCCCCCCCCCCCCCCCCCCCACCACCCCACCC
>NW_006160227.1:1480016-1489267 GCF_000334495.1 Tupaia belangeri chinensis | reverse complement strand
GGGCCGCGTTGCGCGTGTGTTTTTTTTTTTTTTTTTTTTTTTTAATTTGACCAGAGAGAGAGAAAGCGAAAGAGAAAGCAAGCCACCAGGTATGGGACTTGAACTGTGGTTGGCCACATGGGAATCCAGTCCTCTAACCACACCACCTGCCATCATGGTCATAGTCTTTATTTTATTTTATTTTATTTATTTTGGAGAGGTTTTTTTGCTATAGGGTCTGTGCGCTCACCAGACAGAGAGAGACATAGAGACAGAAAGCGAGAAATCACCCCCCAGGGGGGATGGTCACGCTGCAATCCCTTCTCCATTCTCCTTTCGGGATCTTGGGCACACACGCACACATGCCCGGCGTGAGTTCTCAGCCACCGGGTCCGGGACGCGAACTGCGGTCAACTACGTGGGAGTCCAGCGACATAGCCATTACGCTAATTGCTGGTTCCCCATGGTCATAGTCTTAACCTTAAGTATGACTGCAGCCTGCATTCCACGTCCTTCCAGGTAGACACAAAAGCTTATCGTACATTATAGCTCATTCATTCTTTTTTGGGAAGTGCTACTTAAGGCTGCAACATTATTTCAGTTACGCTCAAATATGGTAATCTTCAGATCTAACAGATTTTAAAATACAACAAACCAGGAGATAGCAAGTGCATGGTGGCTAAGGTGCTGGAATCCCACATGGATGTCCATGGTTCGAATCCCAGACCTGGCAGCCTGAAAAATCCCTCCAGGCTTGTGTGTGTATGCCCCAAATCCTGAGAGAATAGAGGTGAAGGGATTGTGGCATGGCCACCCCCTCTTGGGGGGGAGGGTGATTTCTTACTTTCCCTCTGAGTCTCTTTCTCTTTCCAGTGAGCACATGCACCCTATGGCAAAAAACCTTAAAAAAAAAAAAAAGAAAATCAGTTCTAATAGCCAAGACAGAATGACAAGAGGTATCAGGAATTCTGAATTGGTAAACTCCTCGTAAGTGCTGAAAGAAAACAGGTTCAAAGTGGCTATTGAACAGTTCCACAAAAGCAAGACCTAACAGGTCATTGTTTCTTTCAGACAAACTAGGCCAGAAATTTTCCAGAAAGGACCAAGGTGGAAGACTCTCAGCAGCCCTCTGCCAGACATCTGGTATGACATGTCTGCTAACTGGGCAGCAGGAGGCGAGCTTCTTTCAGGCAGTGCTGATCTACAACGCCTTTTATAATTCCATCCCCTCTTCCCAGAGTCCTATCCAGAAATCTGCCTTCGAGACTGCATCACTTTTCTATTAAAAGACCAACCAAGTACAGCCAGCAGGAGCCTCTAGAGAGTTCGCCACCTATAAGCCAGTGACTTCATGCAAGCTACTAGGCTTCTGTCCCCAACTGAGCTGAAATCTAAAAGGTTCAAAAATAGCTCCTGGAGCACCAACGCTGCCTTCAAGGCAGGTGTGAACCGTGTGAAGCAAGGTGAGGCCAGCCCGGGCCTGTTTCTGTAGCGTCGCCCATCACTTTCACTCCCCAGAGACAAACACAAACCACCTCGAGCACAGCCTGCCTGAGCTTTGGGGCCTCTTTGTCACCAGCCACGCCTCTCCACCCACGTGACACTAAGCTTAATTCGGTTCACACTGCACTTCACGGCGAGTTTCCAAAGGCTGATTCTGCCGGGACGGGTCTCACTCAGATCCCCTCCGAGAGCGGGCTGAGAGGTGAGCAGGGCCATGATGACTAGGACAGAGACCTGTACAGCTGGAGACTCGGACTAGGGCGGTGCTTTCTAGGGGTCTGCTACCCGGGGCATCCTCAGACTGTTGCAGGCAGCTGTGAAGGCCATCAGGGTCACTGCTGGCCACAGACGACTGGCGGCTCTAGCAGCTGTGGGCTGGGCAGAACAATCTGGCTCCTTGGAGCCCTTTGGCGGTGCGTCTTCAGCAAATCGTTTCCAAGTACAACAGGAATTCTTGTTCTCAGAGTCACTTTTGTTACATTTTCCTACATGGTATACTTTCACAGGTTAAAATCTTATGGCTTGTGACAGCAGCTCCGACATGGGAGAGATCCACATGGGGCCCAGTGGCAGGCTTGAAATACACGTATGGATTACAAGGTGGGAACGAAATACCAACAGCGCAGTGGGGAAGTGAAGATGCTGAAGTCAGAAGGCTTGCTGTGTGACCCCGCACGCATGGTTTCCATCTCTGAGCCTGTTTCCCATCTATGATATGATTACAGTAGGAGTACTTCACAGAATGCTAGGAGGGGCAGCTGTGAGGTTTAATGCAGACAAGGCGTGTAAGTTCTCCGGCTGACTCAAAGAAATGCCCTAACGGGGTCTACTATTTAATGTTTTAACCAACCCTGCCTGTGGAGAGTGGCCACTCTGAAAACATGGTGACCTTTAGGCACATGCAGAAACGTGGTTTTGAGAGTTGTCATTTGTATGACAATGAAAGCAACTGACATGAACACACTAGCTGTGTTATCGATACCGCAGAGCAGCATCAGGTTAAAAGTCACATGTTGATCAGATTAGAGGAACTCGGACTAGCAGATGGCGTGGTGGTTAAAGGTGGATTCTCACATGGCCGACTGCGGTTCAAATCCCAGATCTGAAGGTTTGCTTTCTCACTTTTCCTTTCTCTCTCTCTCTCTGGGTAATCAAATTAAAAAATAACAACAAACGGAATTAAGTAATTATTAAAAAATAAAGATTAGAGAAATTACATGGTGCCAGATTTTTTTTTTTTTTGAGAGGTTTTTGCTATAGGGTGCGTGCCCTCGCCAGAGAGAGAGAGACATAAAGACAGAAAGCGAGAAATCACCCCTCAGGGGGGATGGTCACGCCACAATCCCTTCTCCTCCATTCTCCTCTCGGGATCTTGGGCACGCACGCACATGCGCCCAGCGTGAGTTTTAAGCCACTGGGTCCGGGATGCGAACCGTGGTCAACTACATGGGAGTCCAGTGACATAGCCATTACGCTAACTGCCCACTTCCTGGCTAAGAAGACCCTCCATATAGAAAGCTTTCGAAGAATCAAAAGCCTTGGCCAGCCACTGACGTGGTGGTGAAGGGGGCTGGATTCCACATGGTCAACTTTGCGGTTCAAGTCCCAGACCCAGTGTCTTGAAAAACACTCCTGACACGTGCGTGCGTGCCTGAGAGGAGAATGCAGGAGAAAGGATATAGCATGGCCATACCCCTGACAGTGGGGTGATCTCTCACTTTCTCTCTCTCTGAAATTGCATGCACACTATAGCAAAAATTAAAATTAATAAAAAAAAAAAGAGGCCTCAGGCTTGCCTATCTCAGGAACTGAAACTCTAGGACTTTCTATCATACAAAGGGGCAGAGAGCATGCTGATCTCCGAGCTCTAACAGGAGTCTGCGCCAGGATGGCTGGGGGAAGAAACCAGCAAGAACGTCAGATAGATTCTGGAGAAGAATGGCATTTCTAGGAGTCGAGAACACTGACTGACAGCATGCCATGTGAGCTTCTGATTGGCTTGTCACACTCCAGGCAATGAGCACACGGTGCTCTCTGTCATTAGCTCTGGCACCCACCCCTGGGAGGATGCACTATTAGGATGGAGGCCAAACTAACACTCTGGTGCTGCCTCTCAGAGACGCATGTCCGTCACACCCCACGGCCAGGGAGGCAAACCTAAAAGCACTTTGTGACCTGAAATAAAGCAAAACCAACCAGACAAGCATCTTGCTTAGATCTAGCCCGCAAAGGCAATCATGCCGTGAACGTTTCCAGTGAGTTAGTAATGCCTGGAGACACGGCTACTTTTTTTTCCCTGCCACAGGGGGATACACTTACCAGAGGGAGACAGAGAGACAACCCCTAACGGGGCATAGACAGATCCCTCAATCCCTTCGTCAGCATTTGGACATGCATGTGTGCATACGACCCCCCCAGTAATGTTTTCCAAGTCGCTGGATCCAGGATTTGAACCGCGTGAGTGGTCATACGGGATCCAGGTCCTACCCCCTTTTGTAAGAGATTTTTGCTATAGGACACTTGCAATCCCTTCTCCTCTATTCTCCTCTCGGGATTTTAGACACACATGTACATGTGCCCGGTATGAGTTTCAAGCCACAGGGTCTGGAATTCGAACTCAGGTCGATCACATGAGGGTCAAGCTCTTTTAGTACCTGGCCATGGGGCTGGCTGAAGATGTGGCTCTTGTAAAAACGGCGATAAAAATGAGAAAATCTTTTTCACCATAAAAACACAGTAAATTAAACTTGGTACTCTCAGTAATATTGCAGGGGTTTTTTTTTCCACTTAAATATCAATTCTGGTTTTTTCTTTCTTTTTTTTTTTTTTGAGATGTTTTTGCTATAGGACTCATGTGCTTGACAGAAAGACAAAGAGAGACAGAAAGCGAGAAATCACCCCCTGGGGGGATGGCCACGCCACAATCCCTTCTCCTCCATTCTCCTCTTGGGATCTTGGGCTCGCAAGCACATGCACCTGGCTTGAGTTTAAGCCATTGGGTCCGGGACTCGAACCACAGTCAACTACACGGGAGTCCAGCGACAAAGCCATTACGCCCACTGCTTGTACCTTTTCTTTTCTTTTTTTTGAAGTTTTTGCCATAGGGTGCGTGTGCTTGCCGGACACAGAAGAGAGACAGAGACAGAAAGCAAGAAATCACCCCCCGGGGGGGGGTGGCCACGCCACAATCTCTTCTCTTCTGTCCTCTCAGGATCTTGGGCACGCACATACACGCACCCAGCGTGAGTTTTAAGCCACTGGGTCCGGGACGTGAACCGCAGTCGACTACATGGGAGTCCAGCGACAACTGCTGGTCCCCCTTCTTTTCTTTTTAAGAGGGAGATTTTTGCTATAGGCTGTGTGTGCTTGCTAGAGAGGCAGAAAGCAAGAAATTACCCATCAGTGAGGATGGCCACGCCACAATCCCTTCTCCATTCTCCTGAGATTTTGTGCATGCATGCACATGTGCCCAGTGTGAGTTTCAAACCAGCAGGTCCAGGACTCGAATCACAGGAGGCCACGTGAGAATCCAGAGCCTTCAGTACTATACCACCTGCTGGCCCCGACACCTGTTCTACTTTTTATTTGACAAGACAGTCATTGGGAAACCTGGCTCCTCCATAACACTTTGCAAGTAAAGTTTTTTTTCCCCACATATTCTTGGATGGGTGGTCCTTTCATAGGAGCATATTAAATGCTCTGAAGAGGCCAACAGGTGGCGTGGCAGTTAAGGTGTTGGCTTCTTCCATGGCTGACCACAGTCTGAGTCATAGACCTGGCAGCTTGCCTTCTCACTTGCCCGCTCTCTCTTCTATTTTTGCTCTGGTCAAAATTAAAAATCAATCAATAAAATTTTTTAAAAAGAGAGAAAATACAACCTTCTAAAGAAAAAAAGTTCTAAATAGTCCTACAGTAAGGAAACTGTAACGCGGCATTTCTCAGACGTACTTGAAGGTCATGCAGTCTATGAGAGCGGGCACTCTGAGCTCACTCCTCCTCTCTGCTACCTGAAAGCTGAATGACCTTGGACAAATCACTGCAATGCTGAGGGCTGTTTCCTGATCGATGGAAGTGCTGGATTACATACTCTCTGACTGACAGGACAGTGGAAAGAGCCCCTGGTACACTGTGAGTCCCCAAGAAACATTAGTACTTAAGAAGAAGTTATCCCTGGGGCTGGCAGGTGGAGAGTTGGCTAAGGGCGCTGGACCCCTGGACTCCCACATGGCTGACTGCAGTTTTGAGTCCTGGACCTGGCGATTTGCTTTCTCACTTTCCCTCTCTTTCTCCAGCTCTGTCCTTTTCTGGCCAAATTAAAATTTAATTAATTAATTAATTAAAAAAAAAAAAAGAAGTGATCCCAACATTCCAAACCACTCTCAGTTTACACATAGCAACAGCCACCAGGACACTGTTTGACAACAGAATTAAAGCTTTGAGGTCAGGCTATCTCCAGATGCAGAAGGAAAAACCTAAAATGATTCTGATTTAAGCTCTTGTTCCTGATCTAAGATGTGAAATGTGGGCGAGTCTCAAGTCTTTCTCGAGGAAAAGGTTTCCTTTTCTGTAAAATTAATTACACAGAGCAGAGACTCAATTCAATGAAGCATTACATAAATGTGCAATGTCGGATCAGGTCGGGAAACGGTGAATGAAGTAACAGAGTGGAGGGACAGAGAGGTTTCTAGAGTCAGCTTTATAGTGCACAATGACCATAGAACACTTCCTCCAACAGGTAAAACTTCACACAAGTGAAAATAAACAGGGGCCAGATGGAGACACATTCTGCAAGGCTGACATGGGAAGGTTCTGGGTTCGAGTCTAGAGACCTCCCTGAACACACCAAGCATATGTGTGCCCATGATCCAGGGCTGGCTGAGGCTGGGGGTAGATTACAGTGTCAAGAGTCTGGGATGCTTGCATTCTCTCATCTTTCTTGCTCCTGAAAGAAAGAAATAAAGTCATTATAAAAATAAAGGGCTGGTCCTATGGTCTTATGAAAGGGAGAGAGAGATCCCATGCGGCCAACCACAGTTTGAATCCTGGTTTCAATGGCTTGAAAAACATGCTGGGTGTGTGTGCACATATGGTCAAAATTCTAACAAGATGGAGAAATGGAGAAGGAATTACAATGTCATCACATCCCTTAGAGGATGCTCGCTCTCTGGCAACAAATAAACAAACATGTAAGTAAGGAAACATACATACATGTCTTTACAAAAAACACTTTAATAAAAAGAACCAACTAAAAGTCAATTAAGTGCTAATTTCTTACAACTATTTAATATAAGCAACATGGGCCTTGGATAAACTGTCTGAAAAATTAATATACTTTAATGCTATCAGGAAACTTTTAGTCATTCCTCAATTATTCACACTAGTGAAGAAAAGTAGTAACACAGATAAACTGTTGACTATGTGACTGGGCCATATAATTGTTTCCTTTTACTGAAACCAGTTCCTAAAACCTTATTCCTGGGCCCAACAGGTGGCATGGTGGTTAAGGCACTAGACTCCCACATGGCCGACAATAGTATGAGTCCTGGACCTGGTGGCTCACTTACTAACTTCCGCACTTTCCCTCTCTCTGACTTTCTCCCTGGTAAGCACATGTGCCCTACAGCAAATTAATAATAATAATAATAGTGACAGTGATAATTTCTTTTTTAAATCTTGGGGTCAGCAGATGGAGTAATGGTTACTTCACTGGACTCCCATGTAGTCGACAGTGGTTCAAGTCCTGGACTGACTGCTTAAAATTCACCCTGGGCACATGTTCATTTGTACCTAAAATCCTGAAGAGAATGAAAGAGAAGAGACTGCAGTGTGGTCATCCCCACTGGGAGGGGTGATTTCTTGCGTTCTGTCTCTGTCTCGGTCTCTCCGGCAAGAACATGTACTGTATAGCAAAAATCTCTCTTAAAAAAAAAAACAAACAAAAAAACCCATTTACAAGCATATAATTCAATAGGACTAGATCCCATACCAGAAAGCCACACATTAGTGAGAGTGTTCTACAACCAAACTATTAATACTTCCACTTCACAGAAGCAGAAATAGCGCAGCTAAGTGGTTTGTTATCGATAACAAGCCATCCCTTACTGATGCATTTCTCATACTAAACATATCTGTCAGTAAGGCAAAGGTATCACTTAATCTCTTTTAGTCTCAGTTTTCTACATTGTAAATGGGAATAATATGGGGCTGGCAGGTGGTGTGGTGGCTGGGGTGCTGGACTCTTACATGGCTGACAGCAGTTTGAGTCCCGGACCTGGTGGCTAGCTTTCTCACTTTCTCTCTGGTCAAGTTAAATATATGACAGCAATAATAAATAACATTAAATAAAAAAAAAAAAACGGGAATAACATTTGCACAGCAGTGTTATTATGAAGTCTAGTGACAATGAACACCGTCAACCTGAAATACAGATGTCTGACTTGAGCTTGTCAGGCAAGCAAAAAGGTTTATTCAAGCCCAAGTATGCAGGTGGCCATCTGAGAACAAAGGACCCTGAAAACTGTAGCTGATGCTCCCAATGGCAAAGTACAGAGTTTTCTTTTACAGGGGAAATGACAGGAGTGGAAGGTTGCAAAAGTTTATTTTCATCTAAGAACTCACAATTAGTTTGCAAGACCAGTGCAAGTTTCTAATTGGCTTTTTGATGTTCCATACAGCATACACCTTAGAATCAAACCTTCAGGTAGGAGGTGGGGTTACAATGAACATGCAGTTTGTGCTAACTCAGAGGTACTGTTACTTTAAGACCAGCTAATCAGTGAATTCCTTGTTAGGGTCTGTCCTTGAGTGGGGCCTGGCACATGGCATAGCACCGCATAGTGGTTGTCACTGGACTCCCAACACGGCCAACCTCGGTTCAAGTCCTGGACCTGGTGGCTTGCTTTCTCACTTTC
The DNA here is from genome assembly GCF_000334495.1 of Tupaia belangeri chinensis. Classification (NCBI taxonomy): domain Eukaryota; kingdom Metazoa; phylum Chordata; class Mammalia; order Scandentia; family Tupaiidae; genus Tupaia; species Tupaia belangeri. Next base: position 1,480,874 of record NW_006160227.1, on the reverse strand, counting down.
CCTCTCTCTCTCTCTCTCATTCTACCCCTCTCTGGTCAAATTAATAAAGTTAAATAAAATAATTTAAAAAACAAAGAAAAAAATGACACCAGGTGTGTGCCAAGATGCTGGGAAAAGGAATGGAGAAGGGATTGCGGTGGAGCAATTCCCCCGGGGAGCGATTCCTTACTCTCTCTCTGTCTCTGTCTCTCCCACCTCCCCACCCCCCAACCTCCATAGGCCCAAAGGTAAAAACCTCGGGATGGGGAGGGGGAAGGTCTGTCCTTAAATAATTATTTTGGGCAGGCGCATATGGAAAGTAGGGGCCTCAAACACCCAACTCTCTGAGGCCAGCTCTACCCAAACATCCCAATCTTTAGACAGCGTCCCTTCCTGTTGCTAGAGATGCACGCTGGTTAACGCCTATCACCCGAGGTGGTATTAATTAGGTTTCCACGTCGGCCCAGAACGTGAGCCGACACACCTCTGGGCTCCAGCGCTGCTTCTGGGGCCCCCAGAGTCCTAATTCCACGGAAGCGCAGCCATGCCCCAAGCTCGCGTCCCTCTCACGGTAACTTCCCTTCTCAATACAAAGGATTGGAAAGTATGCGGGGGAGCGTCCCAGGCTTCAGAAAAAGCTCCCTCCCGTTACTCGCCGCACCGTTCCGCTGAACTCCCGGCAAGTGGACGCCGCATGGGGGTTTTTCCAACTCTCAGGAAGCGAAGGCCCCCGCCTCTTTCAGGCTGAGCAGCGATGCGCGAACTTCGGCGCGGCGGCCGCGCTCGCAAACGGCCGGCGGTGTCCCTCCCTCGACTCCGACCCCCTCCCGGGTCCACGGCGAGCCCCGAGCGCCCTCCGCGGCCAGCGCCCGTCCTCCC
>NW_006160227.1:1439900-1479958 GCF_000334495.1 Tupaia belangeri chinensis | reverse complement strand
GGTGGGGCCCCCCGCCCGCACCACCTGGCGCTCCCGAGGCCCGCTTAGCCGCGCACTGACCTGCAGGTGACCTGCTTGGTGCTCATGGTGGTTGGGTTCGGGGGGCCGTGGTCGCTCCGACGCCCCTCGCTACAGCCACCGCCGCCGCCTCGGCCTCAGCCCGGCCCATCCCGCGCAGCCGCGTCACGCCGGCGCACTCCGCCCCTCGTGTGTGGCAGCCTCGTCGCGCCGGCCGGAAACCTTGCCGCCGTCACCAATGGTTTCGCACCCTCGGGCGAGGCCGAGCGGTCCTCTCACCCTAGCGCTCCGTGCGTTTCCCACCTTCGGGGCCATGGTTCCCTCGGCGTCACCTGCTGGTCCTCCTGGCCTGGTCCACGAGCATGCCTCAGCCACCGCCCGCGTCTCTTCACCTCGTCCTCACCGGGGCCAGGCTCCCGCCTCTCCCTGTGCACCTTAGCTCCAGGCCCCTTCCACCCAGCTCGCTCCCGCGGCGCCGCCTCCCGCGTGCCTTCTGCACGCTGCTTTTCCCAAACCGCCGCCTTCACCCCGGGCTGTAGTCCTCATTGTCGTTCCTGGCCTTTTCCTGCGGATCGTTTTTTATGCCCTTTGGTGGGAACTCCAAAAGTTGTTCTTGGCGCGTCCCTCCAGTTCTCTGGATCCTGCAGGGCCTGCGTCCATAGCGGTGTCCAGGGCACCCAGTCCTGGTTCTAGGCTGAGCACCTGTCCCTTCTGCCCAGGTGTAATCGTGCAATAGCCTCTTGGCTGCTCCTGCCCTCTGTAGCCTGCTGTCACACAAGCTACAGTCACATACATATAGCCTTAATTCCATCTGCTTCCTCTTCCTTCATCTTTTGCATTATTGTTGCCATTTTACTTCTGTATATATATAATTTTCTAATAATTATTTATTTTAAATGTTATTTATTCATTTACTTATTTTATTTTGGCCAGAGAGAGATACAGAGAGAGAAAGTGAGAAAGCAAGCAACCAGGTCCCGGATTTGAACCATGGTCAGCCATGTGGGAATGTCCAGCACCTTAACCACCACGCCACCTGCTGGTCCCCAACTTCTGTATATTTTTAAATTATTATTGAATTATTATTATTTAAATTTTGCTATATGACATGTGCACTCAGCAGAGACAAAAAGAAAGTGGAAAAGCAAGCCATCAGGTCTGGGCCTCTATTCTCTTAGGATTTTGGAGTGTGCCCAAAATCCGAAGAAGAAAATAGAGATTTCAGTGTGGTAGATCCCTCTGGGGGGAGGGGGTTATTTCTCTCACTTTCCATCTCTCTTTTTCTCTCTGATGCGTGCATTTGGCCTATGGCAAAAACCTTAGAAAAATAACCAAAACAAAACTGGGGACCTTCTGAATGTGACAGATGCAGCCTCATTATTTTGAAAAGTAGGAAAAGAATCAGATACATATGGGGCCAGCAGGTGGTGTAATGGTTATGTTGCTGCACTCTCAGATGGCCAACTGTGGTTCAAATCCCGGATCAGGCAGCTTGAAAATCACGCTGGGCGTGTGTGAGCGCATGCCCAAAATCCCAGAAAGATGGAGGAGAAAGGATTGTTGTGGCGTGGCCATTCCCACTGGGGGTGATTTCTCACTTTCTCTTTCTCTGTTTCTCTGTGGTGAGTGCACACACCCTACAGCAAAAACCTTAAAAAAAAATAAAGGAGTCAGGTACATGTACATTCTTTCCTGTGTGACTGAGCTACTGCATACTGAGTAATAGCCGAGAAGATAGATACTTCAAGAGTTTATACTGTTCCGGGGGAACCAGCAGCTAGCGTAATGGCTATGTCACTGGACTCCCATGTGGTTGACCAAGGTTCGCGTCCCGGACCCGGTGGCTTAAACTCATGCCGGGCGCGTGTGCGTGTGTGCCCAAGATCCCGAGGAGAAGGGATTGCGGTGTGACCATCCCCCCTGGGGGGTGATTTCTTGCTTTCTGTCTCTCTGTCTCTCTCTGTCTGTCTGGCGAGCGCATGCGCCCTATAGCAAAAAAACCTCTCCAAAAAACAAACAAAAAAAAGAGTTTATATACTGTTCCGGAAAAAAAAAAAAAAAAAGAGTTTATACTGTTCAGGACCAGCAGATGGCATCATGGTTATATACCTGGACTCGATGTAGTCGACTGTGGTTCCAGTCCTGGACCTGGCGACTTAAAACCCACACGTGTACATGTATGCCCAAGAGCCTGAGAGGAGTCTGGAGAAGGGATTGTGGTGTGGCCATACTCCGGGGGTGGGGGGTGGGTGGGGGCAATTTCTCACTTTCTGTCTCTGTCTCTCCGGCAAGTGCATGTGCACTATAGCAAAAAACTCTCTTAAAAAAAAAAAAAAGTTTATACTGTTCTTTTTTTTAATTGCCAGAGGGTACATACACTTCCCAGGGAGAAGCAGAGGGAGAGGGAGCGAAAGCATGCCTAATAGGGCATGTCATGTCATGCAGCAGTCCTTTCCCCTTCATCTCAAAAAGGTTAGAGGTAGGACCAGCAGATGGCATATTGGTTACGTTGCTGGACTCCCATGTAGTCGGCCGCAGTTCGAGTCCTAGACACAGTGGCTTAAAACTCACGCCAGGCGCGTGTGCGTGCGTGCCCAAGATCCCAAGAGGAGAGTGGAGGGGAGGGCATTGTGGTGAGGTGTGGCCATCCTCCTGGAGGGTGATTTCTTACTTTCTGTCTCTCTGTCTCTCTCTGTCTTTCTGGCTAGCGCATGTGCCCGATAGCAAAAACCTCTCCAAAAAAAAAAGGACGTGCGACCAGCAGTTAGCGTAATGGCTATTGCACCGGACTCCCATGTAGTCGACCGTGGTTCACATCCCAGACCTGGTGGCTTAAAACTCATGCCAGGTGCGTGTGAGTGCGTGCCCAAGATCCCGAGAGGAGAATGGAGGAGAAGGGATCACGGCATGGCCATCCCCCCTGGGGGGTGATTTCTCGCTTTCTGTCTCTCTGTCTCTCTCTGTCTGTCTGGTGAGCGCATGTGCCCTATAGCAAAAACCTCTCCCAAAAAAAAAAGCATGTATTCATACACAGTATCTTCCCTGTTCCTCCATCCTGCCAAGATTTTGAGCACACACGAACATGTGCCCAGCATGTTTCTCAATTCCCTGGAGCCAGGACTTGAACCATGGTTGGCCCTGTGGCATCCAGCTCCCTTAACCACTAAGCTATGGGGCCAGCCCCATTTTCTCTTATAGAACTAGCTGCTCATCAGTGATTTTTTGGTGAAATTTAGAAGGTGAACTCCTTTGCTCCTTCAGGTTAAACAATCCAATCAATAATCAATAGCTGTGTAGTTTCTATTCATAAAGAACAATCTCAGGACCAGCAGATGGTGTAACAGTTACATTACTGGACTCCCACATAACTGACCATAGTTCAACTCCCATATCCAGAGGCTTGAAACTCACGCCAGGTTCCTGTGCATGTTGGCCCAAAATCTCAAGAAAGAGAAAAAAAGAAACAAAGAAAAATAAAGTGAGAAAGAGAAAGGAAGGAAGAAAAGAGAGAGAAAGAAAACAATCTCAGGCCCAGGTCACCTGAGCTGGCTGTCTGGCTATAACCTGCCTTCGCTGTAACCAGAGTCGGTGGCTGAAATGATTTTGAAGGTCTTTCTAGTGTCATTCTCATGTTACAACATAGAAGGGCCCTTTTTCTGTGTCTCTGTGTAGTGTAATTTCCTTAAATGCACATTAGGAAATGCTTCTCTTTGTTTTTTTTGTTTTGTTTTGTTTTTGTTTTTGTTTTAGAGATTTTCGCTATGGGGCGCGTGCGCTCGCCAGACAGACAGAGCAAGACAGAGAGACAGAAAGTGAGAAATCACTCCCCAGGGGGGATGGCCATGCCGCAATCCCTTCTCCTCCATTCTCCTCTCAGGATCTTGGGCACGCACGCACATGTGCCCAACGTGAATTTTAAGCCACCGGGTCCAGGACGCGAACCGCAGTCGACTACGTGGGAGTCCAGCGACAGAGCCATTACGCCAACTGCTGGTCCCAGGAAATGCTTCTCTTTGTGAAGGCCCTCTACCCTCTGGCAAGTACCTTCTCTGTGGGTCTGGCCCTGGCTAAAGTGCAGAGCCATCTGACTATGGATTCCTGTGTAGTCACTGAGAGCGGGAGCAGGACCTCATTATGGATCTTGTGGACAAGCGTCCAGGCTGAGAGAAAAACACCACTTTCAGGACAGTATACGGTACAGTATTGGGGCTTAACAACAGCCACGTGGGGATATTCACCTAACTTTCCATTCGTTTTCTGCAGGGAACAGAATATGGTGGATGGCGGGCCAGCCCATAGCCTAGTAGTTAAGGGAGTGAGATCCCGCTTGGCTGGCTGTGATTCAGATCCTGGCCCTAGCTCTCCGGGTGTGTGCGTGTGCATGTGCGTGTGTGTGTATATGGGGGGTGGGGGGTGGGGAGGCAAAATTCCAACAGGGTGGAGAAATGGAAAAGAGATTGGGGTATGACCATGAAACCGAGCAATATATATATTTAATTCATTCACTCGCTTATTTTAATTTGACCAGAGAGAGAGGGAAAGTGAGAAAGCAAGCCACCAGGTCCAGGTCCGCAACTCTAACCATGGTTGGTCATGTGGGAGTGTCCAGTGCCTTAACTACCACGCCCAAACCCTAACCTTAACCTCCCCCTAATGTATTTTCTACCTTTCTTGAAATATAAGGTCTATTTACATTGTAAAGGCCCAGCCTAAGGGGTGAGTCTTCAGACTCTGTTTATGATAATGAAACAACCTTGGCCATGAATAAGGGCCATTTGACCTCTAAAATTGTCTCTTAAAGGGAAGATAAGGTTTTCATTTCGATGTAAGATGTGTCGGAGGCTGGAAACTGCTGGCCCTAAGCTCAAAGACCCGACTGAATGGCTCCAGACACCTGAAGAGAAATTTGATGATCTAAGGCCTCACCAATCAAGAACGTACCTGAGATGGTCACGCCCTCTTGAACCGGTCACTGAACTGATCATGCATCTGAGTCCTCTGCCTAATTTCGCCCTTAAAAATGCATGTGGGGGGACCAGCAATTAGCGTAATGGCTATGTCGCTGGACTCCCACGTAGTCAACCGCGGTTCGCGTCCCAGACCCGGTGGCTTAAAACTCACGCTGGGTGTGTGTGCGTGCCCAAGATCCCGAGAGGAGAATGGAGGAGAAGGGATTGCGGCGTGGCCATCCCCTCTGGGGGGTGATTTCTCACTTTCTGTCTCTCTGTCTCTCTCTGTTTGGTGAGCACATGCGCCCTATGGCAAAAACCTCTCAAAAAAAAAAAAAATGCATGTGGGGAACATCTCGGGGAGACTGGGTCTTTGCAGCATGAGCCGCCCGCTCTCCTCGCTTTGCGCTTTGCAGTAAAGCTGGGCTTTCCTTCATCACACCATGTGCCTATCGTTTGGTTTTTATAGGGTTTGGGTGAGCGAACCTGGTTTGAGTTCAGTAACAGCCATACCCCACTGGGGCGTGCTCCAACCCCCTCCTCCTATCTCTCTCTGACTTGTGCTCATGCCCTCTGGAAATTATAAGAAAAAAAATAGAATATGGTAGGTGAGGGGCTAGCAGGGTTAGGGTAGTGGTTATGTTGCCAGATTTCCACATGGCTGACCATGGTTCGAGTCCCAAATCTGGTGACTTGAAAATCACTCTTGTGGGAACCAGCAGTTAGCGTGATGGCTATGTCACTGGACTCCCATGTAGTTGACCGCGGTTCGTGTCCCGGACCGGTGGCTTAAAACTCACACCGGGTGCGTGTGCCAAGATCCCAAGAGGAGAATGGAGGAGAAGGGATTGCGGCGTGACCATCCCCCCTGGGGGGTGATTTCTTGCTTTCTGTCTCTATGTCTCTCTCTGTCTGTCTGGCGACAGCATGCGCCCTATAGCAAAAAAAACCCCAAAAACCTCTCCAAAAAAACCCAAAAAAAACCGAAAATCACTCTTGTGCCTGCCCAAGACCCCAGGAAGAGAATGGAGGAGAAAGGATTGAGGCACCGCCACCCCCATGCCCCTGCCCCGGGATGATTTCTCATCTTCTCTCTTTCTGTCTCTGTCTCTCTCTGGGGAGCACACATGCCCTGTGGCCAAAACCTGTTTTTTTTTAAAAAAGAATATGGTGGGTGGGAATAGTTATGGGAGAAGCAAGGGGCATTACTTTGTGTTGGTATATTTTTGTGCAGTGGCTTAAAATGATTTTATAATGAAAAGTAATATAATGAGGTAGGAGACAGGGACCCTAACCAGATAGTTAGGGTATGGGCCCAAAATGGAACCACAAAACAGCTCAGTTTTGCGATGGAGGCAGTGGCCGCTCAGTGACTGACCTGCAGCATATCCTCCATGTAAAACAAAGGCTTTTCCCAGGCCCCACCACAGCCAAGGAAGAAGATAGTGACCCAAAGTTTCAAGACAAAGAATCTGCAGGCCTTCATGCCCACTCCAAAGTTAGGAAAATAACTGGACCCAGCCAGCATGTGGCCCTCCCCACCAGGAGGGGAATGCGTGCATGAACAAGGGCTTTTTCCTAGAACAAGTCCGGAAAAAGCCCTTCCCGACCCACATAAAAACCCTGGCCACAGTTCTTCCTGGGCAACCCATTTTCCAGGACCCCTCCCTTCTTCGGAGCTCTTTTTTTCCTACCCTCTCTTTTATTTATTTATTTAAATATTTATTTATTTATTTGGAGAGTTTTTTGCTATAGGGCACGTGCGCTCACCAGACGAGAGAGACAGAGAGACAGAAAGCGAGAAATCACCCCCCCCCCCCCAGGGGGATGGCCACGCTGCAATCCCTGCTCCTCCATTCTCCTCTCGGGATCTTGGGCACGCACGCACACGCGCCCGGCATGAGTTTAAGCCACGAGTCCGGGGCTCTAACTGTGGTCGACTACATCAGAGTCCAGTGACACAGCCATTACGCCAACTGCTGGTCCCCCTACCCTCCCTTTTAATACATTTCCCCGCTTTTCTATACCTACTCTCTGTGTCTGCGACTCTAATTCTCCCTAAGCGTGTGACAAGAACCCGTGTCGTGGCCCGATCACCCTTGCATGCTTCCATAGTACCCACAGTACAATGCAGCTGAAGGGACTTTCATAAACTGAACATTCCTGTGCAAGCACATCCCGACAGCAAATCAGAATAGCCCCAATCGAAGACAAGGCCTCCGCCCTCATCCAGTAGCCCCCCCTACGGAGTGATTAGGATCCTTTCTTCCAACTCTGCTGTTAATTTTTTTTTTTTTTGAGAAGTTTTCACTATAGGGCGTGTGCGCTCGCCAGACAGAGAGAGACAGAGAGACAGAAAGTGAGAAATCACCCCCCAGGGGGGATGGTCACGCCGCAATCCCGTCTCCTCCATTCTCCTCTCGGGATCTTGGGCACGCACGCACAAATGCCCGGCGTGAGTTCAAGCCACCGGGTCCGGGACTCGAACTGCAGTCGACTACGTGGGAGTCCAGCGACATAGCCATTACGCTAACTGCTCCCGTGCTGTTAATTTCTTACGAGCAAGAATACTTCCACTATATAAAATATCAGAAGATAGCCATGAGGTAAAGATTTCATTTATGCAATAACAAAACAATATAACCTAGAGTAGGAACCCAGAAACTGCAGGCCCCAACTCCTAGCAACTCACAGCCCAATGGGAAAACACAAAAATAAATGACTCATTGGGACCAGCAGTTAGCGTGATGGCTATGTCGCTGGACTCCCATGTAGTTGACGGTTCAAGTCCCAGACCCGGTTGCTTAAAACTCACACTGGGCGCATGTGCGTGCGTGCCCAAGATCCTGAGAGGCGAATGGAGGAGAAGGGATTGTGGCGTGGCCATCCCCCCTGGGGGGTGATTTCTCGCTGTCTTTCTGTCTCTCTCTCTCTATATCTGGCGAGCGCACACACTCTCTAGCAAAAATCTCTCAAAAAAAAAACAACACACACACACAAAAACTAAAAGACTCATTAAATAACAGAATTCTGGTCAATATATATTCTACCATTGCCAGGACAAGGGAGACTGGAGGAAGGTGAGAACGGTTTCCTAGCAAAGTAGGGTTTTAGAGGATGAATAGGAGCTGGCTGTCACGGATTGTAACATGTACAAAGTAGCTAGAAGAGCACTCGATAAGCCAGCACAAATGAAAGCTATTTCTTTAAGAAGCCAGGGAGCAGGGCGAGCAGGGCGGCCGGTCTGGTTACTGGTTAACCCTACCTGGTTTGGTCTCTGACGCTGTCCCTTGGTGACATCGCAGAGGGTCGGGTTACCTGGGCGGAGTGCGTTTGCCTGGTGTGTAATGAGGAAGAGGCAGTCCTGGGAAGGTGCTCCGTCGGAGCCCGGAGGCAAAGCCATGCACTGTGCCACTGAGGCTGCAAAGCCTCTAATTAAATTCAACCACTGTAAGAAACACATCTACAGCTTCAGCGTGCCCGCGAGCTGCCCCCTCTGCCGGCAGGACGTGGGCCCCAGGACGCTGGACGAAGCCCCCGTCAGCATCTCTAGCCCATTCACCAATGGGCACCAGGGAAAGTGCTCGTTCGTCCTCAGACCGACCCGGGGGACGTTTCTCAGGTACGGTGCTTTGCGTCACCCCGCGCTGCTGCAGTGGGGCCTTGTGTGTTTTACTCTCTGCCTTTCTCTTTCTGGAATGTACTGTAGCGTGAGCTGTGAGGGATCGTCTTTCCAGAGTTCTGGCCTTCCGCCCTGAGTGGAGGGTCAGGGCTCCTTACAGAAATGTAGATGGTGTGCAAGAGCACGGGCAGAAGGGCCCGCAGGTGCTGCAGCGGTGAGGGATTGAGTCCCGGACCAGGCGTGTGTGTGCGTGCGTGTGCGTGTGTGTGCGTGTGCGTGTGTGTGTTTGCGCAGGCCCAAAATCCCAGGAGGAGAGTGGAGGAGAAGGGATTGCAGTGTGGCCATGCCCCCCTGCCCCAGGGGTGATTTCTCACTTTCCGTTCCAGTGAGCCAGTGCATGAGCCCTGTGGCAAAAACTTAAAAAAAAAAAAAATTGCAGAGAAAATGAGAACAAACCTCACACAGCTTTGAGAGGGAAAAAAATGTGTTAAGAAGCTAACCAGGTGCAGGAACCAGCAGTTAGCGTAATGGCTATGTCGCTGGACTCCCACGTAGTCGACCGCGGTTCGAGTCCCGGACCCAGTGGCTTAAAACTCACGCCGGGCGCGTGTGTGCCCAAGCTCCCGAGAGGAGAATGGAGGAGAAAGGACGAGAGGAGAATGGAGGAGAAAGGATTGCGGCGTGACCATCCCTTCTGGGGGGTGATTTCTCGCTTTCTGTCTCTCTGTCTCTCTCTGTCTGTCTGGCGAGCGCATGCACCCTATAGCGAAAACCTCTCCAAAAAAAAGAAAAAAAGAAGCAGCTAACCAGGTGGGACTGGCAGGTGGCGTGGTGGTTAGAGTGTTGAACTCCCATACGGCTGACTGTGGTTCGAGTCCTGGACCTGGCAGTTTGCTTTCTCTCTCTCTCTCTTCTCTTTCTGGTCAAATTGAAAAGGAAGAAGAAATAAAATAAAATAAATAATTCTTAAAAAAAAAAAAAAGAAAGAAGTTAACCAGGAAAATGACCCAGCAGTTAATCTTTTATTTTAAAAAATAAGTATTCATTTAGTTTTGTTATTATTTTAATTTGCTATAGGGCATGTGTGCTCACCAAAGAGAGAGAAAAAAAGCCGCCAGATCTGGGACTCAAACCACAGTCAGCCATGTGGGAGTCCAGTGCCTTAACCACCATGCCACCTGCTGATCCCCCCCAGAAGTTCATCTGACCCATCGAATACTTTTGCTGCCAGCTGGTTTGTAGCTTCTGCGACAGCAACGTAATCCGGAGAGCCCGAGGAGCAAGCGCTGGCTCCCAACGCTGCATGGGGGAGTTACACTGACGACGAGCCTGTTTTCTGTCCACTCAGAAATCCAAAGGAAGGATTCTGCCTTGTTGTCCCCATAGAGGTTTCAAACATGGTTCGAATCCTGGTCCTGGTGGCTTGAAAAACATGGTGTGTGTGTGTGCTCCAAATCCTGATGGGATGCAGAAATGGAGGAGAAGGGACTGCAGGAAATAAGATGGGAGGCCAGGACAGGCTGTGGGGAGGACCACACTGCATCAAGACCTTTGGGTGTACTCACCTTTTCCTCTTTTTCTTTTGGAGAGGTTTTTGCCATAGGGCGTGTGCACTCGCCAGATAGGCAGAGAGAGACAGAGAGACAGAAAGCGAGAAATCACCCCCCAGGGGGGATGGCCACGCCGCAGTCCCTTCTCCTCCATTCTCCTCTCGGGATCTTGGGCACACACGCACACATGCCCGGTGTGAGTTTTAAGTCACCGGGTCCGGGACTCGAACCGCAGTCGACTACATGGGAGTCCAGTGATGTAGCCATTACACCCACTGCTGGTCCCACCTCTTTCTCATTAATTAGACAAACAAATATAAATAAAAGACATTTCGGGGCCAGCAGGTAATGTGGTGGTTAGGGTGCTGGACTTCACATGCTTGACTGGCAGCTTGCTTTTTCACTTTCCCTCTGTCTCTCTGGTCAAATTAAAAAATAATAATAAAGTTAAAAAAAATTCTTAAAAAAAAAATAAAGACGTTGTGGAACCAGCAGTTAGCATAATGGCTGTCGCTGGACTTCCACCCACGTAGCTGACCTCGGTTCGAGCTCCGGACCCGGTGGCTTAAACTCATGCTGGGTACGTGTGCGTGCATGCCCAAGATCCCGAGAGGAGAATGGAGGAGAAGGGATTGCGGCGTGACCATCCCCCCCGGGGGGTGATTTCTTGCTTTCTGTCTCTCTCTGTCTGGCGAGTGCACGTGCCCTATAACAAAAACCTCTCAAAAAAAAAAAACACTCTCACACACACAGACACACACACACACAAAAGAAACAAAAACAAAAACAAAACACACACACACACACAAACAAAACTTGTTTCTTCCAGGGAATACGATGGAAGGTCTGATCTTCACGTTGGGATAACGAACACACACGGTGAGTGTGTTTTCACTTTCCATTTTTTAGCTTAAAAAATAAAACGCACCCCGAATCCCCACAATACCCAGTTAGAGGAGAGCGGTATGTCTAGAAGGAGGACTTGAGGCAAAGTTTGCTTTGAATTCCTTTGCTAGCTGGGGTCCACTGCACCAGGAGGGGGCGCTGCTCCCCTGAAGAGAAGGCTGACCTCGGCCCCGCTTTAGAGAGCCCCTCAAAGCCACGCGTGTTTAGTTTTTAGGAGAAGTAGAGACCCCTGTCTGAGAGGGCGAATGACCCGGGACCTCCCATCTTGTGTCTGCAGCAGGGTTGGGAGCGGCCTCTGATTCCCAGCCTTCCCCGGAGCCTCCACTGGTGGGTCTTCACTCCAGGGCCTCCAGGGTCTCCAGGGGCTGTAATAAATACCTATGGGAATAAAACAGGGGACCATACACCTTAGGGTGTGGTGGGGCCTGCAGGGGTTTCCTTAAAGAGAGGGGGGAAAGGGGGACCAGAGGATGGTATAATGAGCTCCCATGTAGTCGACCATGGTTCGAGTCCCGGACCCAGTGGCTTAAAGCTCACACCAGGCCAGGCGTGTGTGCCGCACGTGCGTGCCCAAACTCTGAAGAGGAGAAGGGATTGCGGAGTGGTCATCCCTCCCGGGGTGCTTTCTTGCTTTCTGTACCTCTGTCTGTCTCTGTAGCAAGCACACATGCACTATAGCAAAAATCTCTTAAGAAAACAAAAAGGGGCGGGGGGGGGGATAGAAAGGAAGGGAGGGAGGGAAGGAGGGAGGGAGGAGTTAAGGAAGGAAGGAGGGAACAACAGAATGAGGGAGCACGCCAAGACCCAGTGAGTGCTTGGTTCCTGTGCCGGGTTTAGCTCTGACGGTGCAGTCTGCACCCCGAGACCAGAGCATCTTGGGTGCCAGAGAAGGGCCTGGCCAGAGCCCCTCCAAGGGCCTGAAGCTGGAATGCTGAGCCAGGTGAGGTCTGAGTGCAGCCGGTTCACACCCCTGGGCGAGAGAAACTGCTCTGTGAACAGAAACCTGGAACTCGCTCCCTGGACTTGTCTTTTTTTTTTTTTTTTTTAAGGGGAGGGATTTTTGCTATAGGGTGAGTGTGCTCCCTGGAGAGACAGAGAGACAGAAAGCGAGAAATCACCCCCTGGGGCATGGCCACGCTGCAGCCCCTCCTCCATTCTCCTCTCGGGATTTCGGACATAGCACGCACACGCGCCCCTGTAAGCCACTAGGTCTGGATCTTTTTTTTCTTTATTTAGGAGGTTTTTGCTATAGGGCGCATGTGCTCGCCAGAAAGACAGAGAGAGAAAGCGAGAAATCACCCCCCAGGGGGGATGGCCACGCCACAATCCCTTCTCCTCCATTCTCCTCTCAGGATTTTTGGCATGCACACACACGCACCCAGCATGACTTTAAACCACCGGGGGAGGCGGGGGGACTCAAACAGCAGTTGACTACATGGGAGTCTAGCACACAGCCATTGTGCCAACTGCTGGTCCCTAGGACTCAATATTTTTTAAAAACTCCGATATACCCACAGGCGTGGTCAGATTTATCACTCATTTTTATCAGTGGGAATTTACTGCTGATTTAAATAAACAAGACAGACTGATTAATATTATAGGAAACCTATTTATACTTGCCCAAGAAAGAGGAAAAGGAAAAAGTGAGAAACCACCCCCTGGGGGATGGACACGCTGCAATCCCTTCTCCATTCTCCTCTTGGGATTTTGAGCGTGCACACACATGGCTAGCATGATTTTCAATCTACTGGCTCCTGGACTGGAACTTCGCAGGCAACCATGTGGGATACGGCTGTCTTAATCTCCTTCCCAACTCTTGGCTAAGATCTTTTTTTTTTTTTTTAAATTATTTCTTCAATGAGCAAGAGAGACAGAACACATACACCCACAGGGTTCCTGTGTGACCCACCCTAGCCTTCGGGCAGCGTAGTGTCCTAGACAAAAGTTCCCAACACATTCAGGGAGGTCTCTGGGCTTGAACCGCGAACCTCCCACATCGGGTTGCCCTGCAGAGGGTTGTGTCCTACCCTGCGCCATTGTCAGGCTCCCAGTGAAGCATGTCCCTGAAGCTATGCACCGCTTGGTTCTGGTCTGCAGGGGTTGTGTACAATTACGACGCGCGGGGGGTCCAGAGAGACACCGCGGGGTGGGAGCAGAGCGTCAGCATCCCGCTGCTGCAGCCGGGCATGTTCGGGCTGATGGACCAGTGGGACAAGTACCTGGAAGACTTCTCCTGCACCGGGGCCTGGCTGCCCCACAGGTACGCAGCTGCGGAGCCCCCCTCGCCTTCCCAAGCTGGCGAGATCCCTGAGTGGTGCGGCGACGAGGCCTAGCTGCATGCAGCTTCAGGTTGGGCCCATGACAGACATCGGCTCTTGTGACAGCACTGAGACAGGCCCTGAGGGCTTCAGGGTTTGGCTTTCTGCAGAGATGGGTCTGCATATGTTTGCAGGATAGCCACTGCATTTATGCTCTCGCCGTTTTAGTTAGGTGACTAGGTTGTTTTTTTTCTGAGAGGTTTTTGATATAGGGTGTGTGCTCGCTGGAAAGACAGAGAGAGACAGAGAGACAGAAAGCAAGAAATCACCCCCTCCGGGGGGGATGGCCACGCCACAATCCCTTCTCCTCCATTCTCCTCTCAGGATCTTAGGCACGCATGCACGCGTGCCCCGTGTGAGTTTATGCCACCGGGTCCAGGACTCGAACCGCGGTCGACTACATGGGAGTTCAGCGACATAGCCATTACGCCAACTGCTGGTCCCCGTGACTAGGTATTTCACACAGCATAGCCACAGTCCGGTAGTCCCCAACACAATTTTTTTAAGCGAATTATCGTATTTAACTTTATTTTAATTTGACCAGAGAGAGATAGAGTGAGACAGAGAGAGCGGGAGAGAGAGAGAAAGTGAGAAAGGAAGCTGCCAGGTCCAGGACTCGAACCACAGTCAGCCATGTGTGAGTCTAGCACCCTTAATCACTACGCCACCTGCCAGCCCCCTAACACAATTTTAAAAATTATTCAATGTTATGTATTTATTGTGATTATTTTTTTTCAATTTGATCAGAGAAAGAGAGACAGAGAATGAGAAAACAAGCCACCAGGTCCAGGACTTGAACCATGGTCGGCCATGTGGGATGGGAATCCAACGTCTTAAACACTATACCACCTGTTGGCCCACAATTTAAAAAACAACAACAACAAAAAAAAACAACCATGAGAGGGTGTGCCCATGAGAGAGACAGAGAGAGAGAGAGCAGGAAAATACTCCCAGTGGAGCATGGTCACGCCATAATGGCCCCCCTCTGGTCTCCATTCTATCAGGATTTGCAGTGCTGTGACAAACACGTGCCTATTTTCTTACTTTTTTTCTTTCTTTTTTTTTTGGAGAGATTTTCGCTATAGGGCGCGTGCGCTCGCCAGACAGACAGAGAGAGACAGAGAGACAGAAAGCGAGAAATCACCCCCCAGGGGGGATGGTCACGCCGCAATCCCGTCTCCTCCATTCTCCTCTCGGGATCTTGGGCACGCACGCACACGCGCCCAGCGTGAGTTTTAAGCCACCGGGTCTGGGATGCGAGCCGCAGTTGACTACGTGGGAGTCCAGTGACATAGCCATTACGCTAACTGCTGGTCCCCAACATGTGCCTATTTTCCATGCTGCAGGGGCTGGGAATTGGTCAGCCTTGTAGGATCTGGCTCCTGTAACCACTACCCCACAGGCTGGCTCCTCCACAATTAAAAAAAAAAAATTTTTTTTTTGCCATAGGGGTGTGCACTCACTGGAGATAGAGAGGGAAGTTGAGAAATCACCCCCCAGGGGCGATGGCCACGCCACAATCCCTTCTCCTTCATTCTCCTCTCGGGATCTTCGGCATGCACGCACATACACCCGGAGTGAGTTTAAGCCACCGGGTCCAGGACTTGAACCGTGGTCAGCTACATGGGAGTTCAGCGACACAGCCATTACACCAACTGCTGGTCTCGATGTTCAAGGTGTAAAACACTTAAAGCTTTATTTTATTTATTTATTTATTTTAAAAATAATTATTTTATTTATTCATTCATTTATTTTGAGAGAGAGACACAGAGAGAGAGAGAGGGAGAAAGAAAGTAAGCCACCAGGTCCAGGACTCAAACCACGGTCGGCCATGTGGGAGTGTCCAGCGCCTTAACCACCATGCCACCTGCTGGTCCCAAAGCTTTATTTTTATGGTAGAAGTTTTTGTCTTAGGTTGCGTGTGCTCCACCAGGGAGAGATGAAGAGTCAGAGGTAGTGAAAGGGAAAATGAGCAATCACTCCCTGTGGGGGATGGCCACGCTGCAATCCCTTCTGCATTCTTCTCCTGGGATCTTAGGCATGCACGCACACTCACTTGGTGTGATTTTCAAGCCACCGCGTCTGAGACTCGAACCAGAGTCAGTCATATGGGAGTCCAGTGTTGTAACTGCTACACCATCTTCTGTCCCCTAATGCTTTTTTTGGCATTAGCCATTTTGAAATTAATTTCTCAGCTCCCTGTAATTTTAGAAGATGCGTAGTATATTCATGGATTGAAATAATTTTGAGGCTTCCCTTCAAATTTGAGTGTCTAAAGTTACTTAGACACTGTGAGATGTCAATAAAAAAAATAGGAGTTCCACATCCTAGACTCTCACTGAAATGAGGTCCTCCAAATTGGCAGTTCACATGCAATCAAGTCCCCACTCTGGACCTCTGGGTGAATCGGCTCTTCTCTGTCCTTATGCAACAAGTAGAAATAGTTCAGGATGCCAACTGTGCCCCCAGAACTGCACCTCTCGAAGCTTCATACCCATGTGGGCCAGAGATACCCAGGGGCTCAGCTTGCGAGGGATTCAATTTTACTTGAGAAAGTCCTTCAGTAGCTTCAAGGCCTGTTCCTCAGCAGTTTTGTTTAATCTTTTTTAAAAATTTGTTTACTTATTTATTTTAATTTGACCAGAGAGGGCCAGAGTGACTCAGACAGAAAGGTAGAAAGCAAGCCACCAGGTCCAGGACTGGAACTGCAGGCAGCCATGTGGGAGTCTAGTGCCCTTAACCATCATGCCACCTGCTGGTCCCTGTTGAATCTTTTTGAATTTATTTATTTCTTCTAAGAGAGAAAGATTGAGCACAGGCCTCACAGGGTTGGTAGGCCGGGACCCGCCCCCAGCCTCGGCCTGTCCAGGTTGGATGCACATGCACCCTGAGTGCACCGGGAGACCTTGAGTGCAAACCGGGGCCTTCCCACATGGCAGAGCCAGGCTTCCCCCTGCACAGCCCCGACTGGCCCCTGAGCCGCGTCCCAAGGGAATGAGAAGTTAATGCACAGCTTCCCTCCTCCTGTCCGCCCCGGAAGGTACGAGGAAGACGAACACAACTGCTACACTTACACGCTGTCCTTCATCAACTGCGTCCTGAGCGCCGAGGGCAGGGAGCGGCTGAGCAAGCGCGAATTCACTGAGAGGTTCGTGCTCCCGAGGACCAGGCTGGTCTCCAAGTACATCGTGCTCTACCGGGCGGTGGAGGAGCACGGCTTCCACGTCACTGACCCCCCTGACCAGCGGACAAGCCCTCCCTGAGGGGGCTGTGCTGAGTGCGAGGAGAAGGGACTGGAAGGGGCTTACGGCCTGCAGTGAACACTCTAAGTGCATTCAGCCGGGCTTACTGAAAAGAGGGTGCTTGTCCTTTAAGGCTGTTTCAGCTTACCGCAGGATTAATGACAAAGCGAATAAAAACTGTCTGGCTTTTAAAAATTAGATGCATCACAACTAAGTTATGTTTATAGTGACTGGTTTTTATTGAATTTTTGTGTGTGTGTGTTTTTCTTTTTTTCTTTTTTTAGGTTTTTGCCATAAGCTGCACGCACTTGCCGTAGACAGAGATAGAGAGGGAAAGTGAGAAATCACCCCCCAGGGGGGATGGCCACACTGCAACCCCTTCCCCTCCATTCTCCTCTCAGGATCTTGGGCACACATGCACATGCGCCTGGTATGAGTTTCAAGCCACCGGGTCCGGAACTTGAACTGCAGCTGGCCATGTGGGAGTCCAGTAAGGTAACCAGCATGCCACCTGCTGGCCCCAGTGGCTGGTTTTAAATAGAGATTGCATGGTAAAGTGGAGCGGGCAGGATCTTTTATTCTCAGAGCAATGACACTATTCCTACAAATGAATTGGGAGTTGAACAAATTCACCATGAGATGTGAATCCAGGAGGTGGGACTGGAAGACAGGAGACACAGCTCATAAACTAAGTAATATCTTTTTGTTTTTGTGTAAAAAGCATATGGTGAGGGATCAGCAGTTGGTGTAATGGCTATTACTGGATTCCCATGTAAGTCAAACACGGTTTGAGTCCCAGACCTGGTGGCTTAAACTCACACCGGGCGCGTGTGCGCGCGGGCCCAAGATCCCGAGAGGAGAATGGAGGAGAAGGGATTGCAGTGTGGCCATCCCCCCTGGGGGGGTGACTTCTCCCTTTCTGTCTCTCTCTCTCTTTCTGGTGAGCGCATATGCCCTATAGCAAAAGCCTCTCAAAATTTTTATTTTGCACCAGGGACAGATAGACAGAGGGAAAGTGAAAAAAATCACCCCCCTGGGGGAATGGCCATGCCACAATCCCTTCTCTTTCATTCTCCTTGGGATTTTGGGCACTCAAGCACAGGTGCCCTGTTTTACAAGCTGCCAGGTCTGGGACTCAAACCACCCAGTCGGCTATGTGGGATCCAGTGCCTTAACCTGCATTCCACCTGCTGGCTGGGATGAGTCCTTCGAGGAAGGCACCGATGAACTGATGAGTCCCGGTAAGAAGTGTTGTCAGAAACAAGAGGGAAGAACCGCCTCCCAAAGTGGTTTTGCTGACTTTCAAGGTTTACTTATTTTTAAAAATAGATTTATTTTAAAAGAATTATTTAATTTTATTTATTCAATCATTTATTTTAATTCGACCAGAGAGACAGAGAGAGAGAGAGACAGAGAGAGAGAAAGCGAGAAAGCAAGTTGGCCAGTCCAGAACTCGAACTGTGGTCGGCCATGTGAGAGTGTCCAGCGTCTTAACCACCATGCCCCCTCCTGGTCCCATGACTTTCAAGGTTTTTGAGAAAGTAATGAGTCAAAACAAAGCAATCGTTTCCCAGCCCAGTGGTGGCTGAGGTCCTAGATTACCAGAGCTGACCGGGGTTCAAGTCCTGGACTTGTTAGCTTGCTTTCTCACTTTCTCTCTTTCTCTGATGAGCACATATACACTATAGCAAATTAAAAAAATAAATGGGGGACCATCAGTTAGCTTAATGGCTATGTCGTTGGACTCCCATGTAGTCGACCGCGGTTCGCGTCCCGGACCTGGTGGCTTAAGACTCATACCAGACGCGTGTTCGTGCGTGCCCAAGATTCCGAGAGGAGAATGGAGGAGAAGGTGTTGCGGCATGGTCATCTCCCTGGGGGTGATTTCTCGCTTTCTGTCTCTGTCTCTCTCTGTCTGTCTGGCGAGCGCTTGCGCCCTATCTCAAAAATCTCTCCAATAAATAAATAAATAAATAGGTAAAAATTAAAAAAAAAAAAAACTCTCCCCTGCTAAGGAGCCTAGCACGGGGAACGTGAGAGTAGAAATGTGGAAGAACTGCTGGCATCTCTAACGAAAGGCAAGGAACTGGCTCCCGAGAGGCTCTTCCCAATGGTCCCTGCAGTTTGAAGCAGGGGCAGGCATGCCACCGCTCTGACACCATGTCACATCGAGGTCAGGCAGCGGATGCGCCTGCTGACCTGCCAGCAGGACCGCAGGGGCCGGCCTGGTGCAAGAGCACTGACATGCTGCCCAGAGCATGCTGGGCCCACAGCTTGGACGCAGGGCTGGGGTTCACCCTGCAGAGGGCCAGGGCTCGGTCCGCCCTGCAGCTGGGTATGCGTGCCCACAATCCTGGCTGACTGGGAGGGCGGGCAGGTGGAAGGCAGCGTGAGCCGTCCTGGTGAGGATGTTCATCTCTCCCCATCTCCCTCACTCACAAAAGTAAGAAAACTTAAAGAAAACAAAAAGAGCAGGGCCCCGACACGAACAGCTGCCCTGATGACGTCAGCTACCGGCAGAATCTACGTGGTCAGGAGTTCTAAGACCACGGGCCAGGGGAATGCCGGCAGATGCCCGCTTTGATTTTTTTCTTTTCATTGTTTTGGAAGCTGGGTCCCCTCTTGAAGGTCAAGGAAAGGTCCCACCAGTTTCTCGAGTGCAGACCCAGGTGACCTCAGGCTTCCATTCTCTTACACCTTCACTAGCCCGTGGCGGCTCGACCCCACCTCCGACGAGCAGCCACCCGTCTCGCTCTCCTCCTGCCACGCGGGCAACTCCTCACTGCTTCCTACCCAGTGGGCATGAAGCTTTGTTTACTGGTTTTTGCTAGATGCTAACTGCATTTGTTCTGTTTCCAAACATATTATTTTATCCCAGACTTTATAACAAGTTCACTGACAGCAAAATGCAATTGAAATCTCATATTACACGATTACTGCTGTGTTCTGTACACAGACTCGCTCACCAAGGAGCTCATGGGGAATGAAATGACTAGGTAATAGATTTTTTAAAAACAATCATTCATTTTATTTGTTGTTACTATTTGACTGGAGAGAGACAGAGAAAGGGAAAGTGAGAAAGCAAGCCGCCAGGTCCAGGACTCGAACCGTGGTGGGCCATGTGGGAGTCCAGTACCCCTAACCACTGCACCACCAGCCGGCCCCAAGTTGATGTTTTAAAGGCTTCCCACCTACAATACAGAATTCCTAGGCAGATACTAAAGGTTTTTTTTTTTTTTTAGGTTTCTGCTATAGGGTGCACGTGCTTACCAGAGACAGAGAGAGAGACAGAGAGAGAGAGGGAAAAGTGAGAAATCACCCAGTGGGGCTGGCCAAGCCACAATCCCTTTTCCTCCATTCTCTTCTTGGGATTTTGGGCACGCATGCACACGCGCCCTGTGTGTTTTACAAGCTGCAGGGTCTAGGACTCGAACAGTGGAGTTGGCTATGTGGGATCCAGCAGCCTTAACCTCCATGCCACCTGCTGGCCCTTAGAGGGATTTTTAAAATATCTGGGATATTGGTTGTTCTGAGTAACCTGAGCCGATGATGAGTATTTTTCCCACTGCAGATGATGAAACGTAGGTTACAATAACCCTACACCTGCTGACACTCACTCAGGAACAGATCAGATGTGGGTACAGTCGCCAGTCATGGAGGTGCTTTACGCACCGTGGAACACGGCATGCGTGCCAACATTCCCGTTTCCAGGTGAGATCAAGGAACATATTTCCCTGTGGGCAGAAGAGTGCTCTCGGGGTGCATCTCCTCCAACGGCCTCAGGACCAGGTGGGGCCCCAGGCAGAGGCCGGAGGCTGGGAGCTCAGGGCCAGATAGAGAGGCGGTGACCACGCAAAGACGTCTATGCCCCACAAGTCCCAGGGAAGGGCTGTCTCCTCTCCTGTGTGGTTTGTGTGTTTCTCTGGAAACACGGACAGTCTCCCGGTCTGGGAGCACTGAGTGCTTTAACACGTTTAAACTACTGGGTGACCACCCGGCCTTGACGGTGGCGTATTCGAGGACACCCCGACAGTGGGCGAGAGGAGACGGGAAGCTGCCGTCAGAGCTCGTCCTGGTCACTCCGCTCGCGTGAGGAGACCCATCGGCTGAGCAGCACCTCCTGCAACCGACCAGAACAAGGTGACCAAATCTCAAAAGTGGAAACGGAAGGACACCCGGCCGTCTGGCATCACACAGTGCCCTCTCTATAGTGAGGAGCCCCTTCCCATTCTCGGCCATGGAAACACCTGGAAAACACGTGGACGTAACAGCTTAAAGCCGACGTGGAACAGCACCTGCTGTCGCCACGGCCCAGGTTTCAGAGGCTGGCCTCGCCCCAGCAGTGGCACCCACCAGCACGTGGCAGGCCAGGCGTGAGTTGAACGTGCACGCTCGCCGTTGGAACCGGGGCTGTGATGGCGCTGGCCCAGCTGGGCCAGCCATGGAGAAGCGGCAGATTCGAATCCGCACTTCGTGAAAAACGAGCCCCTGTAGATAAGCAGGACCAATCAGAGTGGAGGGGCTGGGCCCTGCGGACCAATCGCAGGCCTCAGTGGGACGGGGCCGTGAACACGGTAAAATGCACACGAGACAGGAGGCCAGGACACGCTGCGTGGGGGAGGAGTCAAAGGCGTCCTGGCTTACGCGCAGCGGGAGGGCGCAGGAACCCTGGGTAACGCAGGGGCTGGACAGTGACCCTGGCAGCCCTGCCGCAGGAGAACCAAGACAGGAGGAGGCTCAGTTCACGTCCGAAGCCCGGAAGCCAGATGGGAAGTCCAAGGAGGCAGTGGGCTACTAGGAGCCCTCTAGTCTTCGGGAGCGAGGCTTAGAGGCCCAGGCTGTTTGTGACAGCACTTTCGGCTGGGTGGCGGGGTCCCAGTGAACAGGCCGGGAGCTTGGGAATGTGGGAGGCAGCCCAGGACTGGGGGGAAAGGTGCAAGACAGCTGTCAGGGCCTTTAAGACGGCTCCCAGTTCTTTTCCTGGGAACACAACACCTAGACCCTGATTATGTACAGAACCTCGGTCTCTGAGGTTACCCACCTGGACTTTAATTTGTTTCATACACTCTGGTGACTCCATTTCTTGGTCAGTCATGGTAGAGGGTTTAATCAGATAGCACAGCATGAGTTCCTATGAAGAAACGAAAATCAATTTTCATAGCCTACAAAACAATAGTGAAGGGACCAGCAGTTGGCGTAATGGCTGTTACTGGACTCCCACATAGCTGACCACGATTTGAGTTCTGGACCTGGTGGCTTAAACTCACGCCGGGCACATGTGCGTGCGTGCCCAAGATCCCGAGAGGAGAATGGAGGAGAAGGGATTGCGGCGTGGCCATCCCCCTTGGTGGGTGATTTCTCACTTTCTGTCTCTCTGTCTCTCGCTGTCTGTTTGGCAAGTGCACGCGCCCTATAGCAAAACCTCTCCAAAAACAAAAAAACCCAAAACCCCCTGAAAAACAACAACAACAACAACAAAATAATAATTACAACAATAACAACAAAATAATAATTAAAAAAAAGACACACACTAGCGGAAGCCTGGACAGTGGTGCTGTTGTAAAACGCAGCGCTCTGGGAAGGTTCTGGGTTCACGTCTGAAGCCCTCCCCGAATACTCTGGGCACGTGTCTGTGATCGGGGACTCTTTGAGGATGGGAATCGTGGTGTCAGGACTCGGCTGGGTGTGTTATCTCTCTCTCTCACTTATGCAAAAAAAGAAAGAAATGTAAAAAAAAAACAAACAGGGCCAGCTGGTGGCATGGAGGTTAAGGCACTGGGTCCCACTTGGCCAGGTATGTAGTTCGAGTCCCGGACTCGGCAGCTTGAAAATCACACTGAGCGAGTCGAGTGTGCGTCCATACCACCCTCCCGGGGTGTGAGAAAACACCTCCTTCCCCACCTCTCTCTCTCTCTGGGGAGTGCACATGCCCTACATAAAAACTAAAAATAAACAAACAAAAAAACAAAGCTGGAACAGCTCTGGGTGGGCGACCGGAACTGCAGGAGGGCTGCATTCCCTCCATGCTGGGCTCCTAGAAACAGCACAGAGCCTCTCAGAGACGGCCGTTTCCTCCTGGGAACTTTGTAACTGGGGCTGGAGTTCCTGAGCAAAGACTTCCTGTTCAGGGCCAGCAGGTGGTGCGGTGGTTACGGTGGCTGGACACCACGTGGTCAGCTGCGGGGTTTGGGCCCTGGGCCCCAACACACCAGCACACGTGTGCTCAAAATCCTGAAAAGGGGAACCAGCAGTTAGCGTAATGGCTATGTCACTGGACTTCCACGTAGTCGACTGCGGTTCACATCCCGGACCCGGTGGCTTAGAACTCACGCCGGGCGCGTGTGCGTGCGTGCCCAAGATCCCGAGAGGAGAATGGAGGAGACGGGATTGCGGCGTGGCCATCCCCCCTGGGGGGTGATTTCTCGCTTTCTGTCTGTCTCTGTCTGTCTGGTGAGCGCACACGCCCTATAGCGAAAACCTCTCAATAAAAAAAAAAAAAATCCTAAAAAGAAGAAGAAACGAAAGAGAAGGGACTGAGGCGGGACTGCCCTCAGGGGAGGTGCTATCTTACTTTCTCTCTCTGTCTCTCCGGCAAGAGCGTTATTTAGTTTGCCCTCTGGAAAACCAAATAAAAATACAAATAAATACATTTAAAAAAGACTTTCTACTTAGTAATCATTGACGTAGCAAGAGAAGACAAGTCCACAGACTGCAATAACAGAGCACTCAAAGTACTAAATCCAGAGGCCAGCAGGTGGCGTGATAATTAAGGGCGCTGGACCCCCACATGGCCGGCCTCGGTTCAAGTCTCCGACCTGGTGGCTTGCTTTCTCGCTTTACTTCTCTTTCTCTGTCCTTCTTTGGTCAAGTTAAAATGAAACAAACAAATAAAGTTAAATAAATCTTTTTATTTTTTAAAAAATTATTTTATTTAATTTTATTCACTCATTATTTATTTTATTTGACCAGGGAGAGAGAGAGAGAGGGAGGGAGAGAGAGAGAGAGAGAGAGAGAGAGAAAAGGAAAGTAAGAAAGCAAGCTGCCAGGTCCAGGACTTGAACCAGGGATAGCCATGTGGGAGTACAGATGCCTTAACCACCACGCCACTCGCTGGCCCCAAGTTAAATAATTCTTAAAAAAATATGTGTGTATGTGTGTATATAGGTCCCATAATCTAAGCTTAAAAATACTAGAGCCAGTCTAGACTCCCTAGTCTTTTTTTCTTTTTCTTTTTTTAGAATTATTTACTCAATTTTATTTATTCTTTCATTTATTTCAATTTGACCAGAAAGAAACATGGGGGCGGGGGAGAAAACAAGCCACCAGGTCTGGGACTTGAACCATGGTCGGCCATGTGGGAGTGACCAGCGCTTTTTTTTTTGGAGAGGTTTTTGCAATAGGGCACGAGTGCTTGCCAAAAAGACAGAGAGAGACAGAGAGACAGAAAGTGAGAAATCACCCCCTGGGGAGATGGCCACGCCGCAATCCCTTCTCCTCCATTCTCCTCTCAGGATCTTGGGCACGCACGCACACGCGCCCGGCGTGAGTTTAAGCCACTGGGTCCGGGACTCAAACCGTGGTCTGCTACATGGGAGTCCAGCGACATAGCCATTACGCCAACTGCTGGTCCAAGACTCCCTACTATTTATAGGGCCAAGCTAAAGCCAAGGCCTAACCTGCACTCGGAATTGGCCATCTCCGGCCTCACATCCTGCCATGCCCCTGGGAGCCATGGGCAAAGCTGGAGGGCACCACGATGTGTTCTCAGACAGCAGATCACTAACAATAGAGAACACACGAAACTTCCATTCCCCCCCACCCCCGCAAGTTTTTGTTCTAGAGTGCATGTACTCGCCAGAGAGAGACAAAGTGAGAGATCACCCTCCTCCTGGGAGTACGGCCACACTGCAATCCCTTATCCAGTGTCCTCCTGGGATCTGGGGCAGGTACATGAGCATGTACACGTGCCTGGTGTGAGTTTCAAGTCACCGGGTCTGGGACTTGAACCACGCAGCTAGCCACGTGGGATCTAGCACCTTAAACTCCAGCCACCTGCTGGCCCAAAGCTTTCATTCGTAATAGTCCTAGCATAGCTGGAATGTCCCTTCTAGCTCTGACGGCAACAAGCAGCAGCAGAATGCACACGAGGAAGTCAGAAGGCTGTGGGTTTGAACCCCAGTTCTGCACGAGCTGTGTGGGCCTGGACCGTCTCTCAACATCTCTGAAGCTTTATTTCTCATCCTTGGCCTGGGGATAACACAACCAGGTGGCGAAGGGTTTCGCAGAGTACTAATCCCCTTCTTTGCTAAGAGACTTGACAGCTTGGAAGACACATGTCAACCATGTCGGGAAGGAAGGGCTGTTAGATGACAACAAACAACAACCGTATAGCCACGACCGCTCTGGGGGTCAGGTAGGTCGACTAGACCAGACTCCCACCGGAAATGTCAGAGCTCCATCGCTGAAGCTTAGCTAGCACCAGCTGGGGAGAAAGAGGCCTGAAACAGAACGCCGGGGAGAGCAACTTCCGGTCTAAGAGAAGGTGCAAATGACCCCGACTTTTCCAGAACTTCACTGGCAGGAATATTACGAAGCTTCTTCTTCTTCTTTTTTTCTTTGAGAGAGATTTTTGCTATAGGGCACATGTGCTTGCAAGAAAGACAGAGAGAGAAAGTGAGAAGTCACCCCTCAGGGGAGATGGCCACGCCGCCATCTCTTCTCCATTCTCCTCTCGGGATCTTGGGCACATACACACATATGCCCGGTGTAAGTTTTAAGCTGCCGAGTTTGAGACTTGAACCATGGTCAGTCATGTGGGAGGCCATTGACATAACCATTATGCCATCAGCCGGTCTCCGAATATGAAAAAGTTTCTACCAATCACTTCTGCTTCTACTACATTTAAGAAAAAGGAATGACGTGCTGGTGACACCAGCATGACAGACCGATGCGGCGTTACCTTGGAGACGTTGACTGAGACTCGGCTCAAGGCAGCCAGCGACTTCCAGCTGAAAGGTCTGCGGAGAGAGCCTTCGAAGTGGTCGTCGACCAGCTCAACGATGACGGAGTAGCTGGGGCACAGAGGAGAGTTTGAAAACAAAAAGCATGAAACCCATCTGTTTAAAAAGAATATGGCTTTAAGAAAAAAAAAAAAAAGAGGGACCAGCAGTTAGTGTAATGGCTATGTCGCTGGACTCCCATGTAGTCGACCGTGGTTCAAGTCCCGGACACAGTGGCTTAAACTCACACCGAGCGCGTGTGTGTGCGTGCCCAAGATCCCGAGAGGAGAATGGAGGAGAAGGGATTGTGGCGTGGCCATCCCCCCTGGGGGGTGATTTCTCACTTTCTGTCTATCTGTCTCTGTCTGTCTGTCTGGCGAGTGCACACGCCCTATAGCAAAAACCTCTCCAAAAAATAATAATAAAAAAAAGAATCTGGCTTCTCCTACCTCCCCCCCCCCCCACACACATACATATAGATAGCATAACTATATATAGAGAGTATATAACTATATATTGGCTATAATTGTTTCATTACCAATATATAAAAAGAAAACAACATATAATATGTATAAAAATATGAAAAAGAAAGACAGGAATTAGGATTTACACTGTCTGACCCTAAATCCCCCTCAGCTGCTATTGAAAAACTCATCCTTGAAGTTACAAACATTTTTAAAATTTTTGTAAAGAATTATTTTATTTGTATTTATTATTATTTTAAAATTTGCTATAGGGTGCATGTGTTCAATAGAGAGAGAGAGAGAGAGAGAGAGAGAGAAAGTGAGAAAGCGAGCCACCACGCCTGGGACTGGAACCGTGGTTGGCCATGTGGGAGTCCAGCTATATGGGAGTCCGGCTATGTGGGAGTCCAGCACTGGCCCCCAAGTTACAGACTTCCATGCTGGGTTCGATGCTTACTTACAGGAAAGGAACAGAAATATTTTTCTAACATGAAAGCTGCGCATTCTCTCAACTATTTAGACACTAATATTTACTGACACGAAGATGAACAGTTACTACAGATTAACCCGGCCTTTAATACTGACCCGTTTATCATAACCCACACGTCGCTCTGCGCAGTGTGATGCTGTACGTGTATGACACATGGACATACAGAGACATGACTTTTAATTTTTTTTTTTAGAGTTTTTTTTTTTTTTTTTTGCTAAAGGGCACATGCACTGGCCAGAAAGAGAGACAGAAAGCGAGAAATCACCCCCCGGGGGGGGGGATGGTCATGCCGCAGTCCCTTCTCCTCCATTCTCCTCTCGGGATCTTGGGCACGCACGCACACGCACCCAGCATGAGTTTAAGTCGCCAAGTCCAAGACTCAAATCACGGTTGAACACATGAGAGTCCAGCGACATAGCCATTACGCCACCTGCTGGTCCCAAATCATTTCTTTTTTTAAAACTTATTTTATTTAGCTTTCTTTATTTATTTGATTTGACAAAAGAGGGACAGAGCGAAAGAGAGAAAAGTGAGAAAGCAAGCTGCTGGCCCTGGGACTCCAGAGCTCCTAACCAGCATGCGGCCTGCTGGTCCCCCACTTCTAATCATTTCTATGGCGTGGACACTACATTGGAGGCCAGAAATGTCCTCCTGCCCCCTTAAGCCATTCACCTAGTTAAAAGCAACCCCAGAGGGCCAGATGGTGGCTGACACCATGGGCCATGAGGCAACCCCGTATAAAAGGGTCCCTGGAGCAGGTCTGGAGACCTGTGCATGCCAGACACTCGTGTGCCCACGGTGCAGGGCTGGCTGCGGCCCGCAGTCAACGGCAGGCCCTGGGCAGGTGCTGGCTCGCTCACTCGCTCTCCTTTGCTCATGAAGAAATAAGTGAATAAGTTAAAAAAATAGATTACTCCAAACCTTGCATGATAAAATGGTGGGCCCTTCCGATACAGCACTGTAAAGAAAGAAAAAGAAAATGTATAAATACTCAGAGTCAGAAGCTTACTTTACTACTTAGTTTTTTTCCTTCTCTAAAGGGAGGTGAATATTCAATTATCAGCAGGTAGAAAACTGCACTAAGGCCTATAGTTTATTTGGAAAATCCAATCAATTTTTCCCCGAAACACAGTGCAATTAGTAAAACTCGTCGGTTGCCAAGCCCCTAATATCCTCCTCCCACCCTGCCCCTCAAATAAATCCAAAGTACAAGTGATTCTTGCCTTAGTCTCCAGGGTGACTGTGAAATGACATGTAGAGTGTGAAGTTCTGGGCTGGCTCCATGGCCTGGTGGTTAAGGCAGCTGGTTTCTACATGGCTGATACAGTGGTTCGAGTCCCAGAGCTGGTGGCTTAAGAAACCTGCCGGGTGCGTGTGTGTGGATGGAGAAATGGAGAAGGGATTGTGCCACGCCCCACCCCACAGAGGAGCTCTTTCTACCTCTGCTTTCCTCTTTGGGAAGTGCTCACACACTGGCAAAATTAAAAAGAAAAAAATGAGTGTGAAGTTCATATGATGTTGGTCCAGAGGTGGTCACTGATTTTTAATCGAGGTGTCTGAGGGCTACACTATGACAGGTGCTGGCAGCAGAGATGAAAAAGATCCATAGCTATCTTTCATTTTACTGTAATTTTTTGCTACAGGGTGTGTGCGCTTGCTAGAGAGAAACAGAGAAAGTGAGAAATCATTCCCCAAGGGTGATGGCCCTTCTTCTCCAGTCTCCTCTTGGGATTTTAGACATGTACCTACAAGTGCCAGGTGAGATTTTCACACTGCCAGATCGGGGATTCGAACCAGTCAGCCATGCGGTCTAGCGCCTTAACCTCCTTGCCACCTGCTGCCTCCCTCTCCAGGTCTATCTCTAAGAAATGCATGCGGGGACCAGCAGTTAGTGTAATGGCTATGTTGCTGGACTCCCACGTAGTCGACTGCGGTTCAAGTCCTGGACCCGGTGGCTTAAACTCATGCCAGGCACACGTGCGTGCATGCCCAAGATCCCGAGAGGAGAATGGAGAAGGGATTACAGCATGGCCATCCCCCCCTGGGGGGTGATTTCTCACTTTCTATCTCTTTGTCCCTCTGTCTGTCTGGCAAGTGCACACGCCCTATAGCAAAAACCTCTCCAAAAATAAAAAAAGAAATGCATGCAGTCAGCCAGTGGGCAGTGGTTAAAGCGGCTGGATCCCACATGACCAACTGTGTGTGCTTTGAGTCCTGGACCTGGAGGCTTTAAAAACATGCTGGGCAAGTGTATGTGCGTGCCCAAATTCCCAAATAGAAACGGAGGAGAAAGGACTGCGGTGTGGCCATTCCCCTCTCGGGGGTTACTTCTCACTTTCTCTCTCTCTCTGGTAAGTGCGTATCCCCTACAACAAATTACAAACAAATAAACATATAAAATTTCGAAAAGAAAGATCAAGTTGATGAGAGGCCACATAACCACACGTAGCATGTGGCTATTAGTCGGCCCGACTACTAGGAACCTGAAGACGCTGGGGGTTATGAAGAGTCATTCGGTGAAGGAGCCGAGGGCCAAGGACCGGCCACGTGGACTGCGGGACTTTGCAGGTTCCCCTGGGAGGTCCGGGATCTGTGGCGAGGACTGGCTGGCTCTCACCAGATCCACTCCTTCTCCCCAATGTGTGGCCGGACCACGCCTGTCCCCCACTTGGGTGTGGCTGTGTTGTGACACGTCCAGGGTGACCCACAAACCCTCCTGTGTGCCAAGCCTGCACTCAGGGGAGGGGATGCAGGAAGCCCCGTGGGGGAGACATCAGGAAAAGATGGGGTTCCTGAAACACCGTTGGGAGTCGATCTGCCCACCAGTCAGAAACACCCGTGTTGAATCTCAAGTGAACCGAACGAAAACGAACTCGGTGGCTCAGCCCCTGGAACGTGGGGTTTGCTCATGACTCCGGCTCCAGGAATTACCGTAACGGCTGCACAATTACATCTCTGAGCTCTTAGCTGTCCCCCGGTGCTACGAACAAAGCAGGAAAGTTCAAAGAAAAGTCTTATTTCCCTTGAGGAACTGAAGGAGAAGGGATTGCAGAGTGACCATCCCCCCTGGGGGGTGATTTCTCACTTTCTGTCTCTCTGTCTCTCTCTGTCTGTCTGGCGAGCGCACATGCCTTATAGCAAAAACTTCTCAAAAAAAAATTTATTTTAGTTCATTTATTATTATTATTATTTTCAATTTGACGAGAGAGAGAGAAGAAAGTGAGAAAGCAAGCCACCAGGCCCGGGACTCAAACAGTGGTCAGCCCTGAGGGAGTCCAGCACCTTAATCACCAAGCGCCCTGCTGGCCCCGAGCCTCACAAACAGTTCTGTGGAGTGCCTAGGAGCACCCGGATGCGGCAGGGTGGAAGAGCGATCCCAGTGCTCCACGGGCTCCGGGCAGCCGGACACCTCTGTCTCCCCAAACCGACTTAGCACGTGCAAACCGCGAAGCCCAGACCCGAGTCATCCCGATCCTCTTACCCCGGAGCCCCACGTCCACCCGGCCAGCGGGTCTGGGTGAGTCCACTTCTCTCACCCACCTCTCTGCTCCCTCTTTGCCCCCTCCAGTCCCATTATGAAATTCAAACCGCTCCCGCTCAAAACTTTCCCGGGACTCCCGATCCTGACACGCCCAGCGTCTCTGCCAGGCCCTACCGGATCTGGCCTCTGGGCTCACCTGACTCTTAGACCTGAGCTCCTATCGCTCTGCCCTGGGGTCTCACGTTCTCCCCGCG
This sequence comes from Tupaia belangeri chinensis, assembly GCF_000334495.1. Classification (NCBI taxonomy): domain Eukaryota; kingdom Metazoa; phylum Chordata; class Mammalia; order Scandentia; family Tupaiidae; genus Tupaia; species Tupaia belangeri. The sequence continues at coordinate 1,449,665 of NW_006160227.1, read as the reverse complement.
GCCCGCTCCTGCCTTGGGCCGAGCCTGTTTCCAGATTCTCGTGAGCTCTGAGCTGCTGGCTCACTGGGATGACCACCTAGCTCACCCCCTTCCCCATCCCTTCACTCTGAAAGCACTGCCCAGAACTGGCATTGCGGTGACGACACTCCGCTCTAAGTGGGAAGCTGCCTGCCTCCCCACTGCTCCTTCGCTCCCCAGGACAGAGGCCCCAGAAAGGCAGTCCGGGGTCCCGTGTCTGTCTGGGTTACCTCTGTATTCCTGACACTTACACAGCGGCTGGCTCACAGCCCCCTGGGACCTCCCAGGTCCATGAAGACCTCACCTGGTCTAGGTTCTCCCTCTGACGCTGGGGGAGGCAGAAGTGTGTAGGTGTTTCTTCTTTTTTAAAGAATTATTTATTTATTATTAATCTTCAATTTGACCATGGAGAAACAGAGAGAGAGAGAGAGTGAGAAGGCAAGCTGCCAGGTCCAAGACTAGAACCAGCCGGCCATGTGGGAGTCCAGCACTTTAACTACCTGCTGGCCCCTGTGTAGATGTTTCTCTGAACCTGGGCTCTAGAATTCAAAGTCTAACTCTGTAAGTTACTAGCCCTGGAAATGATTATGGACAAAAATAATGTATTCTCTCAAAACAGCAGTCTCCCTATCAGACAGATGAGGCTAATGAGAGGATCCGCCACATAAAGACTGTCGAAAGGACTAAACGAGATGACGACATACAACGCACAGCCCTCGGCACAGGTCAGGAGCTTAATAAATGGCAGTCGTGCTTACTGTTACAGTCACGCGACCCTCTGCAGATGGCGCACCCGAGGCGCAGAGAGCAGGGACTGCCCTAAGCCAAAAGATCTCATGGCTAACGAGAGGTCAGGGAGGGTGCGTAGACCTCTTTTCTCTTCTTTAGAGAGATTTTTGCTATAGGGTGCGTGTGCTTGCTAGAGAGGCAGAGAGAGAGAGAGAGAGAGAGAGAGAGAGAGAGAGAGAAAGGAGAGAAAACACCCTCGGGGGGGAGGGCCCTCCTCCTCCCCAATGTGTGGCCGGACCACGCCTGTCCCCCACTTGGGTGTGGCTGTGTTGTGACACGTCCAGGGTGACCCACAAACCCTCCTGTGTGCCAAGCCTGCACTCAGGGGAGGGGATGCAGGAAGCCCCGTGGGGGAGACATCAGGAAAAGATGGGGTTCCTGAAACACCGTTGGGAGTCGATCTGCCCACCAGTCAGAAACACCCGTGTTGAATCTCAAGTGAACCGAACGAAAACGAACTCGGTGGCTCAGACCCTGGAACGTGGGGTTTGCTCATGACTCCGGCTCCAGGAATTACCGTAACGGCTGCACAACTACATCTCTCAGGTCTTAGCTGTCCCCCGGTGCTACGAACAAAGCAGGAAAGTTCAAAGAAAAGTCTTATTTCCCTTGAGGAACTGAAGGAGAAGGGATTGCAGAGTGACCATCCCCCCTGGGGGGTGATTTCTCACTTTCTGTCTCTCTGTCTCTCTCTGTCTGTCTGGCGAGCGCACATGCCTTATAGCAAAAACTTCTCAAAAAAAAATTTATTTTAGTTCATTTATTATTATTATTATTTTCAATTTGACGAGAGAGAGAGAAGAAAGTGAGAAAGCAAGCCACCAGGCCCGGGACTCAAACAGTGGTCAGCCCTGAGGGAGTCCAGCACCTTAATCACCAAGCGCCCTGCTGGCCCCGAGCCTCACAAACAGTTCTGTGGAGTGCCTAGGAGCACCCGGATGCGGCAGGGTGGAAGAGCGATCCCAGTGCTCCACGGGCTCCGGGCAGCCGGACACCTCTGTCTCCCCAAACCGACTTAGCACGTGCAAACCGCGAAGCCCAGACCCGAGTCATCCCGACCCTCTTACCCCGGAGCCCCACGTCCACCCGGCCAGCGGGTCTGGGTGAGTCCACTTCTCTCACCCACCTCTCTGCTCCCTCTTTGCCCCCTCCAGTCCCATTATGAAATTCAAACCGCTCCCGCTCAAAACTTTCCCGGGACTCCCGATCCTGACACGCCCAGCGTCTCTGCCAGGCCCTACCGGATCTGGCCTCTGGGCTCACCTGACTCTTAGACCTGAGCTCCTATCGCTCTGCCCTGGGGTCTCACGTTCTCCCCGCGGCCCGCTCCTGCCTTGGGCCGAGCCTGTTTCCAGATTCTCGTGAGCTCTGAGCTGCTGGCTCACTGGGATGACCACCTAGCTCACCCCCTTCCCCATCCCTTCACTCTGAAAGCACTGCCCAGAACTGGCATTGCGGTGACGACACTCCGCTCTAAGTGGGAAGCTGCCTGCCTCCCCACTGCTCCTTCGCTCCCCAGGACAGAGGCCCCAGAAAGGCAGTCCGGGGTCCCGTGTCTGTCTGGGTTACCTCTGTATTCCTGACACTTACACAGCGGCTGGCTCACAGCCCCCTGGGACCTCCCAGGTCCATGAAGACCTCACCTGGTCTAGGTTCTCCCTCTGACGCTGGGGGAGGCAGAAGTGTGTAGGTGTTTCTTCTTTTTTAAAGAATTATTTATTTATTATTAATCTTCAATTTGACCATGGAGAAACAGAGAGAGAGAGAGAGAGTGAGAAGGCAAGCTGCCAGGTCCAAGACTAGAACCAGCCGGCCATGTGGGAGTCCAGCACTTTAACTACCTGCTGGCCCCTGTGTAGATGTTTCTCTGAACCTGGGCTCTAGAATTCAAAGTCTAACTCTGTAAGTTACTAGCCCTGGAAATGATTATGGACAAAAATAATGTATTCTCTCAAAACAGCAGTCTCCCTATCAGACAGATGAGGCTAATGAGAGGATCCGCCACATAAAGACTGTCGAAAGGACTAAACGAGATGACGACATACAACGCACAGCCCTCGGCACAGGTCAGGAGCTTAATAAATGGCAGTCGTGCTTACTGTTACAGTCACGCGACCCTCTGCAGATGGCGCACCCGAGGCGCAGAGAGCAGGGACTGCCCTAAGCCAAAAGATCTCATGGCTAACGAGAGGTCAGGGAGGGTGCGTAGACCTCTTTTCTCTTCTTTAGAGAGATTTTTGCTATAGGGTGCGTGTGCTTGCTAGAGAGGCAGAGAGAGAGAGAGAGAGAGAGAGAGAGAGAAAGGTGAGAAACCACCCTCGGGGGTGATGGCCACGCTGCAATCCCTTCTCCTCCATTCTCTTCTCAGGATTTTGGACACACAGTCATGCCTGGAATCAGTTTCAACTTGCCAGGTCCGGGACTCGAACCACAGTCGACTATGTGGGAGTCCACTGCCTCAACCACTATTCTACCTGCTGGGCCCTCTCTCTTCTAAGGTTATAGAGCAAACCTGTCAACACTGCAGATGGAAAGCCCGAGTGAGGCTGTGAGCTTCTATTCCACTGTCTCTTCCCTTCCCCGTCCCTTAATTCCAACCCAAGCATCCAGCATTCTTATCTAAGCTGGAAGGAAGGCATCTCAGAAAAGATCCAGACCAGGACACACAACCACCCCGATTTCTTTCTTTCTTTTTTTTTTGGAGAGGTTTTTGCTATAGGGCGCGTGCGCTCACCAGACAGACAGAGCCAGAAAGACGGAAAGAGAGAAATCACCCCCAGGGGTGATGGCCATGCTGCAATCCTGTCTCCTCCATTCTCCTCTTGGGATCTTGGGCACGCACGCACACGTGCCCGGAGTGAGTTTAAGCCACTAGGTCTGGGATTTGAACTGCGGTTGACTATGTGGGAGTCCAGCGACATAGCCATTACACTAACTGCTGGTCCCTCACCCCGGTTTCCAGGGACGACCGGAGGCATACCCTAGAGTCACTCACGCAGATCTGTGCCGTACTTGAGCCCCACTTTGGGCACCCAGCCCTTGCTCCGGAAGTAGTGGTAGGCCATGTAGGTCGTCCTGAAGGTGGGCTGGGCGGCAGGGAAGGCTCTCCAGAGGTCCATGATCGTCAGAGGCTCCTAAGGTGATTGAAAAAGGGCGCTGTGATGTATGCATCCACCCACCCGCCAGCCAGCGAAGCCGCTTCTCTACCGAGCGTGGAGTTAAACCCGCAGATAAAGCCAACACAGAACCCCTAGCGCATGGGCGAAGCAAGACCCAGGTCTCCACTGTCCCCCAGACACAGCTGCCAGCTGGAGAGGACCGAGATGCTCTGTGAGACGCACCGCTCGGCCCGGACGGGGGCGCAGCAGTGGAGGGTCATAGCATCGGGACCCCTTTGGGGATGCTGTCTGTCTCTTGTGTCTCTCATGGAAGAAATAAACTTGTGTGTGTGCGTGCGTGCCCAAAGTCCCGAGAGGAGAACAGAGAAGGGACTGCAGGGTGACCACCCCCCTAGAGGAGTGATTTCTCGCTTACTACCTCTCTGGTGAGTACATGTGCCCTATAGCAAAAATCTCTCTTAAAAAATTAAAAAAGAACGTAGAGGCCAGCAGGTGGCATGGCGGTTGAGGTGCGGGACTCCCATGTGGCTGAGAACTGTTTGAGTCCTGGACCCGGCAGCTTGCTTTCTTACTCTCCCTTTTTCTCTGTCTCCCTGTGGTCAAAATTGAAAACTAATCATAATAAATAAAATTAAAAAAAAAATTTTTTTTTGAGAGGTTTTTGCTATAGGGCGCGTGTGCTTGCCAGACAGACAGAGAGAGACATAGAGACAGAAAGTGAGAAATCACCCCCCCAGGGGGGATGGTCACACCACAATCCCTTCTCCTCCATTCTCCTCTTGGGATCTTGGGCATGCACGCACACGCGCCCGGCGTGAGTTTTAAGCCACCGGGTCCGGGACGCGAACCGCAGTTGACTAAGTGGGAGTCCAGCGACATAGCCATTACACTAACTGCTGGTTCCCAAAATTAAAAAAAAAATCTTAAAAAATTAAAAAGAATGTAAACAATCTCCGCTATGTTGGGCTAAACTATGTAATACAATAAAATTAATTTCATTGTTTTTTGTTTGCCTAAAAAATTATTTTATTTCATGTTACTTATTTATTTTAATTTGACCAGAGAGGGACAGGGCAAGAGAGAGAGAGAGAGAGAGAAAGTGAGAAAGCAAGCTGCCAGGTTCAGGACTTGAACTGTGCTCGGCCATGTGGGAGTCCAGCGTCTTTAACCACCATGCCACCTGCTGGCCCTTCATCTGCTTTTAAAAGAAAAAAGTCCTTTGCAATGTGGCTGCCAGAAAATGTAAGGATGCCTGTGGCTCCCGGGGCTCCCCGCCTGTCCCTACGGGGCAGCCCTGCTCTAGGGCTCAGTTAAGGGAGCCCTGGAGGATGAGAAGCGGCTGCACGAATCGGGTCGAGGGCGCTGGAACAGGCGCAGGCGGTGGGCTGGGCCAGCCTTTCTAGGCAGAGGACGAGGGCATGCTGGAGGGTTCGAGTGCGACAAGCCCTCCGTGGCTGGGGCGCCGTGCTCCGGTGTTTCAGACCCCGAAGAAGGGGCTACGTATGTCAGGCCACGCTGAGAAGAGCCAGTCGGGCCAGCAGATGGTGTGGAGGGGAAGGGGCCGGATCCCACGGGCTGTCCGCTCGGTTTGAGGCCCAGACCCAGCTGCTTGAAGAACATGCCGGGTGTGTATGCAGTCGTGCTCTGTATCCTGAGAGGAGACGGGACTGTGACGCGGTCACGCCCCCGGGGGGGCGTTCTCACTTTCCCTGTTTCTGTCTCTCTCTGGGGAGGCACAAGCATCCTATCCTGGGGGGAGGGAGAAAAGCCAATGATAATTTTATAAAAGTTTCAAAAAAGAAAAGCTCTGCGGGGTTAGCTGGTGGCATGGCGGTTCAGGCAACAAGTGGCTTGGAAAATGTCCTGGTGCTTGTGCCCTAAACCCCAAGAGAATGGAGCAGGGACTGTGGTGTGGCCATCCCCCTCTGGAGTGTTTTCGTTCTCTCCTCCTCTCTCTCTCTCTGGAGAGTGCAGATGCCCTACAGCAAAAAAAAGAAAAAAAAAAAGGTGGGACCACCAAATGGCATAATGCTTATGTTGTAGGATTCCCACGTAGTCAACCATGATTCGAGTTCCAGACCTGGCAGCTTAAAACTGGATGCGTGTGCGTGCGTGCCCAAGATCCCGAGAGGAGAATGGAGGAAAAGGGATTGTGGCGTGGCCATCCCCCCTGGGGGGTGATTTCTCGCTTTCACGTGTGCCCTATAGCAAAAAAATCTCTCTTAAAAAAATTAAAAAAGCTCGGGACCAGAAGGCAAGAAATCACCCCTGGGGGGATGGCCACGCCACAATCCCTTTTCCTCCATTCTCCTCTCAGGGTTAGAGCATACAATGTACACGCGCCTGGCATGATCCGGGGTCGAACTGCAGTCAACTACATGGGAGTGCAGCAACGCAACCATTACGCCATCTGCCGGTCCCAAATATTAATTTTAATCAGACCAGCCATGTGACATTGGGTGAGTTAGTTATTTTCTCGAGTCTCAGGTATCTGTAAAATTCTAAAAAAACGGTAGTTTGAAAAAAAATTATTATTATTTTAATTGCCAAAGGACAGAGTGCGTGCCAGAGAAACAGAGAGAGACGGAGAGGGGAGCAGCACCCCCTGGCTGGGCACGGTCATGCTGCAATCCCTCCTCCATTTCTCCCTGATGGTGGGAATTTTGGTACATGTACCTGGCAGTTTCCAGGTCACCGGGGCTGGAATTCCAACCACGGTCGGCCATGTGGGATCTGCTGCCTGTGCTATGGGACAGCCCTGTGGCTTTTATCTTTGCTATTCACTTTTACTGCTGTTCTGACCCAGCTTCCTAGTCATGCTATGAGATACTGCACCTTCTCCTAGTCTCTACAAATGAAATGGAATCTACAAGGGTCAAAGCTAGCTTCTGCCCGAACAGGCCCAATTCAGGACCCAAAGCCAAGACTCAGAGGAAAAATTCAATTCCTATTTTACTTAGCAGATGCACACGTATTTGCATTAAAGCAATATGGAAATTAGCATGCCCCTTTAGTATCAGGGAAATTTTAAGTGGACAGGGTCTAAATATAACGTCTTACCTTCTCACAGTAAATACTTAAACACCCTAGAGCATACACCAGGAAGAAAGCCTAAAAACAGAGAATGCAAAATATAATTAGAAAGAGGGCGACATTCTTTTTTTCTTTTTTTTTTTTTTAATAATTATTTCATTTAACTTTTATTTATTCATTTATTTTAAATTGACCAGAGAGGATCAGAGAGAGAAAAAGCAAGAGAGCAAGCCACCAGGTCCAGGACTCGAACTGCAGTCAGCCATGTGGGAGTCCAGCGCCCTTAACCACCATGCCACCTGCCGGCCCCATTCCACATTCTTAAGAAATTATTTTACATACTGATTTCTCTTCAGATACGAACTAATGCTCTTAAATCATCAAAATGGTCAGTTAAAAAAAATGTGTTAAGAGGGTAGTGCACTCAGAGAGAGAGACAGAGAGGGAGAGGGAGAACGCCCCTCCTGAGATGGGGCATGGGCATGCATTTCTCCATGCTGTTGGGATTTTGAGCATGCGTGCACATGTGCCGGGTCTGTTTCTCTTCTTTCTATTTTTTGGAGAGGTTTTTGCTATAGGGCGCGTACGCTTGCCAGAGAGACAGAGAGAGGCAGAGAGACAGAAAGAGAGAAATCACCCCCCAGGGAGGATGGCCACACCGCAATCCCTTCTTCTCTTGGGATCTTAGGCATGTACACACATGTGCCGGGCGTGAGTTTAAGCCACCAGGTCTGGGACTCAAACCGTGGATGACTACATGGGAGTCCAGCAACATAGCCATTACTTCATCTGCTGGTCCCTGTTTTTATTTCATTTTAAAAAAATTTGCCAGAGGGGGAACCAGCAGTTAGCGTAATGGCTATGTCGCTGCACTCCCACGTAGTCGACCGCGGTTCGCGTCCCGGGCAACCCTCACTAGAAACAGACAAAAACCACTGGAGCTACTCTGCCTTTCTCCATTCTTCCATCCCACTGGGATTGTGGACACGTGTGCATCCGTACCCACTGTGTGTTTGCAGCTGCTGGGACCAGTCAGATCCCACACGGATAGCCCAGTGGTTTGGGTCCGGGACCTGGCAACTTGAGAAACAGGCCAGGCATGGTACCAGCAGTTGGCATAATGGCTATGTCGTTGGACTGCTATGTAGTCAACTGTGGTTCGAGTCCCAGCCCCAGTGGCTTAAACTCACACGGGGCGCGTGTGCGTGCCCAGGATCCTGAGAGGAGAATGGATTGTGGTGTCGTCATCCCCCCAGGGGGGTGACTTCACGCTTTCTGTCTCTCTGTCTCTCTCTCTCTTTCTGGCGAGCACACGTGCCCTATAGCAAAAACCTCTCCAAAAAAAAAATTAAGTCATCGGAAGCCTGGAGAAGTCTGTAGTGGTTGGCAATTCTGTCCTCTGAGATATCACTGGTAAGTTTTCCCTTTCACGGTGCAGTAAGATGGGAGGATGAGCTAGCGATGGCTTTTTAACATCAGATTGCTGAGCCCGGTTAGGGCGCGTAAGCGTGTAATGGAAAACAGATCCGACACCGGGTCTCCAGGAAGGAGTGGCATGTACCCGCTCACTGGCATGGCAGTCTCACCATGCCTGCAGTGAACACCCACGCAGTGACTGCAACCGCCACCAGACCCGCCCACTGAGGGTGACCAGAGGTAAGATGTCGGACGTGGATGGCACCATCTGGCATGCCTGGATTACACCACCAGGTGTCCAGCCAGGGGAAAAGCACATTCCACTTGACGACTTGGCCACTAGGTGATACTTCCATTGCTTAGGGTTTATTTTACAATCATTATTTTATTAGTTTTTTTTTTTTTTTGGAGAGGTTTTTGCTATAGGGCGCGTGCGCTCGCCAGACAGACAGAGAGAGACATAGAGACAGAAAGCGAGAAATCACTCCCCAGGGGGGATGGTCACGCCACAATCCCTTCTCCTCCATTCTCCTCTCGGGATCTTGGGCACGCACGCACATGTGCCCGGCGTGAGTTTTAAGCCTCCGGGTCCGGGACGCGAACCGTGGTCGACTACGTGGGAGTCCAGCGACATAGCCATTACGCTAACTGCTGGTTCCCAATTTTATTAGTTTTTTACAGAGACAGTGAGAGGGAAAGGGAAAAATCACTCCTTGGGGGGATGGCGACACCACAATCCCTTCTCCTCCATTCTCCCCTGGGATCTTGGGCACGCACGCACACACATCCAGTATGAGACAAACTGTGGTCAGCTATGTGGGAGTCTAGTGCCTTCCCCACTATGCCACCGGCGGGCCCCATCAATAATTACTGATAATTTAGAGGCAGTATCAGGATGGGATACAGGCAGATGCTGACTGAGCACTTATTAGATGTGCCAGGAGTGGTCAGGTGCTGCGTGCAGAAGTCTGGATTCCGTAAGGCTGACCACAGTTGGAATCCCAGCCCTGGCAGCCTGAAAAACTCTGGACATATGCCCCAAATCCCAACCGGGAGAAATGGAGAAGGGATAGTGACGTGACCACGCCCCATGGAGGGGGGGAGGGTGCTTCCTCCCTCTCTCTGGTGAACACACATGTCTTCTAGCAATCAAAAACATTTAATTAAGGGAACCAGCAGTTAGCGTAATGGCTATGTCGTTGGACTCCCACATAGTCAACCACGGTTCAAGTCCCGGACCCGGTGGCTTAAACTCACACTGGGCGCGTGTGCGTGCGTCCCCAAGATCCCGAGAGGAGAATGGAGGAGAAGGGATTGCGGCATGACCATCCCTCCTGGGGGGTGATTTCTCGCTTTCTGTCTCTCTGTCTCTCTGTCTGGCGAGCACATG
>NW_006160227.1:1436704-1439018 GCF_000334495.1 Tupaia belangeri chinensis | reverse complement strand
CCTAACCCCTGCTATGTTAAGTGCTTCCCAGGAAAGGCGACTTCCATTTGGTTCCTTGTTTTGGATATTCTCCACCCAATTCAATTTGCTTTTCCTCACGGGATGTAGCCAATGGAAAGGCTGTCAGGGCTGGCTCTGCTACGTGGCGGCCGTGGGCTGCTCGAGAGAAGCTGGCTCCCACTGGCATGGCCAGGCCCACTGCGGCGCTGCCTGTGGCCGTCACAGAGGATCCTAACAGCCCCGCATCATCTGCAGTGCTCCCTTCCCGTTCCAGTTCCAGATGATGGCAGTCCGAAAATAATAAAAGACAAACACCAGAAATGAACAATTGGCAAAATTTAACCTGTGCACCACCCTAAGTCGTGTGATGAAAACTCGTGCCACCCTGCTCTGAGCTGCCCGGGACCGGAGCGCCCCTCTGCCCGGCGTGACCAAGGCTGTACTCACTCCCGCTCTGTTAGTTGCTTAGTAGTAAGCTCAGCTATCTGATAGAAAAGACACGGTATACACGGGAATGCACTCCGTGTTGGGGGCCGGGGCCGGGAAGTCCACATGGCACTCAGTGCAGAACCACACGGCAACTGCACGGGGGGCGGCTCCTGTCCGTGCTGCCGCCCAGCCCGCAGAGCTCCTGGATGACAACACGCGGGAGACGTACCTCTTCTAGACTGAGCTGCAGGTATTCGAAGATCCTGTACGGATTTCTTCTGCATACGAGTCTCTTCTTTTGCACCAACTGAGGAGAAAGAAAGAAAGCACTGACCGAACGGAAGCACGATACACGATATGGAAGAGACTGCGTCTTTTATTTATTCACTTATTTTTGCTATAGGGCGCATGCGCTCGCCAGAGAGACAGAGAGAGACAGAGAGACAGAAAGCGAGAAATCATCCCCCGGGGGGATGGCCACGCCTCAGTCCCTTCTCCATTCTCCTCTCGGGATCTTGGGCACGCACACGCATCTGGCCTGAGTTTAAGCCACTGGGTCCGGGACTTGAACTATGGTTGACTACATGGGAGTCCAGCAACATAGCCATTACGCCAGTTGCTGGTCCCCCCTCCCCACCATCATTACTTTTTAATTTGTTAGAGAGTTATTAGAGCTCACCAGAGAGGGAGAGAGGGACAGTGAGAAAGCAAACCGCCAGGTCAGGTCTGGGCCTCGAACTGCAGTCCGCCATGTGGGAGTCCAGCACCTTAACCACCACGCCACTGCTGGCCACACACAGGTACCTAGTGGGCCTGCTGTGTGCTGTGAGACCACCTCTCCAGGAGCCGGAGCAGGTGTCTGAGAGGAGGCGACTCGTCGTCTCACCTCCTCGTTCGGGGCGTCCTCGTCTGGGCTGCCGTCGCACGCCTCCTCTTCCACGAGCACATACTCGTGCTCAGGCTCCTCGCTGGCACAGGTGAGACCCCCCTGCTGGCCGCCGTCCTCGGGCCGAGGCCCACACTGGGGGGTGAGCGCGTCCTGTCTGCAGCAATGGCCGTGGGGCAGGGGCGTGCCGTCCCCTGCCGCACAGTCACGGGAGCCGTCTGTGGGTGGCGGGGCATCCCCAGAGCCCTGCCGCGGGCAGTCTGATCCCCTGCTGGGGTCCTCTGTACCCTCTGACTTTCCAGAGTCACCACTCGTCACCGAAGGCTCCTCTCTGCCCACTGCCCTGTCCGCGCTGGAAGCCACGTCAGAGTCCACTTCGCTGTGCAATGGGACCGCTTCGTGCCCTCCCGTCCCGGGAAGCGCGAGTGGCGCCGTGTAACCCTCGAGGACCCCGTGCGCCGTGTCCTCGTCCTGCCCTTGTCTGCGCAGGAGCTCTGCCGCCCACTCCACGTGACGCCGATACCTGCGGGACACAAACGCCCTTAGTAATGGCAGTTGCCTCGAACCTGAAAAGACAGATCACGTGGAAGAGAAGGACGAGGCAAAGCACGACGTTTACAGCAGCTTTCCTGAACAGGGCTGGCGGGTGGCGTGGTGCTTAAAGGCTCTGGAATCTTACACGGCCGACCACAGTTCGAGTCCTGGACTTGGTGGCTTGCTTTCTCACTCTTTGTCTTTGTCTCTTTCTGGTCAAATTGAAAAATAAATAAATAAATAAATATAATAATTCTTTTTTTAAAAAAAAAAGAAAGCACGCTCTTCAGAAGGTGGTGCCCTCCCACAGGGAGCCCCCTGCACACTCACAATGGTGGTCCCCTCCACAGGGAGGCCCCTGCACACTCCCATGGTGTGAGCTCGTACCTTCTGTGGCCAACCCGGCCAGGAGGCAGTCCTGACGGTGGGCTTCTGCGGGTTCTGCACCCCAGGACATGGCCGTGG
>NW_006160227.1:1432234-1436622 GCF_000334495.1 Tupaia belangeri chinensis | reverse complement strand
GATCGCAGGGGCACGGCCTCCCGGACAACGCACTGGCCGTGGGGCTGCCCCGCATGTAACCACAGACGAGCCGCCGGATTCTGCCCGCGTGTGCTAGAAGCGAGCTGACTAGAGCCGTTTCACGAGGTTTGACGGGAGAGCTGTGGCTTGAGCCACCCCACAGGGCAGCGAGGTTCGGGAGGGGTGGACACTGGTGAGCAGCACCTCACCCAGGGCTGCCAAGCACTGGAGCTGCACAGGGGGCGAGGTCCGGGCCCACCTTTCCAAAGACCGACAGCCTGAACCCACGTATGAGGGTGACCCACAGCGTGCATGCCAGGGGAGCAGCACCCTGTCGTTTTGAGGGAGGTGACACGTGAGCAGGGTCACGGATGCTCAGGACCGAGCCAGGCACTGTGTGATCTGGGGTCAGGAGAGACGCCCTGGCCATGCAGGAGAGGCCAGGAAGGGCTCCGTGCAGGCCTGTGTCTGACCCTGCAGGACTGGGGCCCACATGGGGCTGGGGCCAGGAGGAGGAGAGGCAAGGAGCTGAAGCGACAGAGTAGCTATTTGTATTGGAAAGGAATTCAACCTCAAGGAGCATTCCTTTTAGGATTACTTAAACAAATGATAACTCTCTTCATGCATTTCAATAGGATTTGATCCACGTTAAATTCAGACGTAATTTTCAAGGAAACACCTACTGGGGGGGGGGAAGGTGTGGACTGCTACACCAGCAAAGGTCCTATTTAAACTGTCATTTCACCAAAGGCAAGTTTAATGTGACTTACTTCTCTGACGTGATTATAGGCATGTTTGTCTTCATGCCTGCAACGACAAAGAAGTTCTATTAGTTTCAGACACATCTTCAAGGAGAAAAAAACACCAGAACATCTAGAAAAGACAAAAATTTCTTTTTTTTTTGCTATAGGGCATGTGCGCTCACCAGAAAGACAGAGAGAGACAGAGAGACAGAAAGTGAGAAATCACCCCCCGGGGGGATGGCCACGCCGCATGGGCACACACGCACACGCGCCCAGCATGAGTTTAAGCCACCGGGTCTGGGACTCAAACCATGGTTGACCACATGGGAGTCCAGCGACAGAGCCATTAAGCTAACTGCTAGTCCTGGTTGCTGTAAATTCTAACTCGCATTCGAACCTGTGTATGTACCACAGGGGAGCAGGGCCACGTGAGCCCCAGGACCCATGACACACACAGCACTCTGCTGGGGACTGCTTCAACAGGAAGGCCTCACTGACACGTCTGAGGATCCTCAAAGTAATACAGAACACGTTTTCACCAGTCCTAAAGACACGTTAGCTTTGCTTAGAACCCTAGCTGCTCTTCAGGGCGGTACAATTGCCAGCGTGCACACGATGTCTCTTCTAGAACTTTCCTAAGTACGCTGTGGGACAGTGTAAAAGATGAAGGGGAGCGACGACCTGCCAAGGGAGCTGCACGACGTGAGTTTACCTTTCCACCTGGCGACCAGCTTAGGGTCTGAGCCTGTGTAGTTCGGACGGCTTCTCGAAAGAACGCCTTTTCCAAAATAACCCTTTCGGGAAAAAAGAAGACAAAGTTAGTTCACATTTCGTTTTCAGCGTTCTGGCTCAGACAGAATACAGTTACAGGCGGAGCACCCTTCATTTGAAATGCTAGGGACCGGAAGTGTTTTGATTTGAGATAGTTGCACAGTCACAATACCTCTTGGGGATGGGACCCAAGCGCAACACAAAATTCTCCAAGTTCTTTAGGCTCCATAGGTACCTTATACACACAGCCTGACGGTAATTACATTTTTTCTGTTCTTTTTTTTTTTAGTTTTTGGCTATAGGAAGTGTGTGTTCACGAGAGAGAGAGAGAGAAAGAACCCCCCTCCCCGTGGGGGAGATGGCCATACCCCTTCTCCCCCATTGTCCTCTCAGGATTTTGGCATGTAGGCACACGCAGTCAGCGTGATTTTCAAGTCACTGGGTCTGGGACTCAAACCCCAGTCAGCCATGTGGGAGTCCAGCACTTCATTTTTAACATTTTTTGAGGAGAGATGTTTGCTATAGGGAGTGTGTGCTCCCTAGAGAGACACAGACAGACAGAAAGCAAGAAATCACTCCCTAGGGAAGATGGCCACAACACAATCCTCCTCCTCCATTCTCCTCTCGGGATTCTGAGTGCGCACACCAGGTGTGAGCTTTTAGTCCTTGGGTCTGGGACTTGAAAGGTGTGGGAGGCCAGCAATGTCACCATTCTGCCCTCTGCTGGTCACAGGAGTATAGCATGTTAACCACTAAGCCACCTTCGGGCCATTGCCTGATGGTTATTTATTTATTTATTTTTTTTATTTAAATTCCTTTTATAAAACATTAATTTAATTTTTTTTTTTTGGAGATGTTTTTGCTATAGGGTGCAAGTGCATGCCAGAAAGACAGAGACAGAGAGAAAGAGAAACAGAAAGCGAGAAATCACCCCCTAGGGGGGATGGCCACTCCACAATCCCTTCTCCATTCTCCTCTCAGGATCTTGGGCACACACACACACGTGCCTGGTGTGAGTTTAAGCCACTGGATCCAGGACAAGAACAATCATCAGCTACATGGGAGTCCAGTGACATAGCCATTATGCCAACTGCTGATCCCAAACATTTATTTAATTTTGTTTTTATTATTTATTTTTATTTGACCAGAGAGAAAGAGAAAGAGAAAGTGAGAAAGCAAACTGCCAGGCCCGAGACTCGAAACGCAGTTGGCCATGTGCAAGTCCAGCCCCATAGCCACCATGCCACCTGCTGGCCCCCGATGGAAATTTTATACAATAATTTTGTATTGCAGCAGTTTGACTATCGCCCATCACATAAGGTCAGGTACAGAATTTTCCACTTGTGATTTCATGTTTTTTTTGTTTGTTTGTTTGTTTTTGAGAGGTTTTTGCTATAGGACACATGAGCTTACCAGAAAGATGGAGAAAGACAGAGACAGAAAGTGAGAAATCACCCCCCCCCCAGGGGAATGGCCACGCTAATCCCTTCTCCTCCATTCTCCTCTCGGGATCTTGGGCACGCACGCACGCCTGGTCTGAGTTTAAACCACGGGGTCCAGAACTCAAACCAAGGTCGACTACGTAGGAGTCCAGTGACGTAACCATTACGCCATCTGCTGGTTCCCATCATGTTGTTTTTGAAGCATTTTGCGTTTACATTTATTTATTTATTTTTAATTTGGTATAGGGCATGTGCGCTTACTGAAAGGAGAGAGAGAGAGAGAGGGAGAGTGAGAAAACACCCTCCACGGGGAACGGTCACACCGCAATCCTTTCCATTCCATCCTCCCCTTGAGGTTGCTCGCATGCACCTGGTGTGTTTCTCAAGCCACCAGGTCCGGGACTCAAATGGAGGCTTCCATGTGGAATCCAGCTGCCTTAACCACCATGCTGCCAGCTGGCCCGAGCTTTCTGGCGTTTCGGACTGGGGATGCTCGACTGGTAGCTGAGTTCACAGGGGAATCCTCCCCACTTCTCATTCCCTCTGATTATTTACTATTATAATGACGATGTTAGATTTCATCTTCGGTTTGAGAGTTCTGGTAAATGTTTAGACACCCTGTTTATCTCGTAACTAATGACCTCAGGGTCTGATCAACTGAAGGCCACAGTGCAGACGGAGCAATTTCTCCTTCGTGTGTGGCTCAGGGACATCGCGCGACTGGACGCAGAGCCAGGCCTCCCAGGAACAGGCTTCTTGGACTCCGCTGTACTCCAGAGCTGACGAAATCGCCTCCTTCCTGTTCATTCCAAATGTTTGTTCCCCATTTCTCATGATACAATATTTAAAGACAAAGAAAACTGAAATAATAAACACTCTACCCTCTACCTAGATTTATCGGGTGGTGGGAAAAGTCATGACAGGTTTTTGCGTATGACCGATACTGTAATGCTCAGAATAAGGAGCGTGTGTGGCTCCCTACAGAGCGTCCTGCTCACTGCTGTGGGCTGTGAATAAAGGCCTTGCCGAGAGCTGGGGAGAGACACTGTTTTGGCTTATTCAGACTCCCACCTTCCCAGGGCCAAGCCCGCCCCTTTTCTGTGCCTAGAGAAGGCCCGTTTATGGGTAGGAAGCCAACCGGAGGTTCCTTGGGCTGGAGGGATCAAGTGTGGTGGGCACCGGGGGACCTTGTGTGGTAATGAGAATGTCCTAACTGGGCTGTGGTGGTGGTACGCAGCTTTATAACTTTTTTTTTTTTAAATTTTATTTGTTCATTTTTAAATTTGACCAGAGAGGGACAGAGTGAGAGAGAGGGAGAGAGAGAGGAAAAGTGAGAAAGCAAGCCGCCAGGTCTGAGACTCGAACTGTGGTTGGCCAGGTTGGTGTCCAGTTCCCTTAAACACCATGTCACCTCCTGGCCCCACACCACCAT
>NW_006160227.1:1429754-1432127 GCF_000334495.1 Tupaia belangeri chinensis | reverse complement strand
GCTGCAATCCCCTCCCCTCCATTCTCCTCTCGGGATCTTGGGCACACACGCACACGCACCCAGCGTGAGTTTTAAGCCACTGGGTCCAGGACGCGAACCGTGGTCGACCACGTGGGAGTCCAGTGACATAGCCATTACGCCAACTGCTGGTTCCCTGCATCTCCATAACTTTATGACAAACATTGAATTGTACATTTATAATGGGTGAATCCTTTAAGAATTATTTAATTTTATTTACTATTATTATTTTTAAATTTTGCCTGTGCTCACGAGAGAGAGAGAGAAAGAGAGAGAGAGAGAGAGAGAAGGGGAAGGTGAGAGAGCAAGCTGCTGGGTCTGGGACTCGAACAGTGGTCAGCCATGTGGGAGTCCAGCGCCTTAACTACCACACCACCTGCTGGGTCCACAATGGTCGAATCTTATGGTTATAAATTAGATCTCAATAAAGTTACCTTTAAAAATATACCTGGGTGGGACAAGCAGTTAGCGTAATGGCTATGTCACTGGACTCCCACGTGGTCGACCGCAGTTCGCGTCCCAGACCCGGTGGCTTAAAATTCACACTGGGCGCATGTGCGTGCGTGCCCAAGATCCTGAGAGGAGAATGGAGGAGAAGGGATTGTGGCATGGCCATCCCCCATGGGGGGTGATTTCTTGCTTTCTGTCTCTCTGTCTCTCTCTGTCTGTCTGGCGAGCGCACACAGCCTATAGCAAACAAAACAAAACAAAACAAAAAAACTAAAAAAAAAAATATCCCTGGGCTGTGACCAGCAGATGGCAAAAAGGCTACGTCACTGGACTCCCATGTAGCTGATTGCAGTTTGCGTCCCAGACCCGGTGGCCTAAAAATCACGCAGGGCGCGTGTGCGTGCGTGCCCAATATCCCGAGAGGAGAATGGAGCTAGAAGGGATTGCGGCCATCCCTCCTGGGGGGTGATTTCTCGCTTTCTGTCTCTATCTTTCTGGTGTGTGCACACACCTTATACCAAAAACCTCTCCAAAAAAATTTAAAAATAAAAAAATAAACATGTCCCTGGGGTGGGACCAGTAGATGGCATAATGGTTAGGTCTCTGGACTCTCACACTGAGTCCCAGACCTAATGGCTTAACGCCTGGTGCCGGGCGCGTGTGCGTGTGTGCCTAAGATCCAGAGAGGATGGAGAAGAGACTGCGGCGTGGCCATCCCCCCTGAGGGGCAGTGGGGGTGATTTCTCACTTTCTGTCTCTTTGTCTTTTTGGTGAACACACCCTATAGCAAAAATCTCTTTAAAAAAAAAAAGAAAAGTGCCCAGGGGAGGGGAAAGAACAGAGAGTAAGGTAGTAGTCTTAGCCCCAGCCGGTCATGGCTGGGAAGCAGCGGAGACTAAAATCCGTCCTCATGTGAGAGGAGTCTCTAAGCAGAGGAGCGAGCAGGGAGGGAGCCGGGGCATCCTGAAACATCACCTGATCTGCCCTCTGTGCCTGCCAGCGGGAACGCACACGATGTGAGCGGGACACTTCACTTGCTTTTCTTATTTTTTAGGAGATTTTTGCTATGGGGCATGTGCATTTGCCAGGGAGACACAGAGACAGAGGGACAGAAAGTGAGAAATCACCCCCAGGGGAGGTGGCCATGCCACAATCCCTTTTCCTCTTGGGATTTTGAGCATGTACACACATGTGCCTGGCGTGAGTTTTAAGCCTCCAAGCCCAGGACAGGAACCGCGGTCGACGACCTGGGATTCTAGCGATGTAGCCATTACGCATCGACTGGTCCCAGGACGCTTTTACTTTTTACCCTTACATTTCTGGGTCTTCCCCGGGGTTACATACTGCTCTTGTAACAACATCAACAACAAAATAGCTCAAACCAGGGCTGGCTAGGTGGCACGGTGGCTAAGGTATGGGTTCTACATGGCCAAATGCATGGTTCGAACCCCGGACCCAGCGGCTTATAAAACATGCTAGGCACACGTGCATGTGTGCCCAAAGTCCTGAGAGGAGGATGGGGGAGAATTTGATGTGACACAGTCATTCCTCTTGGGGTTCTTTCTCACTCCCCCTCTCTTTTGCTGTCCTATAGAAAAATAAATGAATGAATGGTCAATCTACTGAACCTACTTCATTTTTTTTAAAAGACAGGGTTTTTTTTTTTTCGCTATAGGGCATGTGTACTCACCGAAGAGACAGAGACAGAAAGCGGGAAATCACCCCCCAGGGAGGATGGCCATGCCATAATCCCTTCTTCTCTATTCTCCTCTCGGGATCTTGGGCACGCACACATACACACCCGGCATGAGTTTAAGCCACCAGGTCTGGGACTTGAACCACGGTTGACTACATGGGAGTCCAGGGACATAACCATTACGCCATTTGCTGGTCCATTTTATTTTT
>NW_006160227.1:1424390-1429697 GCF_000334495.1 Tupaia belangeri chinensis | reverse complement strand
GGGAAAGAGAGATGGGGACAGAGAGGGAGAGGGATGGAAGGAGGGAGAGACAGAGACAGAGAGAAAGCAAACTGCCAGGTTTGGAACTGAAGCTGGTTGGCCACGGGGGAGCCCAGCACCCTGAGCCACCATGCCACTGCCTGCCCCTCCTGCACTGTTGAAATAAGGGCTTGCGAAGTCTGGCCGATAATGCCCTGGCGTGCTGTACGGTGGGGGAGCTGGATCCTGCCTGCGGGCTGACTGCGATGGAGGTTTAAAAACCACACCTGTGTGTGTGTGTGTGTGTGTGTGCGCGCGTGCCAAAAACCTGGACTGGAAGGAGCAAGGAAGGGAAGGGACCACTGCGTGACCACCCCCCCTGGGCAGCAAGCAGGGGTGCCCTCTCTCCCTCCTCCCCTGGTGAGGCACAGGCCCTCTGGCAATTAAAAAAGAAAGAAAGAAAAAAAAAAAAAAAGAAATACAGACTCGCGCGTGGGGCACTCCAACTGCCAGCTACCCTGGATGTATCGCTTTTGTGCATCTGATTCAAACCGCTCCGTCCCTACACTGGACTGAGCTGCCAGGAAGGACAGACCTGTCTGCGGTGTGTGCGTCTGTGGGGATGGTGGTGGGCAGCAGCGCCAGCCTGCTCGGGGTTGCAGGGAGCGCCCACACGGGGCCGGCACTCACCTTCCCATACAGCTGCTCCATGTCCTCCGAGTTCCTCACGATCACGCTGTTGTTCATCAGCTCGGCACGGAACACCTTGAACTCTTTCCTGGGCCCGTGGTCCTGAGCAAAAGGGATGGGCAATGGAGACTCGTAATTCTCATACACTCTTCTTTTCCTCTTCGGAGCGTGGAAAACGGCTTCTGCCATTTTTCAAGAGTACGTGTTCTTTAAATACAGCAGCCAACAAGGAGAAAGGAACGGACAGTCAATATCAACACTGATCCAAACGTGAGCGCTTTTATACCTAGACTCGGAAAATGCTACGCTCTATGGGAAACACGGAACAGAGTAATAAACTAAAACATACAGAGTCAAAACATTTGGTACGAGCGGTGCAAACTTCCTTCACCTGGAATATCTCAATCCCCATGCCCACCCCCCAAGAAGTCAGTGGTGCTATTTCATTCATTCATTCATTATTTAATTTGTTATAGGGCACGTATGCTAGCCAGAGAGAGACAAATAGAGAGAGGGAAAATGAGAAATCACCCCAGGGGGGATGGCCACACCACCATCCCTTCTCCTCCATTCTCCTTTCAGGATTTTGGGCACATGCACATATGCACCCAGACTGCGTTTTAAGCTGCTGGTTCCAGGACTCGAACCACGGAGGACTATGTGGGAGTCCAGCAACGTAGCCATTACACCATCTGCTGGTCCCGAGTGGTGCTGTTTCTAATGTGTCTCACACTAAGGCCTGGTGCCTGCCCAAAGCTGCCACGTGAGGGTTCCTGGGAGTAAGCATGAGAGGACTTCCGCCTCTGGGGACTCCTCCTCTCTCTCAGCCAGCAGACACTTCCTGAGGACCTACCAGAGTCTCCTGATACTCAGAGATGCTGGAGATAGAGAGATAGAACCCAGAGCTCCCTGTCCGCAGCGAAATGAATCTACTGAGCACTTTGTTCCTCAAAAAGGGACCTTAAAGTACACGCCGAGCCCTGGGTCAATAGCTCCCAGCTGTTTTGCTGTGAGGTTTTTGCCATAGGGCACACTCACTCACTGGAGAGAGGGAGAGAGACTGTGAGGGGGAAAAGTGAGAAGTCACCCCGGTGGGGATGGCCACGCTGCAATCCCTTCTCTTCTCTTCTCCTCTTGGGATTTTGCGCATGCACACACACCTGACCAGTTTGAGTTTTAAGCTGCTGGGTCTGGGACTTGAACCGCGGTGGACTACATGGGGGTCCAGCGACCTAACTGTTTTGCCATTTGCTGGTCCCTCCGAGTCAAAAAATGTTAAGTCAAACCCCTGTAAGTTGGTACCTCTCGCTTCCAGGTCTTGTACGCGACCCGGGGAGACGACACGAGTGTGAAACACGAGGCAACGGGCTACAGTCCAGGAGGACCCACGGAAGGAAGCAGGAAGCAAGTGGAGTGTCCTGTGGGAGTCCCGGCAGATCCCGCCACACGGGAAGGCTCCACTCAACATCAACAGTGTGTGATCTAGCCAGCCACGCCTGGGCTGGGGAGGAAGGGATTTCTCGCTTTCCGTCTCTGTCTCTCCCGCGAGCGCACGCACCCTGTAGCAAAAATCTCTTAATGAAAAAAAAAAAAATTATTAGCTAAAATGACGGTTGCAAAACCATAAATATACTAAGTCCATTGAATTGCACATTTTCTTTATTTTTTAAAGAATTATTTAATTTATTTATTCATCTATTTTAATTTGACCAGAGAGAGGCAGAGACAGAGACAGAGAGAGATGGAGAAACAAAGCCGCCAGATCCAGGACTTGAACCGTGATCAACCATGTGGGAGTGTCCAGAGCCTTAACTACCATGCCACCCGCCGGTCCCTGAATTGGACATTTTCAAAGACTGAATTCTATGGAGTTATAGGGTATCTCATGAACGCTATTATTTAAAAAAAATTCTACACAGAGGGGCTGGCAGGTGGCGTAGTAATTAAAGATGCTGGACATGGCCAACTACGGTTCAAGTCCTCGACTTGGCAGGTTGCTTTTTCAACTTCTCTCTCTCTCTAGTCAAACAGAAAAATATTAAATAAATAAATCTTTAAAAAAAAAAAAATCCACAGAGGAAAGGTGGCCCCCAGGCCCTGAAATGCAAGAATGTCTTCATAGACAACAGCATGAGGCTTCTAGAAAACATCGACAGGAATTCCCGTGCAAGACAGAGTTTGTGTGCCAGGGGGGAAAACTCAGAACAAACCCAAAGATCTTTAATTTCATCGAAGTCACCCTGGAAGGCAGAGATGAGGAGCAAGGGCTGCTTCTGCCACACTTGTCTCTACAGACACTCGAGAAATGTGTCCTGTGCTGTGAGGCGACAGGATGTGAGAGGTGCGACGTGAGTGATGTCAGAAGAGGGGAGCGTCACGGGGGTACGAGGGGTCGGGCATTGCTGGGTACTACGCTACGAGCCCTCATTTCCGACGTAGGACACCGAAGCTCAGGGAGGGTGAGTCACCTGTCCAAATCCCCAGTGCTAGAGAACCCAAGAGGGCACACGGTGGGCCAGCAGGTAGCACGGTAGTTAAGGCACTGGACTCCCACATGGCTGACCATGGTTCGAGTCCTGGACTCGGCAGCTTGAAATTTGCCATGGGCATGCGTGTGTGTGCCCAAAATCCCAAGAGGAGAGGAGAATGGAGGAGGAGAGATTGCAGTGTGGCTGTCCTACCTATGGGGTGAGTTCTCACTTCTCCTCTCACTGTCTCTCTCTGGTGAGCAAATGTGCCCTATGGCTAAAACCTAAAGAAAATAAACAAACAAATCAAAAACAAACAAAAAACCCAGAGGGTGAAAGTTTGGTAAGGGCAGGGGAAGAGGGCCTGTTAAGTGGACTGGCCCACAGAGGAGCTACGTTTGACGCACATACACCTCGAGTCCTGGATGTGCTGGTCTGCCTTCTCACCTTCTCTCTCTGGTGAGTGCACACGGCCAAATGAAAAACAATAATAAGTTGGGACCAGCAGGTGGCGTGGTGGTTAAGGTGCTGGACACTCCCATACGGCTGACCATGGTTCGAGCCCCGGACCTGGCAGCTTGCTTTCTCACTCTTTCTCTCTGGTCAAATTAAAATAAATGAATGAATAAATAAATAATTATAAAAAAACAATAAGTAAATAAGATAAAATAATTCTTTTAAAAAGATTTTAAAAATTATTTTTTAAAAAATTCTTTTTTTTTTGGGACCCGCAGTTAGCGTAATGGCTATGTCACTGGACTCCCACGTAGTCGACTGCGGTTCGAGTCCCGGACCCGGTGGCTTAAACTCACACCGGGCGTGTGTGTGTGCGTGCCCAAGATCCCGAGAGGAGAATTGAGGAGCAGGGAGTGCGGCGTGGCCATCCCCCCTGAGGGGTGATTTCTCGCTTTCTGTCTCTCTGTCTCCCTCTGTCTGTCTGGCAAGTGCACATGCCCTATAGCAAAAACCTCTCCAAAAAAAAAAAAGAAAAAAATTTTTTTTTTTAAAAAGAATTATTTTATCTTATTTACTTATTGTTTTTTTATAATTATTTATTTATTCATTCATTTATTTTAATTTGACCAGAGAGAAAGAGTGAGAAAGCAAGCTACCAGGTCCGGGACTCAAACCACGGTCAGCCATGTGGGAGTCCAGTGCCCTAATCACCATGCCACCTGCGGGTCCCCTAAATATAAATTCTTAAAAAAGATTTAAAAAATGAACTGGGGAATGGTATATTACAGCACCCTCAAGCCCAGTTCCCTTTAACTCCAAACGCTCAGGCCTTAAATGCGGTGACGCAGAGTTCAAGGAGGGGACCCAGGAGATTTCAACACTAGCCAACACTGCCAGTGGCTAGCGATCCCATGGTCTATTCAGACTCACTTAATCCCAACAGCCCCTGGGGGTAAATATTATTATTTTTTTCCTGCTGTGCAACAGGACTGGGTGCACCTGTAAGGAATTGTAATTTTTGTTTTCCCAAACTCTGGCATGCTTGACTCCAGAGCTCATGAAAGGCAAATTTACAGAGACCGTGCCTCAGTCTCCCTTTGAGCAGCCAATACCTTTCAGGAGCTCAGCAAAGGTCGATTCCAAAAATACTCAAAATGGGGGACCAGCAGTTGGCCTAATGGCTATGTCGCTGGACTTCCACGTAGTCAACCGCGGTTCGCGTCCCGGACCCGGTGGCTTAAACTCACTTGGGGCGCGTGTGCGTGCGTGCCCAAGATCCCGAGAGGAGAATGGAGGAGAAGGGATTGAGGCGTAGCCATCCTCCCTGGGGGGTGGTTTCTCGCTTTCTGTCTCTCTGGTGAGTGCACATGCCCTATAGCAAAAACCTCTCCCCAAAAGAATAATCAGGACGGGAGGCGGTGGCTATACGTATTAAAGTTTTCTGCCCCCCGGACCAGGTGCCTAACAGGCCGGGTTAAAACCTCCCACCCGGCCAACCTCACCACTCCCGTCTGGTAACTCCAGCGGGTCGGTCCCGGGCTCGGGAGGAAGGATGAATGGGATAACGGGGACAGTCCTGGCTCTGGGGCCCTTTCAAGTTGGAACCCGAGCCGTCACACAAACACGCGGGCCGAGGGAGCTGGAGGGCGGGTGGGTGACCCTCGCGCGGTCCCACGTGGACACGGCGCAGCGGCGGCCGCACCCGCAAAGATCC
>NW_006160227.1:1402194-1424312 GCF_000334495.1 Tupaia belangeri chinensis | reverse complement strand
CCCGGGTGCCCCCGCCCCGCCAGGAGTGCGGCCCCTCGAGGGCAGTGAGTGCCGGCAGCTCCCAGCCCCGCTGGGCGTTCTCAGGAAGAACGAGGCGCCGCAGGTGTAGACCGGGCGCAGGGTTAACGCCCCTTCCTCCTCTCGGCCCTGTGCACTCGGTGCGACCTCAGGAAGTGCCGGCGCCCTTTGCCCTCTGACCCTGCGGCCTTTCGGAGGAGCATCTCTGGTGGTGGCGCTCTGCGCCGGGGGACACCTCGGATCCTGATCCGGGAGCCTTACCTTCCACTGCCCCACGCGCGCGCCGTTGCCCGGCAACGCCGGCCGAGGAGGCCGGAGGACGCTGCTGCCGTCAAGCGGGGTGGCCGCAAAGCCAGGCTAGTGCGCAGGCGCAGAGCTCGCAGCCTGCCCGGTCTGGGCGGGGTGCGCCTGCGCGTAGCCTGCGGGCGGGTGATCTGGTCCCCTGCTCGGCCCCAGCCCCCTGGGTGTCGTCGAGGTGGTTCGTCCACACTGCCGGGTTGTAGGACAGCCTCCTGCGCCCACGCGGTTCTCATTTACCTCTCCCCGCAGACCCACCAGGCCCGTTTGATCGCTGAGATGCGCAGTTCTCCGCGCAATGGTGCATAGTCACTTGGGTAGTGACCGTGTGTCTTCACCGCTCCGGGGCATGGGGTGCTCAAAGCCACTGGACTGTAATTAAGTGGCCCGGGCATGAGGGGACTGACCCCGGCTCTCAGTGGGCATCCAGAGAGCGCATCTGTGTAAAGAGGCACCTGTCGCAGAAAGCTGCCAAAGGCCGCTGCATGTCCTGCTGGCGGGTGTGAGGAGGAGGGCAGGGGAGGAGTGCGAGGGCAGAGGCAGACCTGCCTTTGAGGCCCGCTGTCTCCTCACTCTCTGAGTGTGACCTTGAGTGATTCCTGAACCAATTTCACCTGACCTGCTTTTCTTTCCCTTAAGGATTCTTTACTTAGAGGCTAGCAAGTGGTATTGTGGTTAAGGCACTGGACCCCTACATGGGTGACTGTGGTTCAAGTCCCAGACCTGGCAGCTTGATTTCTCACTTTCCAGCCTCTCTGGTGAGTGCATGTACCCTATCGCAAATTAAAAAGATAGTCATAATAAAATTAAATAATTTTAAAATAATTATTTAATTTTATTCATCATTATTTTTTAAATTTGCTATAGGGCACGTATGCTCACCAGAGAGCCAGCGAGAGGAAAAGAGAGAGAGAGAGAGGGAAAAGTGAGAAAGCAAGCTGCCAGATCCAGGACTCAAACTACAGTGGGTCATGTGGGAGTCCACCGCCCTAACCACCATGCCACCTGCTGGCCCCATGACCCTCTTGTTCTAAAGGAGGCCCGGTGAGGGTGGGATCCAACATATTCCCTCCCAGAAGTGAAGCTGAGGGTTTCCACTGCACAGACAGGGCAGGAGGGAAAGGTGGGTGACAAGAACAGGCCAGCAGTTGACATAGTGGTTAAGGTGCTAGACTCCCACATGGCCAGCCAGGGTTTGAGTCCCAAACCATGGGGCTTGCTTTCTTTCTTTCTCTTTCTGTCTCTTTCTCTCTGATGAGCATGAATAGAATAATAATGAGTAAGACAAAATATGTCATTCAAAAAAAGGGGGACAAATAATGCCAGAGAGATTCACCAGGCTAGGTGTGATTAGAGACTGAATTCTGGATCTTTGTCACCTTTTCTGGCTTCTAGGCCTGCACACATGCTGGGGCCATTCTGTCTGCGGTGGTAATTCCTGGCCATCCGTTAGGTCCCCGCTCAGATGTCACCTCTTCCAGGAGACTTCTCACCTTCCAGACATGCATGGACGACTCCTTCTGTGTTACCTGGTTCCTGGTCTTTTGTAACCAATTGTGAGTTCTCGCGAGAACGAGATCGAGACTCGGCACCCAGCGGGCGCGCTGCTTGCCTAGCTAGGAAACGGAGGTTTTTGATAAATCAAAATCCGAAGAGCTTCATTGATAGGGTATGGCAAGAAAGGAGAGACTATCATCAAGATTCACAGAACTGGGGACCAGCAGGTGGCACAATAGCCACGTTGCTGGACTCCTACATAGTCGACTTCAGTTGGAGCCCCGGACCTGGCGGGGTAAACCTCACTCCGGGCACGTGTGCGCATGTGCACAAAATGCCGAGAGGAGACTAGGGGAGAAGGGGTTGTGGCAAGGCCATCCACCCTGCGGGATGATCTCTCACTTTCTGTCTCTCTGGGGAATGCGTGCACCTATGGCAAAAATCCTTCTTAAAATAAAAAAGATTCATAGAACTTTTTTTCTTTTTAGAATTATTTAACTTTATTTATTGATTCATTTATTTTTAATTTGACCAGAGAGACTGACACAGACAGAGAGAGGGAAGGTGAGAAAGCAAGCCACCAGGTCCAGGACTTGAACGCAGGTCGGCCATGTGGGAGCGTCCAGTGCCTTAACCACCACGCCACCCACTGGTCCCTTGGAACTGTGGTTTCAAGATGAACTGGGCAGAAACTGCACAGGGAGGAGAGCTGGAGGGGGGTTGTCATGTTGTACCAGAATATGGCAATTTAGGGAACACCGGTTTAACCATGAAAGGAGACCCAGAGGTTGTCCAGTTCAACCTCTTTATTTAACTGATATGAACACAGGTCCAGAGGCGCTGAGCTGCCAGGAGTAACAGCAAGTTTGAGGTGGGGCTGAGATGAGTGTTCTAGACCCCAGCTTGGCCTGCTGCACTGGAGGTTTGGGATTTGCTGATGATAGGATTTCTTCTGGAGCCCTGTCCTCCCAGAGTGTCTGGGCTACTATTAAAAAGGAGATTCTTGGGGGAACCAGCAGTTAGCGTAATGGCTATGTCGCTGGACTCCCACGTAGTCAACCACGGTTCGCATCCCGGACCCGGTGGCTTAAACTCATGCCGGGTGTGTGTGTGTGTGTGCGTGCCCAAGATCCCGAGAGGAGGATGGAGGAGAAGGGATTGTGGCGTGACCATCCCCCCTGGGGGGTGATTTCTCGCTTTCTGTCTCTCTGTCTTTCTCTCTGTCTGTCTGGCGAGCGCACACGCCCTATAGCGAAAACCTCTCAAAAAAAAAAAAGATTGTTCCCCAAGATTTTCTCCTCCATGTGAATTTTAAACCTTTTTATGATTGTCTTCAAACATATATAGATGTGGGGAGGACAGTTAATAAAGCATCTCTTCTACAACTTTGAACCTTTGCTGTCTTGTTTCTTTTACGTTCTTCACGTACTCACTTTTAGCCCGCTGCTAGAGTGTTTTAAAACAATTGCAGGCATAGGATCATCTATGGTATTTCTGTATTATCCCTATATAGTAGGCACTTAGGTTTATCACGTGTGTAAGGTAGCTAATGGTAGCAATTCTCATTACTCACCTCGTTCTCTTCGGACCAGTCTCAGGAAACACTGAATTAGCAAACGCTGAGCCCTTGATCCCAGGGGAATGTCCGACGAGGTTTCTGAGTTCCGCCCATCAGATCGATACATAACTTTGTTTGGTGTCTGTTTTTTTTTTCTTTCTTTAGAGGCTTTTGCTATAGGGCGCGTGCGCTCACCAGAAAGCCAGAGAGAAACAGAGAGACAGAGAGACAGAAAGCGAGAAATCACCCCCCCAGGGGGGATGGCCACACCGCAATCCCTTCTCCTCCATTCTCCTCTCTGGATCTTGGGCACACACGCACACGTGCCTGGTGTGAGTTTAAGCCACCGGGTCTGGGACTTGAACCACCGTCAACTACATGGGAGTCCAGCCACATAGCCATTATGCCAATGGCTGGTCCCTTTTATGTCCGTTCCTTTTGTAATATCAAGTGTTCATTCCTGAACCTTGAATTCATGACTCAGGATACTATGTGACTCACGCCTGAAAGAAGCTTGTGTCTACCAATGTGTTGTCCCTACCAAGGCATAGCTCTTGGCTAGGGAACACAGGACAGCACTTTGGCATACCATGGGGGCCGTTTCTTTTTTTGAGAGGTGTTTGCTATAGGGCGCATGCGCTCTCCATGAAGACAGAGAGAGACAGAGAGACAGAAAGCGAGAAATCACCCCCCCAGGGGGGATGGCCACACCGCAATCCCTTCTCCTCCATTCTCCTCTCGGGATCTTGGGCACGCACGCACACGCGCCCAGTGTGAGTTTAAGTCACTGGGTCTAGGACTTGAACCGCGGTTGGCTACATGGGAGTCTAGCGACATAGCCATTACGCTAACTGATGGTCCCAATGGGGGCCATTTTAAACAGCAACATCACCAACAAAAAGCACAAAACTGCAACAAACAGAGCATTAATCAGAACTCAAAAAGCACCGATGCTGACATTAGGAGGGCTGCACCAAGAAAGCAGAGCGTCTCCTTGTTGGACCTCGGCTGGGGATGGGCATACCTGTCAGTCAAACGCTCATCTGCTCTGGGCATGCGCAGTCGACAAAAGCCCGCCAGCAATGTACGGATGTTAACATCACGGATCAGTCGTCGTGAGCAGGTGAATTGGCAAACACAGCCAGTCTGTGATTCACAGCCGTTTGCCTTAAGACTTTTCAATTCTATGATGGATTAATTAGGGTATTAAATGCATTTTCCTTTTTTCTACTGGGTCATCAGGAAAGTCATGTTGTATTTTTGCATGGAAAACCAGAAAAACGCATCATGATTTTTCTGAGGACCTCCTCGTTTGCTAGAGGGCACCTGTGTGCTTGTTGGTGAGAGACAGAGAAGGAAGTGAGAAAGCCCCCCCAGTGGGGCTGGCCATGCTGCAATCCCCTCTCCTCCATTTTCCTCTCAGGATTTCAGGTGTGCATGCACACATGGCTGGTGTGATTTCTCTCTCTTTCCTTCTTTTAGAGAGAGATTTTTGGTACAGGGCCTGTGCGCTTGATGGAGAGACACAGAATAAGACAGACGGAAAGCAAGAAATCACCCCTACACCGCAGTCCCTTCTCCAGTCTCCTCTCAGGATCTTGGGCACGCACGCACACATGCCTGACGTGAGTTTTAAGCCGCTGGGTCAGGGACTCGAATTGTGGTCGACTACGAGGGAGTCCAGCAACGTAGCCATTACTCTGGTTCCGTGGTGTGATTTTTAAGCCACCAGGTCAGGGACTCCAATCATGATCTGCAATGTCAGAGTCTGCCACCTTAATCACCATGCCACCTGCTGGCCTCATGAACACAATTCTTAACATTATTTATCTCTTGGGACCAGCAGTTGGCGTAATGGCTATGTTTCTGGACTCCCATGTAGCTGACCACGGTTTGAGTCCCAGACCCGGTGGCTTAAACTCATGCCAGGCGCGTGTGCGTGCGTGCCCAAGATCCGGAGAGGAGAATGGAGGAGAAGGGATTGTGGCGTGGCCATCCCCCCTGGGGGGGTGATTTCTCGCTTTCTGTCTCTCTGTCTGTCTCTCTCTTTCTGGTGAGCACATGCACCCTATAGCTAAAACCTCTCAAAAAAAAAAAAAAAAAAAAAAAAAACCAGAAACATTATTTATCTCTGAAAGTCTAGGGATATAATTTACTAAAAATAAAAAAGAAAAGAAAGCTGTTTATCTGAAATTCAATTCTAGGTAGCCCTGTATTTTATCTGACCACCCCAGTGACAATTCAGTTTCTTCGTGTGCTGGCCACTTTGCAGGGATATCTTATTTACTTCTTCTTCTCTTTTTAAAAAAAGAATTATGCATTTATTTAATTCCATTTGTTATCGTTATTTTTAAAAAATTTGACCAGAGAGAGAAAGGGAAAGTGAGAAAGCAAGGTCTGGGACTCGAACCAGGGTAAGCCATGTGGGAATCCAGCGCCTTTAGCCACCGTGCCACCTGCTGGCCCCAATATCGTACTTCTCAGAGCAGGCCTGTGAGATGGGTGTTCCCACCTGCTTCATGGCGCAGGTAGTCCCACTTAGCCACGGGCTCAGAGCTGAGTAGCAGGGGAGGCCAGAGGAGGACCCAGAGCCCTGGGTCACGGGCTTGTCACCACTGCGATGATGAGACTGCACACACGAGGACAGCACGTTGACACCAGGCCCTCCTTACATAAATATAGACAGGACACACATAGGTGTTGGCGGGGGCGAAGACCAGGATGATTATAGTGCCAGGAAGGCTTCTGGGAGGAGGTGGTCTGTGAGCTGATCCCAAAAGGAGGGTTAGTATGGGAACGCGGCCGGAGTTGGGCAGATGGCTCTGGGGCACATGGCAGGCCCACGGGTGAGCTTCCGAGCCAGGGAGGAGCTGGGCCTGGCTGGGGCAGGAGGTTGAAGTTGTGATAAGGCCCGATAGGTAGGGCGGGGCTCAAATGTGGAGGTGCTTGGGTTCCAGGCTTGGCTTTTGGACTTTACCCCGCAGACAATGGGGAGCCACCTGCGTTTCTGAGCAGGGCAGGGCAGCCCCAGTGGCCGCCTCATTGTTTTCCCCAGACAGGGCCGGGCCCTGCAGTGTTTCATCAAGTCCACCAGATGGCGGTGTTTCAGCAAGTTTCAAGCACGCTGAATGGGGACACCACTTTGTTGAGCTGAACGCGTACCGTGCTCAGGGACCCGGTTAAGCCTCCCTGTGTTCACTCCCAGCATCCTCAACAGAAAATGCACGGGCTATGAAACCACCAGATCCACCCTGCCGCTGAGATGGCACCTCGGATCATTTCATGGCTTTGAAGGAGACACCGTTCGGACGGGCAGGTACGGTATCGTGCGAATTGACCGACATGGAAGCCTCTCGCGGGCTCTTGCATGGTCACCAGTCCCATCGTACAGGTGAGGAGACCGAGGTTCGCTCGTGCCATCCCCGACTCTGCCGGCACCAGGCGACGGGGGGCATGACGTCGACTCTGTGTGGTAAGGGGTGGGCAGAGCAAGCCCCCAGAGGTTGCTGTGCTGGGCAGGCCCCGTCTAAGGGCCCAGGGTCCCCTGTGCACAGGCTGAGTGCTGGGAAAGCCTGGAGGCCAGGCGATAAGCGCTATCTAGGCTCTGACCATTCGCGGTTTTCAGGTGCTTGATAAGAGACAGACTCGGCCCCAAGACGGGTGAGTTAGGGATTATCGTAGCCATTTCACTAGTAAGACTTGCACTGGGAGAGGTGAAATGACCGCCCAAGTTCATGCAGGGAGTGAGCGCCCGAAGGGAGATCCTACTCCTAACCCCCGCCTACCCATCAACAGCCACCGTGTAAATTTCCACAAGAACGTAGGGCATAGGTGCTGGAGGAGACGCGTTCAACGCCTTTTGATCAAAGCTTGTTGGTTTGCCACGGCCATGTATCATTATTATATGTCAGCCAAACATAAAATTTAAAAAGGCACCGTGGGGGACTAGCAGTTGGCGTAATGGCTATGTCGCTGGATTCCCATGTAGTCAACCGCGGTTCGCGTCCCGGACCCGGTGGCTTAAAACTCATTCCGGGCACATGTGTGTGCGTGCCCAAGATCCCGAGAGGAGAATGGAGAAGAAGGGATTGCGGCGTGGCCATCCCCCTGGGGGTGACTTCTTGCTTTCTGTCTCTATGTCTCTCTCTGTCTGTCTGGCAAGTGCATGCACCCTATAGCAAAAACCTCTCAAAAAAGAAAAAAAATACTGGTTACAAATTGAGCCTACTGCTTTACTGTCATTGGCTCACTTTCCCATACTTTTATTCTTTAATTGCGTGTCTATTAGTAAATACATTTAACATTTTTATTTATTTAATTTTATTTATTATTGTTATTATTCAGTTTGACCAAGGAGAGACAGATTGAGAGAGAGAGAGGGAAAGTGATAGTGAGCTACCGGGTCTGGGAATCGAACTGTGGTCAGCCATGTGGGTACCCAGCATCTTAACCACCATGCCACTTGCTGGTTCCCTAAATACATTTTTTAAAGAGAGATGTCTGGCTATCGGGTACCCATACTTGCTGGAGAGACAGACAGAAAGCAAGAAATCACCCAATGGGGGGGGGGGGGGGAGGATGGCCACACCACAATCCCTTCTCCTCCATTCTCCTCTCGGGATCGTGGGCACGCATGCACACGCGCCCAGTGTGAGTTTAAGCCACCAGGTCCGGGACTCGAACCATGGTCAACAACATGGAAGTCCAGCGATGTAACCATTACGCCCTCTGCTGGTCTCTACATTTAAAAATTGTCATAGGTATTGTGTGCTCACCAGGGAGAGACAGAGGAAAAAGAAAGAGAATATCCTTATGGGGTGTGGTCACACTGCCACCCTTTTGCCATTCCTCCTCCCTGTTGGGATTTTGGGCCCACACGCACACACACTCAGCATATTTTTCCAGCCGCCGGGGCTGGAATTTGAACCGTGTTTGGTTATGTGGCATCGACTCTCTTAACCACTAGGCCATGGGCCCAACCCCATGAGTAAATATTAATACTTTAATTCTCTCCATTTTAAAGATGAAGAAAGTGTGAGTCAGAGAAAGTAAGTAATTTTCCCAAGGTAACCCAGCTAAGAAGTGGCAGAGGGGGGTTTGCAACCTGTGGCTCTCCAACTACCTTTGCCTATGTTGATGCGGAGTTAATACAGACTATCCGATGGTCTCTTATCCTAAAAAGAAGGTGTAGAGAGTCGCTTGGTTGGTTGTTTTTCTTTACCTCTCAAAATGAATTAAAACCTTTGTTCTAAGTTGCTTTTATCTTATGTGTGATCCGGACATTCCCCACCTCTTAGCTCAGGACCATAATTTCCTGGGTCTGCTCACCAAAGAGAGGAAAAGGGACCCACCGTAGCCCCAAATCTGGCTTTCCTGTTTGCCTGGCTGTATCCCCCTCCGATGTCAGAAGGCCCGAATTCCAGGCAAACCAGGAATAATGCCCCAGTCATCAAATTTGAAACCAAAATTCAGCAAAGGCATGTATTTGCTGCCAGAAAGCAAATAGCTTTCTCTTTTCTTTCTCTTTTTTTTTTTTTTTTGCCCAAACAAAACATCCTCTTATGAAATATGTCCAATTTGCAATATTTACTTTCCCTTTATTTAATAACAGGAAAGGGTTTGCTGGACTTTTGTTGATTTTTGCATTTTTTATTAAAATTCTTAAGGGGGTTTTGGGGGAACTTAATCAGCAAAAAAGAGGAGGAAAAACATCTCATCTGCATTCCACAGGACTTAATAATGGAGGAAACTTGCTGTGTGCTCAAGAGCATTTTCTGATGGGAGAAAGCAAACGGTCACTCTTTCCTCTGATTCTTTTTTTTTAAATGGAAAAGTTTAAAAACTAAAATATTTGTTTGTTGGCTACGATTTTCAAGCTGCTGGGCTTGCGACTTGAACCCCAGTTGAGAGACAGTATGGGAATCAAGTGTCTTAACCACCATGCTACTTGCTGGTCCCCCTCTGGCCCTTTCTTGACTATGTTCCTCTTTTGGCTGTCTCCAGAGGGTCTTAGAGTCCCTCGCCCGAGAAGATGCAGTTGGGGTTTACGCCCTGCTGTCAGGCCAGGGGGGAAGCTAGTGTTGGTTGTGTACCCCAGCACTGTGGCCTGCACCCGTAATCTCAGTTCACCTCTCCCCAGTCTTCCAGGGCGGATCTTACCTGTCCACTTGGCAGATGAGGAAGCTGAGGCTTAGAGGGATGAAGTCCCTCGTCCTCACTCATGGCATCCAGTCCTTAGGACTCAAAGGAAAAGGTCCCTGGTATTCACCGCATCCTCCGTGCAACTGAGTTCGCACAGCAGCTCTCTCTGAGACAGCTAGACCATCTCGGTTTTCAAGGGCCAGAGAGGTGAAGTGACTTGCTGAAGGTCCCACAGCTGGAAAGAGGCATAGTGGGGGGTCTGAGCTGTGCGCTGCTGGTCACGTCCGTATTTATTCCGCTTGGTCACGTGGCCTCCTCAGGAACGAGAACAGCTTAGTATTTTCTGTATACAATACCCTATTCCTTGCAAAGTTTAAAATTCTCTCCTCCTGGGTCAGACGGCACAGTGGCAATGCAGCTGGACCTGCGTGGCAAGGTCCTGGTCCATGTTCTGAGCCTCCCTCTGCAAAGCAGGTGTGTGCTCGTGACCTGGGCTGGCTGGGGATGGATCGCGGCGTGAAGACCCAATGGGGGTACTGTCTTTGTCTGTCTGCTTTTCTCTCTCTCTCCCCATTATGGAATAGATAAATACACTTAAAAATAATTCCCTCCTCCTGAAAGTTCTTGGTCCTGTCTTCCTTGGCTCCAGAATTAGAATGCAAATAACTTCAAGGATTTTTGTGTTTATATTTTCAGTCTACTAGAAATATTTCTACTTGGGGCCAGCAGATGGCATAGCGGTTACATCGCTGGACTCCCACATGGCCAGCCATGGTTTGAGTCCCTTACCAGGTAGCTTGAGAATCACACTGGGTGTGTGTGCGTGTGTGCCCAAGGTCCCGGGAGGAGCATGGAGGAGAAGGGATTGCAGCGTGGCCATCCCCCCTGGGGGGTGATGTCTCGCTTTCCCTCTCACTGTCTCTGTCTGTCTCTCTCCGGCGAATGCACACATCCTAAAGCAAAAACTTCTAAAACAAATTCTACTTATATACATTATTTTATGATGTTAT
The DNA here is from genome assembly GCF_000334495.1 of Tupaia belangeri chinensis. Lineage (NCBI taxonomy): Eukaryota > Metazoa > Chordata > Mammalia > Scandentia > Tupaiidae > Tupaia > Tupaia belangeri. The sequence continues at coordinate 1,413,791 of NW_006160227.1, read as the reverse complement.
ATATTGTATTATCATTATTATAGATGTATAATATCATTTTTATAAGTATATCTATTCCTAGAATATGGCTTTATACAGAGTAAGTCTTTTTAAAAATAATTATTTATTTTATTTTATTTGTTATTATTTAAAAAAATTTGACTAGAGAGAGACAGCAAGAGAGAGACAGAAAAAGTGAGAAAACAAGCCACCAGGTCTGGGACTCGAACTGGGGTCGCCCATGTGGGAGTCCAGCACCCCAATCACTCTACCACCTGCTGGCCCCCACAGTAATTTTTTTTTTTTTGGAGAGGTTTTTGCTATAGGGTCATGTGCTCGCCAGACAGACAGAGAGAGACAGAGAGACAGAAAGCGAGAAATCTCCTCCCAGGGGGATGGCCACGCCGCAATCTCTTCTCCTCCATTCTCCTCTCGGGCTCTTGGGCACGCATACGCACGCGCCCAGCGTGAGTTTAAGCCACCGGGTCTGGGACTCAAACTGTGGTTGACTACATGGGAGTTCAGTGACATAGCCATTACGCCACCTGCTGGTCCCCCCATAGTAAGTCTTAATACATAGTCAAATCCCAGTGTTCTACAGAAAAGGAATCAGGTCTAGAGAGAGGAAGGGACCTACTGAAAGCCCAGGGCCACCAGAACCTCCCTGTTGGTTCAGTTCCTTCATGCTGGCACCATGCTGCAGGCCAGGGACGCCCAGGCCACCACGCACAGCAGCTGGTGTTACTCCTGTCTAGCAGGGAGGCTTCCCTGCAAAGTTAAGCTCTCCCACGGCAGGCTAAATGCTCTGACTGAAGGGGTCCAGGAGGCTGGAGACTCAGGACTGACTTCACAGAACGGACTTCTGGCTGGGTCTCAAAGAATGAGATGGCCCAGCCAGTAGCATGGAAGTTAAGGCAGCTGGATCTCTCATGACTGATTACATGGTTCAAGTCCCAGACCCGGTGGCTTGAGAAACATGCCAGGCACATGTGTATGCATGACCAAAATTCTGAGTGGAGAAGGAATTGTGGCGTGGCCATCCTCCACCCCATGGTGGGGGGTGATTTCTTACTTTCTGGCGGGCACACGTGCCCTATAGTGAACGAGGAAAAGAGAAAAAAGAATGAGGAAGAACTGGCCAAAGCAGGAGGGCATTCCAGGCAGAAGGACTTGCCTGAGCGGAGGCCTGGAGGCGTGAATGCACGTGGGGTGGTCAGGAGCCATCAGGCAGTCTGCCGCGGAAGAGAAGCAGGGAAAGTCGGGCCGGGCCGTGAAGGACATGCCACCGTGAAGGACGTGCCGCGTGTCCTTAGGAATTTACATCTGACCCCAAGGGTGATGGAGACACAGGCTAGCCTGGGAGTGACTCAGAGAGTCTTGGTTTCGGGAGAGCGCTCTGGAGGTCTGGGATCAAAGATAAAGAGGGCTGGGACCAGCAGAGGTTGGGTTGCTGGGCTCCCACATAGTGGACCGCGCGGTTCGAGTCCCAGATCTGGCGGCTTAAAACTCATGCTAGGTGCATATGTGTGCGTGCCCAAAAGCCCAAGGGGAGAATGGAGGAGAAGGGATTGTGGTGTGGCCATCCTCCCTAGGGGGTGTTATCTCTCTTTCTGTCTGTCTCTGTCTTTCTGGCGAGTGCACGCGCCCTATAGCAAAAACCTCTCAAAAAAAAAAAAAAACATATAAAAGACCCTACTGAGGGTACGGTCTCTCTCTTTCTCACTCATGGAAGAAATGCATAAATAAATCAATAAACTTTTTTTTTTTTTTTTTGAGAGAGAGATTTTTGCTATAGGGCCTGTGCGCTTGCCAGAGACACAGAGACAGAAAGTGGGAAATCACCCCTCTTCTGGGGACGGAAGAATGACCACGCCGCAATCCCTTCTCCTCCATTCTCCTCTTGGGATTTTGGGCATGCACGCCCACGTGCCCGGTCTGGGACTTGAACTGCAGTCGACTACATGGGAGTCCAGCGTCTTAACCACTATGCCCCCTGCTGGTCCCAATGAATAAACTTTTAAGAGAAAAGGCATTGGAAATGAAGAGTGCTCTCTAAGAGTGTAAGCACACCATGGAGGTGGGAGCCCAGGCCAGAGAGCCCTAAGTACATGCAGCAGTAGGCTCTAAGGAGAGGCGTGCTCCTCTGCTGAGAGATGGGGCGATCGGGAAGGCCGAAGACCAAGCAAGGGGGAGGGTGACCCGGGCCAAGGATCGGGCGATCCCAGCAGGAGGCCCATCCTACTGGGGGACCATTAAGCACTGGAACCCTGTAACCAGCCCCTCCCTTTCCCCCCGTTCTGATCTGAATTCTGTGTTCTGTGGAGGGGTGCAGGGAGCTGATGCGTTGGCTGGAGTACACGTGTTCCCGGCCCCCCCGGCAGTTACTCCTCACTGTAAATTAGTAAATTGGGAACAGACAACTCGCAGAAGAAGCCATACCAATGACTAATAAGCCTAAGGAAAAAAAAAAAAAAAGTTCATCTTCAACCAGTATTCAAAGAATTGTAAACTCAAACCAAAACCGAGATCATTTCCAACGTATTAAATGAGAAAGGATTTAAGTTAATACCTATTTCTGGGAAAGGCCTAGGGCAAGGGGCACCCAGGTCTTCTGCTGAAGGAGGATCATATGTCACATGACCTGCCAGGTGGGTGGCTGGGGCCCCTTGAGTCTGTCCTTTAAACGCCTACAGAGTTCTTTAGACTCCTCTCAGGCAGTCTCACCTGCCTGAGAGGAAGGGCTGAGGGGTCTCTTCATCATTTGTCTGACAAATGTTTACTGAGCACTTATTATGTGCCAGGCTTGTACGACACCACTGGGGGCAGGGGCCACACAGAGCCCTTCATGCAAATACCAAACGGCCTCAGTCCACGAGGGACGAGGGATGCTGGACCCCTCCTGAGTGGCCTGGAAAAGAAGACAGAAGGGAAGGCGAGGGAGAAGGATTGGCTGAAGGTCACCTCTTCCTCCCAGCTCCCTCCCTTCTCTTGCTTATTCTGAGGCTCTTCAGACCTGGTCAAGCTGGGAACACCAGGGGCTTCCTGGAGACGGGAGCCTCCAACCTGGACCCACCCCTGGAAAGTCTGAGCTAATCAGTGTGGGATGGGCCTAGCCATAGCATTTTTAAAAAGCATCCCAGTGGCCAGCAGATGGCATAGTGGTTAAGGTGCTGGACTCCTGTGTGGTTGACTACAGTTCTAGTCCTGGACCTGGTGGCTTAAAACTCATGTCAGGCACAGGTGCATACGTGCCCAAAATCCTGAGAGGAGAATGGGCGAGAAGGGATTGCAGCATGATCATCCCCATTTGGGCAGTGATTTCTCACTTTCTCTTTCTCTGTCTCTCTGGTGAGCACGTGTGCCGTACAGCAAAAAAAACAAAAACAAAAACAAAACAAAACAAAAAAAACAAAAACAAAAACAAAAAAACCCCTCTCTTAAAAAAAAAAATAGAGGATGGTATAGAGGTTAAGGCGCTGGACACTCCCACATATAGAGACCAGAGGATGGTATGGTGGTTAAGGCGCTGGACACTCCCACATGACAGACCACAGTTCGAGTCCCGGACCTGGTGGCTTGCTTTCTCACTCGCCCCCCTCCTCTAGTCAAAATAAAATAAATAAATGCATAAATAAAATTAAATAAAAGAAATCTTTGAAACAAATTGCATCCCGGGTATTTGCAGTGTGCCGCCCGGGGTTGAGCACAACTGAGAAGATGGGACTTAAACTCCCTACGAGGCGGTGGTGAAGACAGGCCTGAGGGCCGTGCAGACCTGGTTCCTTTCTCTGGCCGTGTGGTCAGGACGGGGGCTGTACGAGGCCACGCGTGCCCAATGCTTGGTGATGCCGGGTGATGGGCTTCCTGTGATGTTACTGGTCAGCACGAGACCGCTGGGCACGGAGCCCCGTAGGAGCAGGGTGCCGGGCTCCGAAGGTCTGCAAACACTCCATCCACACAGCCCTGGCCATCCGCTTGATTTTTCCTGTGAACTGGGAGCAGATCCCTGTGGATCCTGCTCCTGCTCCAAGAATTCTTGTTCCGGCCGACTGTGCAGATGGGGAGACGGTGTGTGACCCCATTCCAGCTACTGGGAAGTAGGGGGGAGCGGATCTGCGTTTTCTTTTCTTTCTTTTCTTCTCTCTCTCTCTTTTTTTTTTAAGAGGTTTTTGCCTTAAGGCGTGTGGTTGCCAGAAAGAGAGAGAAAGTGAGAAATCACCCCCCAGGGGGGATGGGCACACCGCAATCCCTTCTCCTCCTGAGATCTTGGGCACGCACGCACACGCGCCCGGCGTGAGTTTTAAACTGCCAGGTCCGGGACTCAAACCGCAGTCAGCCATGGGAGAGTCCAGCAACTAAGCGCTTTGCCACCTGCTGGCCCCTGAGCTGCCTTTTCAATGCCAGGATTTACTGGCAGCGCTTCCGTGAAGACATCTGTTTTGAGCGTGAGCTGAGGGGCCCTCAGATCTGGTTCTATCACCTGTGAGCTGCGTGACCTCGGGCCACAGCTTCACCTCCCTGAGCCTCCTCAGCCTCCTGGTATCTAGCACAGGGCTAGTGTGGATCCTCCCCCTCTGGCTCTGGAGGGCTTCAGTGGGGAAATGTGGGGAACACTGTGAACATAGGTGCTGGCCTCTGTAAGCCCCCAATGCATGGCGCCCTCTGGGCCCCTCCTTAGCCAGGGCCAGTCCTGCCCACAACAGTGAAATCCCCTGGCAGCATCTACCCCCCCATGGGGACCTGTGGGTGTCACTGCGAATGTGTGTGTCTCATCGAGGGCTGGGGCCAATTCCGTTTCCTTAGGGCCCTCGGTGTTCTGTGTTTTGGGCAGCCACAGCTTGGGGACGTGGACAGAACGGAACGGACCCTTCTTTCACAGATAAGAAAACCGAGGTTGGGCCCCTTGTAACTTAGTGGCCTAGGGAGCTGGAGCCCACATGGCCAACCCTGCAGTTCAAGTCCAGCCTCTGTGGCCTGAAAAACGTGCCGGATGCATGGTGGGCGTCCTCCAAATCCCGACGGTGAGGAGCAATGGAGAACGGATTGCAGACGACCTCACCGATTGGGGGTGCTTTCTCCGAGCCTCTCTGTCTCTCTTTTTCTCTCTGGTGAACACACATGCCCTCTGACAACAGAAAGAAGACAAGAAAAGAGCGCAGAGGCTCCGCGAGGGACAAGGACAGTTGTCACTGAGGTCACATACTCAGCAGGAGCCAGAACCCCGGTGTCCTCAGTCCTGCGGGCCTTCTAGCCCAGATGCTGGGAGAGGGTTCTCAGAAGGGACACGCTTGGACCAGGAAACCTGCCCCCTTCAACTGCCCCCTTGGGCAGCGAGCTTCAGTGAGGGGGCTGAGGAGGAGAAAGGAGACCGTGGCTACCCCTGGGGACTCCCACCCGAGGTGGGTGAGGCTTTGCAGGTGGCTGGAGGACCTGGGCAATGGGGGAGGGCCGATTAAGTCACAGTCACCTTGTTCCGGGCAGGGTGACTCATCTGTGCCCACAGGCTGGTGAGACAGAGAGAAACCCCGGGTACAGGAAGACGAAAGAGGACAACATGCGTGAAAGGTCTCTGAAACAGCAGATCCGCCTAAGAGAAGAGGCTCTGGCTTCCAACGGGGCTGGATTCGAAGCTGCTTCTGGAATTTACGTTTGACCTCGGGCACGTGGTTTCATCTCGTGCAGCTTCAGCTTGCTCACCTGGAAGGCGAGGGCATGGGAGCAGCTTGGGCGGGTTGCTCCGAGGACTGGCGAACATCATGGGGGCAGTGCTGGGGTGCGCTGGCGGCCTGCGGCCTGTGGCCCCGTGTGTCAGCTGTAGTGAGGAGCGGGAGGAAGGTGGGCTTCCTCCCCACGTCCTCAGAGCCCACGCTCACTCCTTCAACCTCACTTGGCACCCCTAGGCAGCAAGGCCACCTAAGTCTGCCACTGTGTTGCTGACAGAAAGTACCTGAAACTGGGTGATTTATAAAAGCAGAGGTTTATAGATCAAACCCACAATGAGATGCCACCTAAGCCCAGTCAGAATGGTAAAGATTAAAAAAAAAAAAAATGATAAGTGCTGGAGGGGATGTGGTGAAAGGGGAACTCTCCTACACTGTTGGTGGGAATGTAAGTGAGTCCAGCTACTGTGGAGAACCATATGGAGGTTCCTCAAAGACCTTCAAATAGACCTTCCATATGATCCAGCAATTCCACTCCTGGGTATCTCCCCAAAGGACTGGAGAGCACTCAGTCGGAAAAGCGCTTGCACATCTATATTCATTGCAGCCTCATTCACGATTGCTAAGACATGGAACCAACCCAAATGTCCACAGACAGATGAATGGATGGAAAAAGTGTGGTACATCCCCCCCATGGAATACTACTCAGCCATAAAAAAACAGCATGGCCCTGGAATTTGATAGAAAGTGGATGAATATGGAAGATTTGTTGCTGAGTGAAGCAAGCCAGGCTACGAAAGAGAAGCATTGCATGTCTCTACTTAACATATACTGACTGGGACCAGCAGTTAGCGTAATGGCTATGTCATTGAACTCCCATGTAGTCAACTGTGGTTCGACTCCTGGACCCAGTGGCTTAAACTCATGCCGGATGCGTGTGCATGCGTGCCCAAGATCCTGAGAGGAGAATGGAGAAGGGATTACAGTGTGGCCATCCCCCCCCGGGGGGGTGATTTCTCACTTTCTATCTCTCTGTCTCTCTCTGTCTTTCTGGCAAGCACATGCACCCTATAGCAAAAACCTCTCAAAAAAAAAAATACAAAATACAAAAAAACATACCGACTGTCCACCCTCTATGGTAAAGACTGAAAGACTGGAGGAATTAAAAGCAGAAAAAATTGTTATAGACACTAGAGACAAAGTGAAAAGATTGTAAGAGGGGAAGACTGTAGGAAAGGAAATTTTGGGAAAAAAATAGAGAGGTTCCTAAGACATTTGTGGGACACAGATATGGTTTATGATTTGTTGATGAGGACACATATAGTATTCTCAACTGGGCTGGACTGAGGTGTAGATCATGCTGGGTAGAGTCTCTTTACAGTCTAAATGATATACAGTGATCAAATGTATAAATAATAATAAAAAAATTAAAATAAAAATAGCAGAGGTTTATTTAGCTCACGGTTTGGAGGTCCAGAAGACAAAGGTGGTGGGATCTTGCAGAGCCCTTCTGACCTCAGGAGGGCAAGTGCAGGGCCCAGCAGCTGCCATGGGCCTCTCATCTGGTCTCCTTCTCTCTCCATCCTGGAGGCCAGGCCTTGATGACCTTCATCCTAATTTCTTCCCAAAGGCCCTCCCTTTTGCACCATAATGAGGTCAAGTTTCACCCCGATTCTGGCTATGATGGCTCAGCACATGAATTTGGGAGGGGACACACCATAGCAAAGGCATTTTCCTTCTCTGCACCCTCACGGCCTTTTCCACAGCTCTTATCAGACTAAGCCTGGAGTTCATTGCTGAGCATTAATGAGCAAGCCATAACTACCTCTTGCCCCATGGCCTGGGGCTCTGCAGGGTGGGGCCTGGGCCTTCTCCAGCTCTGTGTTCACTGGACGTTGGCCTTCCCCCAAAAGCTATCCATGATTACACTTTCTGGTTTATTTTTTTCCTTTTTTGAAAGATGTTCGCTATAGGGTGCCCACACTTGCTGAAGAGATAAGGAGACAGACAGTGAGACATAACCCAGGCAGCTGCTGGGCCCTGGTGGCCACGCCGCAATCCCTTCTCTTTGTTCTCCTCTTGGGATTTTGGGCACGCGCGCACACGTTCCCAGCATGGTTTTCAGGGACTTGAACTGTGGTCAGCCACGTGCGAGTCCAGCACCTTAACTACTAGGCCAGCTGCTGGCCCCTGATTACACTTTTGAATGACCGCAAGGCAGAGATGGCAGCCGGGGGATGGTGCTCTCGGCCTTGCTACCAGAGAGGAACATGTCATTTGCATTAATGAAATGTGAAAGAGAAAGAAACTTACAAATGCATCTGTACAAATTCCAACAGGCCTTGGGGCCAGCAGTTGGCGTAGGCCTTGGGGCCAGCAGTTGGCGTATGGCTATGTTGCTGGAGTCTCATGTAGTTGACTGTGGTTTGAGTCCTGGACCTGGTGGCTTAAACTCACGCTGGGCATGTGTGCATGCATGCCCAAGATCCCAAGAGGAGAATGGAGGAGAAGGGATTGCGGTGTGGCCATCCCCCCTGGGGTGATTTCTCTCTTTCTGTCTCTCTGTCTCTCTCTCTGTCTGTCTGGCAAGCGCACTTGCCTTAGAGCAAAAATTTCTCTCTTAAAAGAAGAAACTGGGCGGGGAACTTGGCTCAATTGTAGGAGCCCTATCATCGCCATCAGCAAAGGCCAAAGCAGACAAAGGAAAAGCATCCCGTCTCAGAGATGAGGGGATTTAAGAGCACGCGCTTGTGTGCACTTGGGTGATGGGAGCTCCCCAGGCCGCAGGCGGCTCATCTGGAAAGCCGGAGGGAGCAGACAGGGACCCTGGCGAGGGCATTGGGAGGCCTGATGCTAACGTGCACTGTCCCTGGTAGGGTGTAAGCCGCGTACAGCTGCCACCACCGTCGCTGCTTGGCAACCATGGGCCCAGTTTCTTAGACTAATGACATCAAGTTTAAAAGGAGTTTACGTAATAAAACGACCTAGAGCGATCTCTGAGGGTGAGCCCAACTCAGCCTCTCCGTCAATGGACACGGATTTCAAAAATCAAGATGCTGATTCTGAGTTTGTCTATTTCTTTGAGAGATTTTTGCCATAGGGCGTGTGTGCTCACTGAGAGACAGAGAAACAGAAAGTGAGAAATCACCCCCCCCCCCGGGGGATGGCCACTCCACAATCCCTTCTCCTCCATTCTCCTCTCGGGATGTTGGACACGCATGCACACACTCCCAGTGTGAGTTTTAAGCCGCTGAGTCTGGGACTTGAACTGTGGTCGACTACATGGGAGTCCAGTTAGTTAACCACCATGCTACGGCTGGCCCCCTGAATCTTTCTAGTTAAAGGGAAGTGGAGTTGGAGAAGTCAGAGAAAAGTCAGATACAACTCAGGGAGCTACATGCCTGGCTGCCAGAATTTCCCTTAAATAAGAAAGTTTAGGAACTAATTCAAAGAGGCAATGACCCTAGGCTTGTCCAGGATTGATGACACTCTCCTCCCACACCCAAAACCCCCCAAACAACTGAGAAATAAAATGATCTTCTTCTCTTTCTTTTTTTGTTTAGAGAGATTTTCTTTAAAAGAGTTATTTTATTGAACCTTATTATTAATTAATTAATTAATTAATTAATTAATCTCTTTATCTCTTGTGATTTTCAAGCTGCAGATCCAGGACTTGAACCACGGTCAGCCATGTGGGAATCCAGCCAGGAGTCCAGTGTTCTTAAGTACCACAACACCTGCTGGCCCCTGTTTAGAGAGATTTTTGCTTTAGGCCATGTGCACTCACCAGACAGAGAGAGACAGAGAGAGGGAAAATGAGAAATCACCCCCAGCGAGGCTGGTCATGCCGCAATCCCTTCTCTGCCATTCTCTTCGTAGGATTTTGGGCATATGTGCACACACACCTGGCATGAGTTTCAAGACTGTGGGTCAGGACTCGAACCGTGGTCGGCCGTGTGGAAGTCCAGTTCCTTACCACTACACCACCTGTTGGCCCCAAACCATCATCCTCTAAATATTCACTGGGTTGAAAAACATTCCCTCCCTCCCTCCCTGAGTCCCTCCTCGTTTCCCTCCCTTCTCCCTCCTCGTTTCCCTCCCTTCTCCCTCCTCTTTTCCCTCCCTTCTCCCTATGGGTGTCTGGTTGCCCTCGGAAGTCCCTTTCTGCCTGGCAATTTCCCGAGTCCGACTCTTCCCATTCTCAGGCTAGAAAGGGCCACGGTGTTTCTCTGCCTTCCTCACCTGCCGGTCACGGTCACAGGGCAGACACACGACTCCTCTGGGTGCCTCGTCCGGAGCCCCGTGGCACTCACAGCACCGGCGAACTGAGCAGTCCAGTCCTGACTGATTCTAGGGCCAGCCCTGCTTCCTCCCTGCCCTCCACCTAGGAGCCCGTGAAGTCTTGGGCTCTGCTCTGGTTGAAAAACATTCCCTCCCTCCCTCCCTGAGTCCCTCCTCGTTTTCTTCCCTGTCTCCCTCCTCGTTTCCCTCCCTTCTCCCTCCTCTTTTCCCTCCCTTCTCCCTATGGGTGTCTGGTTGCCCTCGGAAGTCCCTTTCTGCCTGGCAATTTCCCGAGTCCGACTCTTCCCATTCTCAGGCTAGAAAGGGCCACGGTGTTTCTCTGCCTTCCTCACCTGCCGGTCACGGTCACAGGGCAGACACACGACTCCTCTGGGTGCCTCGTCCGGAGCCCCGTGGCACTCACAGCACCGGCGAACTGAGCAGTCCAGTCCCGACTGATTCTAGGGCCAGCCCTGCTTCCTCCCTGCCCTCCACCTAGGAGCCCGTGAAGTCTTGGGCTCTGCTCTCGTGACCGGGCGAGGTCACATGTGGGTCTGTACTTGGGTTCTGATTCCCCCTCCACCCATACAGCTGAGGGTCCTTGAGGAGCGTAGGCCATCATCCCACCAGGGGTGACTGGAGCAAGGATGGTGTGAGACACCATGTGCCGAGAGCTGCCTGTCCCACGGGCAGACACTGAGTGCTCCATAAATGTCTATTACTGCTGTGGAAGAGTGTGCCATGGTCCATCAGACCCGTCCTGCCCTGCCCGCGAGCCCAACCCCAGGGTCTGCTCCCTCCAGCTCAGAAATGGGTCAGCCCTATTGTCAACTGTGGTGTCCTCTTGTTCTGCCACACCCGAGAAAGTGCCAGGCGCTGTCGCCTCGACAGTGGTTCATTCCAGGCAGGGGCTTGTCCCTTTTCTCCTAGGCTTCCAGGAGTCCCCTGCCTTCATGCAAGGGTGACCACGCCAAGTCTTGTAGGTAATAGAAGTGAATAAATCCTCTGGGCCCCGGCAGAGGATTGGAGAAGCTGGCCCAGCCAGAAGGCAAAGAAATCAAATAATAAATTAAAATCCCAAAGCTTGAACCAATCTGTAGGTTGCCAGTTACGGGACCCTTCGCGCTGCATGGCTGCTGGGCTCGCGCTGAAAGATGGTCAGCCTTGCCACCAGGACCTCCTTTACTCGTTTACACAGCTGCCTAACTGTCGACTACGTGGGAGTCCAGCGACATAGCCATTACGCTAACTGCTGGTTCCCCCAGCATTACTTTCAAGCAGCCGGGTCCAGGACTCAAACTGCAGTCATCTATGTAGGAGTCCAGTGTCTTAACCACTATATCTGTTCGCCCCACTGGCATAATTCTTTTTTTTTTTAAGAGAAGTTTTTGCTATAGGGCATGCGAGCGCTCTGGAGAGACAGAGATAGAAAGGGAGAAATCAGCCCGAGGAGGGATGGTCATGCTACAATTCCTTCTCCTCTATTTCCTCTTGGGATTTGGGGCATCTATGCACCCAGCATGAATTTTAACCCTCCAGGTCTGGGACTCGAACTGCAGTCAACTGTGTGTGAGTCCAGCAACGTAACCATTATGCCATTTACTGATCCCTTTTTAAAAAATATATTATTATCAGGAACCAGCAGTTAGTGTAATGGCTATGTCGCTGGACTCCCAC
>NW_006160227.1:1389235-1402180 GCF_000334495.1 Tupaia belangeri chinensis | reverse complement strand
ACCCGGTGGCTTAAAACTCACGCTGGGCGCATGTGCGTGCGTGTCCAAGAGCCCGAGAGGAGAATGGAGGAGAAGGGATTGAGGCGTGACCATCCCCCCTGGGGGGTGATTTCTCGCTTTCTGTTTCTATGTCTCTCTCTGTCTGTCTGGTGAGTGCACGTGCCCTATAGTGAAAACCTCTCAAAAAAATTATTATGATTATGATTATGAATTTCTTGATATAGGGCACATGCACTTACCAGAGAGAAATACTCTCTCTCTCTCACACATACACACATGGGGAGAGAGAGAGCGAGAGAGAGAGGGGAGAGAGAGAGAGCCCTGTTTCTTTCCTGCCCTCTATGGTAGGAGCAGGTAAAATCTTAGTCTCTGCTGTTGTGACCTCCCCCAGGCCCAGACTCAAACCATGGTTGACCATGTGGGAGTCCAGAGCCTTAACCACCATGCCGCCTGCTGGCCCCAGTATTAATGTTTTAAAGGCTCACCTGTGTTGTAGCACATGTCAGTACCTCATTCCTTTTCATGGTCAAGTGATATTTCATCGTAAGGCTTTACCACATTTTACTCTTTAATTCATCAGTCGATTGATAGTTGGGTTGTTTCCACTTTTTGTCTATTACGAAGAATGCTGTGAGGACGATTTACATACAGGTTTTGTGTGGATGTATGCTTTCATTTCACTTTTCAAAGAACCTAGCAGTATCTGGCTGGGTCGTATGGTAAAGTGTTTATTGAACTTTATAATAAACTTTGAAAGTGTTTGTTTTTTTTTTTTTGGAGAGATTTTTGTTATAGGGCGCGTGCACTCGCCAGACAGAGAAAGACAGAGAGACAGAAAGCGAGAAATCACCCCCCAGGGGGGATGGCCACTCCACAATCCCTTCTCCTCCATTCTCCTCTCGGGATCTTGGGCATGCACGCACATGCATCCGGCATGAGTTTAAGCCGCCGGGTCCAGGACTCGAACCGTGGTCGACTATGTGGGAGTCCAGCAACATAGCCATTATGCTAACTGCTGGTCCCCGAAAGTGTTTTCCCAAGTGGGTCTTTCTACCAGCAGGGTGTGAGCGTTCCAGTTGCTCCACATTCTTATCAACACTTGCTATGCTCAGTCTTTTCATTTCTGTCTTTCTGATGGAGACAGTGGCCTCTCGTGGTGGTTTCTACTGGCATTTCTTTGTTGTGATTTCTCCCCGGATCAGGGTGAAATAGAGCCAGCCTTGGAGGGGCCCATTGTCTGCATCTGAGGGCCTCAGTTACCATGTTAGCCTCTAGGTTACAGACTGTGCCTGCTGATCCCTCAGAGTGAACAGAGAAGAGAAGGTGTTGGCGGTAGAAAATCAGGCAGAGCAAAGAAAGAGAGGGTGGGTGGGAGGAGGAACTGGGCAGAGGCAAATCAGAGAGCTTACTTAGCAATTTGCAAGTTGGATGGCTTTGTTTTTTCAGCTCCTTGGAATCTCCTGGCTACTAGTCTTTTATTTCCTTTAATTAGCCTTCCCCACTTACATCAATGGGTCAAGATCTCTAGGAAGTGTTCCAGACAGACATCTCAAGACATTCATTCCTTTAGGGCTAAAATGCATCCTATTTCCCACCCCTGACCTAACAGGGACTGGCAAAATAGTTTCACTCCTGGTTCTTTGACTTTTCATCCCTGGCTTTTCCTCCAACACTAAACAAGTATATTGTTTACAAAATATCTCTATCCCCTAGAAAATAGCTCCCTGGGAAGAATTAAACAGTTACACGTTAAAACATTCTCAAATGCAGGCGAGCGTCTGCTGCATTACTGCGCCAGCTGCTGCAGGCCATTCGGGAGTCTATTTGGTAGAAAAACAAGTTACTGAAGCTTAAAGGCAAAGTTGGGTCTCTTGAAGGACACTTGGCTTTAAGTCTGGGCACTATCAGAGATTCCTTAAACAGCAATATTCACACAGTTTCCCGTTTTGGGGAAGGAAAATATCCTAAATGTGATTAGGAATCTTTTTTTGGGGGGTGGGGAGAGATTTTTGCTATAGTGTACGTGCGTTCACTGGAGAGACAGAGAGACAGAAAGCGAGAAATCATCCTCCATGGGGGAGAGCTACAACACAGTCCCTTTTCCTCGATTCTCCTCCCTGGGTTGGATACACACACACACACACACACACACACACACACACACTCACACACACGCTCTGATGTGTTTCAAGCTGCTGGGCCCAGGACTCCAAACATGGTGGACCATGTGGGAGTCCAACGCCTTAACCACTACGCCACCTGCTGGCCACCCGAGGGAGTATTTGAGGCTGAGGAGGCTCTACAGATGCAGGACAGAAAGCCAAAGGCCCGCTCAGACTTCCTGCCTGCAGTTTGCTCCCTGGTTCCACCAACCTGGCCTGGGGTTTGAAGAAAATTCTGGTCTCAAAACCATGTTTGGTACTAAAGAAGATTTTGAAGCAGAAAGTGGAATGACTGAGTTATCGCCATGTCCTGCAGGTAAAGCGAGATCAGACAAGGTCTGTAAATATGCCCAAGGCCTATCTGCAACAAATAATCCATTTATTTATTTTATTTTTAAAGAATTATTTTATTTAACTCTATTTATTTACTTATTTTTTTATTTAACCAGAGAGAGATACAGAGAGAGAGAGAGATAGAAAGAAAGAAAGAGAGGGAAAGTGAGAGGGCAAGCCAGGTCTGGGACTCAAACTGTGGTCCGCCATGTGGAGTCCAGTGACTTTAACCACCATGCCACCTGTCAGCCCCATAACCCTTATTAAATTACTATGCCCTGGGCTGAGCACTGGGGATCAGACACAATTCCTACTTTGTTAAGCTCGTGATCCAGGGAGGGACACATATAAGGAAAGGAATGAGAAGGGACCACAGGGTCTTTTGGCCGGAACCGCCATCTTCCAGGAATTCACCAGAATGACGATCACGAAGGGGAAGAGGAGATCTATGCTCTCTAGGTCTTTTAGAAAACATGGAGGGTGAGACCAGCAGTTAGCGTAATGGCTATGTCACTGGACTCCCAAGTAGTCGACCGTGGTTTGCGTCCCAGACCTGGTGGCTTAAAACTCATGCCGGGCGCGTGTGCGTGCATGCCCAAGATCCCAAGAGGAGAATGGAGGAGATGGGATTGCGGCATGGCCATCCCCCCTGGGGGGTGATTTCTCGCTTTCTGTCTCTCTGTCTCTCTCTGTCTGTCTGGCGAGCGCACGCGCCCTATAGCGAAAAACCTCTCAAAAAAAAAAAAAAAGAAAAGAAAACATGGAGGGGCTCCTTTGACAACATACACGCGAATCTACAAGAAAGGTGATAGTGTGGGGCCGGCAGGTGGCGTGGTGGTTAAGGGCACTGGACTCCCACATGGCTGACCGCAGTTTGGGTCCCGGACCTGGTGACTCACTTTCTCACTTTCTCTCTCTGTCCCTCTCTGGTCAATAAAAATAAAAAATAAATAAAGTTAAAGAAAATCATTTTAAAAAAAAAGGAAAGGTGACATTGGAGACATCAAGGGCAGGGGTACTGTCCAAAAAGGAACACCCCGCAAGTGTTACCATGGCCAAGCTGGAAGAGTCTGCCATGTTTCCCAGCATGCCATTGGCACTGTGGTAAACAAACGCGTTAAAGGCAGAATAAAATGCTTGCCAAGAGAACGGATGTGTGCATCGAGCACCTTAAACATTCTAAGAGCAGAGAGAGCTTTTTAAAATGTGTGAAGAAAAATGACCAGAAAGAGGAGAAAACCAGAGAGAGAGGGACCTGGGTTCAACTGAGGTGCCAGCCTGCTCCACCCAGAGAAGCACACTTGGTGAGAACCACTGGGAAGGAGCCTGAGCTTCTGAAACCTATTCCCCATGAATTCATGGCATGATGGGTGTTAAAAAGAAACGAAATTATGGTCTATTAAAAAAAGGGGGGGGCAGAGATGGTATTGGGTCATTAAAAAAGTCATCACACAATTTTGTCTAGAAAAACAGAAAAGGTGTCATGTCTTTGCCAACAGCCCAGGAGGTGTCATGGCAGAGAGACAGACAGGGAACTATGGAAGTGCAGAGAAGGCGACTCTTCATAGGATGGCTTAGAGATACTTTCACAGAAAAGGGAACATCCGAGTTGGACCTTGGGAGGATGAATAGAAGTCAGCCAGAAGATAACAGAAGGAACAACCTACCAGTCAGAAGAGCGTGTTTGAAGCGTCAAGATGTGAAACTGGGGCACATTCAGGAAACTGTGGGTCCTTGAGTGAGTCTAGGGCATAGTGTGGGTAAGACAATGGCAGGAGGAGAGCTGGTGAGTCCAACAGAGGCCCAAGAACCCTGAGGGTCAACCTAAGGCCTAAACCACTGTAGAGTTTGGAGCCCGGATGTGGCCTGGTCAGAGTATGTTCTTGAGAGGTCCCTGGCCTCCACCAGGGGGATGGGAGACAAGAGCCTGGGCAGGACAACCTGAAACCCTCAGTCAATTCTGGGCATGGCCCACGGACAGGGGATGCACAGCGCGGGGTCAGCTAGCTGGGACTGGAAGTAGGTGGCGGCACTTCCGGCCGAAGCTAGAGTCTGCTGGTTGCCCTGCAAACATCCTCTTCCTGGTGTCATCCAGCTGGATCCCTAGTAGCCAGAGGGAGACTTGACCCTCCTCCCCTCTCAGGGCAGACCCCGGACGCCACGTGTCACTCCAATTCCAGGATGGAGTCACAGCAATGACCTCTGCAGTGCAGGCACTGTCTCCTTGGTTCACGAATCCCCCCATGACCCAGCACCCTAAGCCTGGCTGACAGCCCACCTCCCTTCCAGCCACCGAATGCTCTGGGGAACAGGCATGCAGGCCGTAGCTACGAGACCCTTTGATATTTCAGAGGAGGAAAGTGAGGTACAGAGAAAGGCCTAGCCTCATCCAAGCTCCCTGGATTAAGAAAGAGGTCGAGTCAGCAGATGGCATAGCAGTTACTTCACTGGACTCCCATGTGGCCAACTGTGGTTCGAATCCCAGATCTGGTGGCTTGAAAATCACACCAGGAGCATGTGGGTGTGTGCCCAAGATCCCAGGAGGAGCATGGAGAAGGGATTGTAGCATGGCTATCCCCTCTTGGGGGGGGGGAAGGGGGTCATCCCTTTCTCCCCCCCTTCCTCTGTCTCTCTCATCTTTTTTTTTTTTTTGAGAGGTTTTTGTTATAGGGTGCGTATGCTTGCCACCAAGACAGAGAAAACACGAAAAATCACACTCCAAGTGGGGGATGGTCACGCCGCAATCCCTTCTCCTCCATTCTCCTCTCGGGATCTTGGGCACACATGCACACGTGCCCAGTGTGAGTTTAAGTCACTGGGTCCAGGACGCAAACCACGGTCGACTACATGGGAGTCCAGCGACATAACCTTGACGCCAATGCTGCCCCCCTATCTGTTTATATCTCTGGTGAGCGCACACACCCTAAGGCAAAAACCTCTTTTAAAAAAAAAGAATAAATATGGGACCAGCAGTTAGCGTAATGGCTATGTTGCTGGACTCCCATATAGTCGACCGCGGTTCGAGTCCCGGACCCAGTGGCTTAAACTCACACTGGGCGCGTGTGCATGCGTGCCCAAGATCCCAAGAGGAGAATGGAGGAGAAGGATTGTGGCATGGCCATCCCCCCTGGGGGGTGATTTCTCGCTTTCTATCTCTCTGTCTGTCTCTGTCTGGCGAGCGCACACACCCTATAGCAAAAACAAAAACAAACAAACAAACAAAAAAAACAAAAAGAAAAACAAAAGAGAAGAATAAATAAATGGGACTGGCAGGTGGCATGGGGGTTAAAGGGCACAGACTCCCACATGGTTAACCACAGTTCAAGACCCAGACCCGGTGGCTTGCTTTCTCTCTCTCACTCTGTCTCTCGCTGATCAAATTAAAATGAATGAATAAATAAACAGCATTAAATAAAACAATTCTTTAAGAAATAAATAATAATTTTTTTTAAAAAAGGGGTGGTGCTTCATTTCCCGAATCACTATTTCAGCCGGCCTCTCACAAACAGTCGTGAAAATAAACGCCGTGCCTTGCGCTAGACACATGGCCTTTTACTGTAATTCTCAGGGCTGCCTCTGCTTTGCAGGTGAGGAAACCGAGACCCACCTCGCTGGAGTCCGCGCTGTAAAGACCTGCCCCTCGATGCCCTGCAGGGGCACCTAGCTGCCTCCCCAAACCTGAGAGCCGACTTGGCTGGAAATCTCCCTCTCCCCTGGCAGTGGTGGAGCCCGCTTTGCTGGGCGAGGACCGGTGAAGACAGACCTCCAGAGACGCCAGTATTTCCCTCACTGCCACGACAAGCAGCTTGCAGAAGAGCACGGCACGTGGGACGGGCTTTGCGACAGAACAATTGTGACACGGCACGGAGGCCACACGCTTGGGGACTTCTTCTTTTCTTCCATATCATTTTCTTTTTCTCTTTTTGACAAGTCAGTTGGATCCCAGGCCAACATCAGAGCAGCCAAGGGAAGTTGCCCTGCCCCCCGGCAGCACCCACTTCCTCCCAGGCCCCGGGGAGAGGGGGTGCTGCTCAGTCGCCCCGCGCTCTGGGCTCTGCCGCCCCAGCTGGCCCCAGGTAGCCGGCGTTTGTCCTGTGGATGGGTCTGCGGTGAGTCAATATGATAATGTTTTCCTGTGAGAGCTGGATTTCCCTGCATTGTTCGCCGAGGCGTGTGTGTCTGAGCACGTAGTCCTAATCACTGCTGGCTGTGCCCAGTGGACAGGACGCCCCTGGGGGTGGGGAGCAGCCGAGAGCAGGCACAGCTGTCCCCGCCACCTCTGGTGGCAGGGAGATGGCAGGGTGGCTCACGCGCTCAGGCCTGGCCTCCAGCCTGTGGCGGGCTGGCTGTCACCTCGCTGTAGGCACCGAAACTGGTCATCCCCCCCAAGGGTGTAGTGGGGCCCCAGACCACACCCAGCTGCACCCCTTAGAAGCTGCTGTTGAGGAAGGGCAGGAGAGGGCGTTCTCCTTCAGCCCGTGGTTTGCAGATGGGGAAGCCCAGACAGGCTACATGACTCGTCTAAGCAGAACACAGTGGGGAGACGTGTGGTATACCAGGAAGGAGGGGTCTCTGGGGCCAGCTGGTCCTGGGTTCAACTCCTGCCTTTGCCATTGGGTGAGCCACTTAGTCAGCCCTGTTGCTTTGACTGCCAGATGAGTTCATAATATCCACCTTGCAGACGAGCTGTGAGAACTCACGCCAGGAGTGTGTGCACGTGTGCCTAGGATCCTGAGAGGAGAATGGAGGAGAAGGGATTGAGGCATGGCCATTCTCCCTGGAGGGGGGGAGGGATTTCTTGCTTTCTGTATCTCTCTCTCTGGCTCTTTAGCAAGCACACACGCCCTACAGCAAAAATCTCTCTCAAAAAAAAAAAAAAAAAGAAAAGAAAATAGCTGGCAGGCGGTGTGGTTAAGGAAATGGACTCCCATGTGGCTGGCCATGGTTCGAGCCCTGGACTGGGTGGCTTGCTTTCTCATTCTACCTCTCTCTCCCTCTCTCTCTCTGTCTCTCTCTGGTCAAACTGAATAATAATAATAAATAATAATAATAAATAAAGCTAAATAAATAGTTCTAAAGAGATTTAAGCAAGAAAATAGATGTACAGAGTGTGCCACTGAAGGTGGAGAATATTCATTCTTTCCCCTGTTTTCTTTTTTATTAATTAATTAACTAATTAATTAATTTTTTTTCTTTTTTTGGAGAGGTTTTTGCTATAGGGCACCTGTGCTCGCCAGACAGAGAGAGACAGAGAGACAGAAAGCGAGAAATCACCCCCCAGGGGGATGGCCATGACGCAATCCCTTCTCCTCCATTCTCCTCTTGGGATCTTGGGCACGCACGCACACGCGCCTGGCAAGAATTTAAGCCACTGGGTTGGGGACTCAAACCACAGTTGACTACATGGGAGTCCAGTGACATAGCCATTACGCCATCTGCTGGTCCCTTCCCCCCCACTCTCTCTCCCTCTTTTATAGAGTTATTTTATTTATCTTTATTTTATTTATTTATTTTAATTTGACCAGAGAGGGACAGAGTGAGGGAGAGAGAGAGAGGGAGGGAAGGTGAGAAAGCAAGCCGCCAGGTTTGGGACTTGAACCATTGGTCGGCCATGTGGAAGTTCAGTGTCCTTAACCACCATGCCACCTGCCAGCCTCCCACCCATTTTCTCTAATACGTGTTGGAGCTGGGACTTGTAGGCTGGGGGTATGAGACGAACGCCGTCAGGGCTGCAGAGCCACCAGAGGCGTCTTCCCAGGGACCATTTCATCAAAGCCACTGGGCTCCTGAAGTTTCCAGAACACAGGAGAAAGCACCCTGGTGCTCAGAGACGGCTCTCCCTATCAGTAGCTTAGCCAAGGGTTTTAAAAGAAGAAGAAAGAAGAAACTTGGCCTTGTCCCCCTTCTCCTGAGCTTCCCAGCCCACTGCTCACTTCCTGTCTGCCCCTGCCCTGCCCCACCGTGACTCCCAGGAGGGCCTGGCCCCTCGCTGTGGCTCTGAGCCCCCCTGGCTGTGAGCCTCCCTGATATCTCATGTCGCTGAACTCTCCTTTACATCTCGTGCTGCGATGGGACTTCCCAGAGGGTGAGGTCATGGTCGTTTGGATCTTTACAGCATTTTCTTCTCCTCCTTCTAAAGCCAGAACCCAAGTTTGGGTTTTGAGACCCACCTCCATGTCCTCCTCAGTCTTTATCTGATGGTCAATGGAAGTGCCCAATTGTTTTTGGCCAAGAAGAGGGTATCTGTGGGCTGGCATTTGGCGTGGTGGTTAGGGCTCTGGACTCCCACGTGGCTGACTGTGGTTTGAGTCCTGGACCTGGTGACTTGCTTTCTCACTTTCCCTCTTTCTTTCTTCCTCTGGCGAGTGCATGTGCCCTATAACAAATTAAAAAAAATAATAATAAAAAATAAAATCTTTTTTTTTTTTTTTTTTGCAAAAGATTTTTCGTATAAACAGCGCCAGAGAGACAGAAAAACAGAAAGATAGAAATCATCCCTCCAGGAGGATGGCCACACTGCAATCCCTTCTCCATTCCCCTCTGAGGATTTTAGGCACGCACACACACAGATGCGCCCGGCATGAGTTTTAAGCTGCCGGGTCTGGGACTCGAACCATGGTCGACTATGTGGGAGTCCAGTGATGTAACCATTACGCCGTCTGCTGGTCCCATAAATAAATAACTATTTTTTAAAAAGATAAGACGATGAGATGCCCTTTTCTGGAACCTGAATCAGGGGAATAATACCAGGACCCAAAATGGTTAGAAGCATGTTATGCCATGGGGGTTTATCGCTACCCAGCCTGCGTATAGACAGGCCGACAGCCTGTCTCCTCAGCGTTTCTCAAGGGCAAGAACTGAGTCCTTCATTCAGTCACGTGATCACTCACTCAGCAAGAAGTGAGTTATTCATTCACTCACTCATTCAGCAGAGACTGAGTCATTGACTCATTGACTCATTCACTCATTCATTTGTTCATTCATTCATCCCTCCTTCATG
This sequence comes from Tupaia belangeri chinensis, assembly GCF_000334495.1. Taxonomy (NCBI): domain Eukaryota; kingdom Metazoa; phylum Chordata; class Mammalia; order Scandentia; family Tupaiidae; genus Tupaia; species Tupaia belangeri. The sequence goes on along the minus strand of NW_006160227.1, from coordinate 1,392,685 downwards.
CACTCAGAAACCATTAGCGAGGATCTACACTGTACGGTGTCTGTGTCAGAACTTGGGTCGGGGCTTGGCAGTGCAAACCCAAGGCCTCCAGTAAGCACCCCACGTCTGGGTCCCCTCGAAACACACGTACAAGCTTCCGGCATCACTCAGTCCTTCCACAGATGCTCAGCCGTGTGCTGGGGCTGAGTGACAGCCCTGGAGATGGACGCCCTGCCCATGGGTGACCCCCAGCAGTTCATACCGAGTAGGTGCTAACAGTGAGCTCAGAACCCCAGGTCAGAGCCTGCGGGCCCATCCGGCCCCGGGTTTTCAAACAATCCTGTGGAGTCCTGAGGCTCGAATACTGATGTTTCATAAAGCAGTCTATCTTTTTTTTAAGTAGCTTTTTTTTTGAAGTATAATTTACATATCATAAAATTCACCTGTTGTAAGTGTACAATTCTAGGATTTTTTTAAAACAGATTTTTGCTATAGGGAATGTGTGTTTACCAGAGAGACAGAGAGAAACAGAGAGCCAGGAAGTGAGAAGTCACTGCCACAATCCCTTCTCCTCCATTCTGCTCTCAGGATCTTGGGTACTCACGCACACGCGCCTGATGTGAGTTTTAAGCCGTCCGGTCCAGGACTCGAACCACGGTTGAACATGTGGGAGTCCAGAGACATAACCATTACGCCATCTGCTGGTATCCAATTCTAGGATTTTAAGACAACAGATGGAGTTGTGCAACCCTCACCACAGCCCTGTTTTAGAACGTCTCCCCCGTTCCACAAAGTTCCGCCTGCGGTCAGTCTTTGCTTGGGGGGATTCTAGTTTTTAAAAAAGTGAAAATAAACATGGAGGACTGGTAGAGACCGGTCCTGTTCGTGGGGAGACAGCCTAGTGAGGGGAGTAGGCTGCCGAGGACCACAGGGAGGTGGTGGCAGTGTTGACTCCCCCAGCAAGATGCCGGCTTCAGGGTCCAGGTGCTTCCCACCCATAGGAGGCAGTGTTGGGCAGTGAGAACATCTATGTTTCTTTTTAATTGCCAGAGAGCACATGTGCTTGGCAGAGAGAGACAGAGAGAGAGAGAGCTGGAGAGAGGGAGAGGGAGGAAGCACCCTTACTGGGCTCTGTGTCCCCGTTTCTGTCAGAATTTGAGGGAGTATACACATATACCTGGTGTGTTTCGAGTGGCCAGGGCCAGAATTCACACTGCAGGAGGCCATGTGGGATCTGACTCCTTTAACCACTAAGCTGTGGGGCTGGCCTGCAGCTCCACCACTTACGAGCTGTGTGACTACGAATAAGTTGCTTAACCTCTCTGGACCTCAGTTTCTTTCTTTCTTTTTCTTTTTTCTTTTTTTGGAGAGGTTTTTTGCTATAGGGCGCGTGCGCTCGCCTGACAGAGAGAGACAGAGAGATAGAAAGCGAGAAATCACCCCCTAGGGGAGATGGCCACGCCGCAATCCCTTCTCCTCCATTCTCCTCTCGGGATCTTGGGCACGCGCGCACACGCACCCAGCGTGAGTTTAAGCCACCGGGTCCGGGACGCGAACCGTGGTCGACTATATGGGAGTCCAGCGACATAGCCATTACACTAACTGCTGGTTCCCTGGACTCCAGTTTCTTGATCAGCAAGTATGGAGAAGCATAGCTACCCTATAGGGTTGGTATGGAGATTCTACAAGATTATACATTGGGGGCAGGGGTGTCTTCAACAAGTTCATGGGAAATGCATATATAAAAATACTACTCACGGGCCAGCAGGGGGTGTGGTGGTGAAGGCTCTGAATTTCCACATGGTTGACCTTGAGTCCCAGACCTGGAAGTTTGCTTTCTGATTTTCCCTCTCTCTTTTTCTTTTCTGCTCAAATTTTAAAAATAATAATAATAAATAAAATTAAATAAAAGAATTATAAAAAAAATCTCCCACTCTTCATGGACTTCCAAATTTTTGCATCAAAATAAACTCAGACAGACTGTAATTCCATTTTTCCATGAAGGCTTTTGTTTAAGGCTATATTCTTTTATCTTTCCTTTGCTTTTTTTTTTTTTTAAAAGGTTTTTACTATAGGGTATGTGCTCTCCTTGGAGAGAGACAGAGACAGAGAGAGGGAACGTGAGAAATCACCTCCCACAGGGGATAGCTATGCTGCTATCCCTTCTCTTCCTGGGACTTTGGTCATGCAGACATGTACATGTGCCCGGTGTGATTTTCAGGCCACCGGGTCTGAGACTCGAACCGCGATCAGCCTCGTGGGAGTCCAGCGCCTTAGCCACCACGGCGCACCGCGATCAGCCTCGTGGGAGTCCAGCGCCTTAGCCGCCACGGCACCTGCTGGCCTCAAGGCTCTGTTCTATTTTTTTTTTTTTTTAATAAAGTTTACTTTTTTCCATGAGAGAGAAAAAGATAGAGAGACAGGGATGCAGGTACCCCTGTGCCGCAATCCCTGCTCAGACCACAGGTACGTGTGCATGTGCTGGAGTGCCCCGGGATGCGAACCCAGGACCCTTCCCCCGTGGGTCCACGTGCACGGCTGCGTGGCCTCTCTGTGGACCCCCTGCAGGCCCCGCACAGGTCACCTGGCACGCAGCACGGCGCAGCTGTCAGGGGACACTCGCTGCTAGCAAACATTTCAGCAGCTCGCTGTCTCCCGATTTGCCCTCGGAAAGCTGGAAGTGAAGGAGACAGCGATTAAACAAAAGCAGCCCAGGCCCCAAGTGGAAACACGTGTCCGGGAGCAGCTTTCTAAGAACGTGGTGCAACACCGGCCCTGGGGCATCGTCACCCAGGCTGGCGGATGGAGCAACCGCTGGGGGCTTGCTCAAGCTGCCTCTCCACGCGGGCCTTCCTTCCTCCCCACTTTCAGCATTTCCCAACTGGCCGGCGACAGACGCGTTTCAGCAACATCCAGGGGCGCCTGGCTCCCTCTGCCCCCACAGAGGGAGGCTGGTCTGGTGACCCCGGGCAGCAGGAGCAATCAGGCCCTCCCTCCTGTCCTCCCCCGGCCTGCATTTCTGCACCGTCTCTGCAGCATCTCGGCTGCACGGAGGTGGACAGGCAGCCCGGCAGGAAGGAGCAGTCACCACCGTGTCGCCCGCCTGGCGTGTGACATCTCTGTCAGCCCGGCTGGGGAGGACACTCAGATCGTGCCTCTTGGACAGATGAGGAGACTGAAATTCAGAGGGTGATTGACCTACGTAGGGAGCCCCCCAAATCCTACAGTCCTTGGTGGGATTAGGTCTAGGTAACATCGGCCCTGCGAAGCAGAGTGGCTTTTTGTATTTTAAAAAAAGAGTGAGTTATTTATTTCTTTATTTTTCATTTTTGAAGAGGTTTTTGCTATAGGGCACGTGCGCATGCCAGAAAGACAGAGACAGAGAGACAGAAAGCAAAAAAAATCACCCCCCAGGGGGATGGCCACGCCGCAATCCCTTCTCCTCCATTCTCCTCTCGGGATCTTGGGCAC
>NW_006160227.1:1387904-1388886 GCF_000334495.1 Tupaia belangeri chinensis | reverse complement strand
AGAGAGATAAAGAGAGAGAGAGAGAGAGAACCAGCAGATGGTGTAATGGTTACATTGCTGGACTCTCATGTAGTCGATCACGGTTCAAGTTCTGGACCCGGCAGCTGAAAACTCATGCTGGGCGCATGTGCGTGCATGCCCAAGAGGAGAACGGAGGAGAAGGGATTGTGGCGTGACCTTGTCCCGTTGGGGGGCGCTTTCTGTCTCTCTCTCTTTGGTGAGCATACACACTCTCTGGCGATGAAAGAGAGAGACAGTGCCGTGTCCATAGCATGGTGGAGGCCTGGAGGTTGCTGGCGTGTGTGCCAGCATGGAAGCTTGTGGGGACAGACGCTCCAGCGTGACCTGGGGCCTTCTTCTTCTGACTCAACCTTCGGGGACATTGCTGCCACCTCTGAGTGGCCAGTGAACGCTGTACAAACAGCCATGAGAAGATGGACACCAGAGACCCTTCCTCCATTTTCCAGATTGCCCCCACCCTGAGAACGTACTTATCTGGTTTAGAAAGAAACATGCTTGGGACCAGCAGTTGGCGTAAGGGCTATGTTGCTGGACTCCCAATGTAGCCTACTGCAGTTCGTGTCCCAGACCCGGTGGCTTAAACTCATGCTGGGCACGTGTGCGTGCGTGCACAAGATCCCGAGAGGAGAATGGAGGAGAGGAGAATGGAGGAGAGGAGACTGCGGTGTGGCCATCCCCCCTGGGGGGTGATTTCTCGCTTTCTGTCTGTCTGGCGAGCGCACGTGCCCTATAGCAAAAACAAAAACAACAACAACAAAAAACCCCAAAAACAAAAGACAAAAAACAAAAACCTCTCCAAAAAAAGAAAAAAAGTGCTTATTTTTAAAAATAATCTATTTAATTTTATTAATTATTATAATTATTTTAAAATTTGTTATAGGGCATGTGCACTCATGAGAGAGAGAGAGAGAGACAGAGAAAGAGGGAAAGTGAGAAAGCAAGCTGCCAGGTCTGGGATTCG
>NW_006160227.1:1368472-1387161 GCF_000334495.1 Tupaia belangeri chinensis | reverse complement strand
GGGACCCGAGCCGCGGTCGACTACATGGGAGTCCAGCGACATAGCCGTTATGGCAACGGCTGGTCCCTGGAATTATTTTTATTATAAAAATTTTTAAGAGGATTAAGCAGGTTTCCAAACAGTATTTTGGTTTTAAAAAAATGATAGGGACCAGCAGATGGTGTAGTGGTTACATTGCTGGATTCCCACATAGTCACCCATGGTTCAAGTCTCAGACCTGGCAGCTTAAAACTCACACTGGGTGTATGTGCATGCATGCCCAAGATCCCGAGAGGAGAGTGGAGGAGAAGGGATTACGGCATGGCCATCTCCACTGGGGGGGGGTTTCTTACTTTCTGTTTCTCTGATTCTGTCTGTCTGACAAATGCACAAATTTCTATAACACACATTTCTCTCTCTCTAAAAAAAAAGATATATATATATGTATCTACTTAGGAAAAAAATTTGGGAGATATTAATGCCACCGGTCTCTCTGTGGTCTGATTGTAGTTAACTCTTTTTTTTTTTTTTAAGAGGTTTTTTGCTATAGGGCGCGTGCGCTTGCCAGAAAGACAGAGACTGAGAGATAGAAAGTGAGAAATCACCCCCAGGGGAGATGGCCATGCTGCAATCCCTTCTCCTCCATTCTCCTCTCCGGATCTTGGGCACGCACGCACACGTGCCAGGCGTGAGTTTTAAGCCACTGGGTCCGAGACGCGAACCGCGGTCAACTACATGGGAGTCCAGCAACATAGCCATTACGCTAACTGCTGGTCCCCTGTAGTTAACTCTTAATTTTTCACTTTGAAGTAAATATTTGAAAAAAACCCAATCATTTGAAGTAAATAGAGCATTCCATCCTCTCTTGGCTATAGTGTTTTCTACAATAAAATGAGTTGTACAGGGGCTGGCAGGTAGAGTAGTGGTTAAGGCGCTGGACTCCCATGTGGCCGAACATGGTTCAAGTCCCAGACTTGGTGGCTTGCTGTCTCATTTTCTTTCCCTCTGTATGTCTCTCTCTTTGGCAAATTAAAAAATAATAAATAAATAAAATTATTCTTTAAAAAAATGACATCCTTTTGAAGGGAGAGGTAGAGAAGGAAGGAAGGACATTTGGCTGGGGGAGGGTGGTCTAAAGAAAGGCCCAGAGGTGACAGTGTCCCGGGTTGAGTTGAGGATCGTCCCCGTGTCCCCTGTATTGAGCAATGTTGGGCTGGGCAGGGAGGGGAGGACCGGATTCCGAAGGCTGTCCATCAGATCCATCCATCCTACCAGGAGCATTTGCCTTGACCTGTGTGGGCGTCTTCCCTACCCCCGTGAGGCCTCCAGCCTCCGGGCCCTGAGAACCACACTGGGCCTCTCACATGCCACTCAACGCATTCATTCCACAGGCATTTACAGGGCTCTCGCGCTGGTTTCTGGGATGCAGAGATGAACTGATAGGGTGGTGGGAGGGCTTGAGCTCCTTCGGACAGACAGACCTGGCTAGAGCCCTCGTTCCACCTTAGGCAAATGACTTACCCTCTCTGAGCTTCAGCTCAGCTTCTGTAGGAATGACGAGAATGTGACCTCTCTGCAAAGGGCTGTCACCAGAGTTAAGTGGGCTAACAGTGTCGCCCCCAGTGTGGGGTCGATTGGGGAGTGGCGCGTCACAGATGCTCAGCAGAGGCCATGCCCCTGTGTCCCCTGGGGTCTCCTGCACCCCCCTAGCCTTATCTTCAGAGCCAGAGTAGGGCCAGCTGGTGGCGTGATGGTTAAGGTGGCTGGACCCCACCCGGCCCACTGCAGGGTTTCGTCTCAGACCCAGTGGCCTGAGCGGGTGCACACACTTGGCACGTGTGTGTGCATGCTCAGGATCCAGAGAGGAGAGTGGAGGAGGAGGGATTGTGGTGTGGCCATTCCCCGGGGTTGCCTTCTCACTTTCTCTCTCTCTGGCAAGATAAAAAGAAGAAGAGGAGGAGGAGGAAAAGGAAGAAGGAGGAGGAGGAGAAGAGAGGAAAAAGAAAAGAAAAGAAGAAGAAAAGAAAAAAAATTTTTGAGAGTTTTTTGCTATAGGTCACATACTCTTGCCAGAAAGACAGATAGACAGAAAGCGAGAAATCACCCCCCAGGGAGGATGGCCACACCGTAATCCTTTCTCCTCCATTCTCCTCTCTGGATCTTAGGCATGCACTTACAAACGTCCAGCGTGAGTTTTAAGCCACCGGGTCCGGGACTCAAACTGTGCTTCAGTGACATAGCCATTACATGGGAGTCCAGCGACATAGCCATTACGCTAACTGCTGATCCCGAAAGAAAATATTTACACAACAGTCACTCTTACCACTCTTTGTGCCAGAGCTTGAAGAGCGTTCTGTTCCCATGGTAACCCTCTTACAGGAACAGGGTCACCATTCCTAGGATATTGGGGTCAGAAGCCAGGCAAGTTGTCCAAGACCACAGAATTGGAGTGGCAGAGGTGGGACTCCCGTCTGGATCTGTCTCATTCTTGACCATTCTACTATATTCTCCAAACCAATCAATGCCAATAGAGTTCTGTCTGGGGCATGATGGGGACACAGACAAGAGGGCATGGCAGCAGGGGCCAGCATAATCAAGGGGGGCTTCTCAGAGGTGGTGACATTTGCACTGCACCTTGAATCATGCACTGGAGTTTGCTAGACTCTCTTAGGTAGATGCAAGGATTCCTAAGAGGGTGACCATCACCATAAGGGGGTTCCTAGGCTCATCTGGATCTCGAGATCCCCAACACAGAGTCAGTGGTACTTCGTCCTTTCCCCCACTCTTTAGGATGGCAGCTTAAACTGATTAAAAACCCACCAGGGACCAGCAGATGGTGTAATGGCTATGTCGCTGGACTCCCATGTAGTCGACCGTGGTTTGAGTCCCGGACCTGGTGGCTTAAACTCACGCCGGACGCATGTGCGTGCGTGCCCAAGATCCTGAGAGGAGAATGGAGGAGAAGGGATTGTGGCGTGGCCATCTCCCCTGGGGGGTGATTTCTCGCTTTCTGTCTCTCTGTCTCTCTCTCTCTTTCTGGCGAGCGCACACGCCCTATAGTGAAAAACCTCTCAGAAAAAACCAAAACACAAAAAACAAAAAAACCCAAAAACCCACCAGACGGCATATGCACTTTCCAGAGGGGGAGAGAGAGACGGAGCAATAACCCTCCAGTGGGGAATGATTATGTCACAATATCTTCTCCTCCTGTTCTCTATCCTGCTGGGATTTTGTGCACGCATGCACATGCACCCAGCATATTTTTCAAGCCACTGGGGCCAGGATTCTAATGGTGGTGGGCCTCGTGGGATCTGGCTTTCTTAACCACTAGGCTTTGGGACCACCCCCTTTCGTATATTAAGTAAGTCCATGTAGACACTCTATCATGTATGTACTGTAAAGAGGGGACTTAAAAAAGTTCATGGAGTGACCAACAGATGGCATAATGGCTATGTCGCTGGACTCCCATGGAGTTGAATGCGGTTCAAGTCCCAGACCTGGTGGCTTAGCTCATGCATGCCCAAGATCCCAAGAGGAGAATGGAGGAGAAAGGATTGTGGCGTGATCAACCCCCCAGGGAGGTGACCTCTCACTTTCTGTCTCTCTGTCTCTGTCTGTCTTTCTGGCGAGCACACGCACCCTATAGCAAAAACCTCTCAAAAAAAAAAAAAAAGTTAATGGAAAAGTGACTTCAAAGTGAGTTTATTTCAGTGTAAAAAAAATTGAAATCCAGACAGTCTCTCAAACCGCATTTCTATAAACTTTTTGAAGACCTCTTGTAAATAATAGTTCAAAACACCATGATGTGCAGAGTAAATGCATACATTGTATTTGTCAATTAAAAAAATGAGTTTGAAACAAACAAACAAACAAAAAGCCCCGTCAGGTCAACCAGTACGACCTGCAACACCAAGTCCTCACCCCGGGCTCCATGAGGAAACTCTCGCAAGTCACGAGCTTGCCGGAAGCTACCTGACTAACAAGGGGCAGATCCGGGCTTGAGTGCCTGTCTGCTAAGCCCCTAATGCCCTGCGTTTAACCCCTGGCTACACTGCAAATCTACACATTACCTCAAGAGGGATCCTGTTGCTAACGTAAGAAAATGTTTTCTCTCGAGCCTTGACATGAAAGGAGCTGGATCCCATATGGCTGACCGAGGTCCAAATCCTGGCCCCAGTGGCTTGAAAAAAACACACGGGGCAAGTTTGCATGCATGCCCAAAGCCCTGACAGGCTGAAGGGACAGGAGAGGGGGTTGTGGGGTGACCCTACCCCTTTCTCTGTCTCTCTCTGGTGAACACACACACCTTCTGGCAATTAAAACAAATGAAGAAACAGGGATAAGCAGATGGTGTTGTGGTTAGGGCTCTGGGCTCCCACATGGTCAATGGTGGTTCGAATCCCAGACCTGGTAGCTTGCTTTCTCACTTTCCCTCTCTCTCTCTCTGGTGAGTACATGTGTCCTATAGCAAATGAAATAATAGTAATAAATAAAATGAAGTAAATAATTCCTTTCTTTAGAGAATTCCTTTATTGAATTTTATTCATTGTCATTATTTATTCACTTATTTGAAGTTGACCAGAGAGAGACAGAGAGACAGAGAGAGAGAGAGAGAGAGAGAAGGAAAGTGAGAAAGCAGGCTGCCAGATCAGGGACTCAGACCGCGGTCAGCCATGTGGGAGTCTAGCCACCTTAACCATCATGCCACCTGCCGGCTCCAAGGAAAGAATTCTTTTTAAAAAATGACATAAATCAATACGTGGCCTCCCACCCAGCCTGCATTCTGGGTCCTTTCCTTAAGACTGGAGGTGGAGGGGGAACCAGCAGTAAGCGTAATGGCTATGTCGCTGGACTCCCACGGAGTCGACCGTGGTTTGTGTCCCGGACCCAGTGGCTTAAAACTCACGCCGGGCGCGGGTGCGTGTGTGCCCAGGATCCCAAGAGGAGAATGGAGGAGAAGGGACTGCGGCGTGACCATCCCCCCTGGGGGGTGATTTCTCGCTTTCTGTCTCTCTGTCTGTCGGGCGAGCGCACGCGCCCTACAGTGAAAACTCTTTCCAAAAAAAAAAAAAAAAAGACTGGAGGTGGAGGGAACCCTGGGAGCTAAAGTCTGACAGGCACTTGGTAACTCTGTGACCTCGGGTGTGTCCTACCTACCCTCGCTGGGGCTCAGTTTCCTCCTCTGTAAGAGGCAACGATGCCAGCCCCCTCCCGGGACTGTTGCTGACATAGGCAGGAACATACATTCAACACCCCGACCTGAGGCTGCCACCCCAAGACACCCAACAAAGGCTTGTTGTGTTCGTATCTAAGGCCCCAGCGCTGTTTGTTGAAGCCTCTGACTGGCAAACCCTTCACCCCAACCATTGCACAACCCTAGCCCTGATCATATGAGCCTTTGCACCAGAGCTCAGGTCCCCCGAGTCCCCGTGGCCTTACCCTAAGATGCCGGGCTCCATGCGTGTGGTAATCATTGCCTCACACGGCGGCCGCTCTCTCGCAATGGGGAGATGGCGGGGCCAAGAGCTTGGCGCCATCACCTCTGTGTGTCCCGTCCCAGAGCGAGCCTGCTCTGCTTGGGGGTTGCTAAATACGATCACGTGTGCCCTGCTCATGCCAGCGCTGGAGAGGGCCGGAGGCATACACTGTCCCCAGAGCCACCACGAGTAGGGGCCCAGGTGTCCGCCCCGCTCATCTTTCCCATTGGTCGTCCTTCCACCTTCTACCCCCAGAGAGACCTCTGTCCCATCTAGGCTCCCCTACGTCTTAGCGCTGCAACCGTGGAGACCTCACGTCTCGTCTCAGGACCCTGGCTTCCTCATCCGTCAAGTTGGGTTTATCACCCCTATTTCAGGGTTGCTGTAAAGATGAAATGACACGATAGGTGACAGGGGTCCAGTCCCAAGACCTGGCCCAGAGGAGGGGGCCGAATATGTGCTCATTTCTCGGTGAACTTAGATACCTCTGTTCTCTCCGGACTCCGGTTTCTTCACATCAGACAGGAGACCCGATGGCCTCTAGGGGCATGTCCCACTCTCAGAGTCGCCAGGCTTGTCCAAACTGGAACAGTGATACTGAGGGGGTGCCAGTCGCTAGGCAGAAAACAGAGGGGGCAGAGCCAGCTCGATGTCATCCATGTCATTGGCCATTCCAGGCGAGTCCCAGGGAGGCCCGGGGCTTCCTCCTTGCAACCTCCAAGCAGTACGGACTGAATAAGGGCCTAGCCGAGTCTCTGGCCGCCATTCCTTACTCGGATCCTCTCCTGGGCCCACTCTTAGCCACTCAAGCCTGCTCTTTTCTTTTCTTCAAGTTTATTTATTTCTCTCATGAGAGAAAGAGACAGAGGGAGGTAGATACCCCCAACAGAGTCTTTGTGCTGTGGTTCATCCTTCGGCTCAGCCAGCCCCGAGCGAAGGCCCAAGCGTGTGCTCAGTGTGTGTAGGGAGGCTTTGGGACACGAACTCCAGGACCTTCTCTCGTGGTGCAGCATCTCAGAGGGTCGCGTGGTGCTGCACCTCCAGTCAGCCTTGGCCACTCGAGTCTTCTCAACTTCGGTTTCTCTTGAGCACTAGCTCGTGCTGGCCTCTCCGTATTTGATCTCTACCCTAACTTTTCTAAACACAGTACAAGCCCTAGGGGGCAGGGGCTGAAGATCAGGCCTGGGGGTGCCAGCAGTTGGCGTAATGGCTATGTTGCTGAACTTCCATGTAGTCGACCGTGGTTCAAGTCCTGGACCTGGTGGCTTAAACTCACGCTGGGTGCATGTGCGTGCGTGCCCAAGATCCCGAGAGGAGAATGGAGGAGAAGGGATTGCGGTGTGGCCATCTCCCCTGGGGGGAGATTTCTCGCTTTCTGTCTCTGTGTCTCTCTCTGGCGAGCGCAAGCACCCTATAGCAAAAACCTCTCAAAAAAAATTTTTTTTTCTTTTCCTTCGGCAACAGCCTCACATTTTTTTTATTTTTGAGAGTTTTTTGCCATAGGGTGCATGCAGTCTCTGGAGAGACAGAGAGACAGAGAGCGAGAAATCATCCTCAGGGGGGATGGCCACACCACAGTCCCTTCTCCTCTATTCTCCTCTCGGGATCTTGGGCACGTGTACACATGCACCTGGCGTGTTTCAAGTCTCTGGGTCCAGGACTCAAACTGCAGTCGGCTCTGTAAGAGTCCAGTGACATAACCACTATGCCATCTGCTGGTCCACAGCCCCTCATTTTAAAATCATTTGTTTCAAGTTTCATTCTTTCTTTCTTCCATGAATAAGGGAGGCAGGGAGAGAGAGAAACAGGCCTTCCCAGCAGGGACCTCATGCCACGATCCACCCACAGCCTCCACCTGCCCAGCTCCTGAGCGCGTGCGTGCTGGTATAATCAGGGAGGTCTCCAGACTGGAACCCAGAACCTTCCCAGGAGGACCAGCCTCGCGGAGCATTGTGTTTTGCTGTTGTGCCACCATCTGGCCCCAGGTTAGCAATTTTTTTTCCTCCCAAGAAGAAGAAATTAGGAGTCTGAAGACCCCAGGAGGCCAACGCAGGGAGAGAGAGAGCAGGTGGGCAGGGGGGTGCCCAGGAGGGGACGGAGGAGGCAGTCATTGGGCAGAGGGAAGGCGGTCCTTTGGCTGTGAGGCTGGCTGGCCAGGTGGCTATGCAGAAAGGCTTCAGATATTTTATGGGGTGGGGGAGGCTCCCGGGCTGCAGGGCCTCGCTGTGTGGGAACGGCTTCCGCCCTGGGCCTGTGGGGTTGCGTGACTCCTGGGAGCGCTGGGCGCAGGGCGTGGAGGCGAGCAAACGCCATTAGCCCTATCAGTGATCTCCCTGCACAGATATGGAAGTTTGAGGAGGCCCGGCCGGCTCTGCCCGACTGTAAAGAGACGTGATTGAGGCGGGTCATGGGGAGGTGGCGGTGATTAAGGGGGTCGGGCCCTGCCGACTTCCTGCCCAGCAGGTAGTGGTGACCAAGGAGGATGGGCCATTAGTCATAGCACCAAGTCTCTCGGTGGACTCATAAAACCTGGGGAGAGCCGTGGCTGGGACCCCGGGGAGCTTGGGGAAAGAAGCAGATGCCCTGGGACGGCCATGGCTGAGAGCCTTGGGCGCCTCTTCCCACCCGGGGGTGAAGGGTCTGTGCTTCTGTCTGGGAAGCACCTGCCCTGAGGCCCGGGTGGGAGAGCAGGTGTAGAAGTAGTAGCCTCCTTAGGGGACCGATAACCCAGGGGCCTTTGCTTTCTAGCTCGTAGTGTTTGCAAGGCACTTTCTCCTCCCATAATCTCATTTAATCCTCTAAACAGCCCTGATAGGTCTTGATAAGAGAATGGAGGCCCCCAGGTCCCAGGTCTGAAGCCCAGGGTGGAAGGGAAGAATATGCCCGGTCAGACCAGGGGCTGAACTGTAAGCACAGCTAATCTGGGTTTAGGCTCTGGCGCAGGGCCAGGGGCAGGGTAGGGGTGAGGTGGGGGGGTGTGACCTGGGCTGGGAACCTGGGTGGGAGCCCCTATAGGAGGAAGGAATCTACGAGTGGAAGGACTCTGCCCTCTGGGGCCCTGCCATCTGTCTGGGCCACTGCTTCCTGATAATAAAAAAACTCTCTCCCTAAGAGGAAAGATAGGAGCTCGAGAGTTTTCCTGGGAGTTACTGGAAAGAATAAATAATGCAGAGAAGCCAGAGCACGGCCCGTCTTGTGAGTGAGGCGTGTGTGTGTGTGTGTGTGTGTGTGTGTGGAGAGTCTACATGGAAACACCCATGGGGAGAGAAGCCCCTGGCGGGGGTCTCCCACCCTCAATTCCTGCAGGTCCTCGGCCCTGCCGGTTTGGAGGACAGTCACTGTACTGGATTCAGAAGACCCGAGTCCACGTCTCCGCTCGGTCACTGGGCCTTATTTTACCCCCCTGCGAAAGGGGCAAAACGCTGGTCACGGTGTCCAAGGAATGAACTGACGTAGGCCTCCCTACAGAAAGCCTTTAAGAACTGGTGGTGGTGGGGGGGGCGGGACCAGCAGTTAGCGTCATGGCTATGTCACTGGACTCCCATGTAGTCGACTGTGGTTCGCGTCCCGGACCCGGTGGCTTAAACTCACGCCAGGCGCGTGTGCGTGCGTGCCCAAGATCCCGAGAGGAGAATGGAGGAGAAGGGATTGCGGTGTGGCCATCCCCCATGGGGGTGATTTCTCGCTTTCTATCTCTCTGTCTCTCTCTCTCTGTCTGGCGAGTGCATGTGCCCTATAGCAAAAAAAAAAAAAAAAAAAAAGGCAAATAAAAAAAAAAGAAAAAAAAGAACTGGTGGGGAAATCAGAATCCTAGGTCTCTCATGGCCCTTGCATGTAGAGAGCACTTAATAAATATTTAGGAAACAAAGAAGAAAAGGGAAACGGACGGTCAAATCCCCCATAGAGACTCCTCACGGCGCAGCCGCGGCCTACAGGGAGCCCTGGTGGTGGGGGGTAATCCACCGTCTCCTTCCCTGTGGCTGTTCCGTGACGGTCGGCCTATGGCGCTCGTGTTTCTTCTCCAGCCCACGTGCTTCTCTAAGCTCCCTGACAAATTCCTTGCGCTCGGTTTATTTATTTATTTTATCTGAGAGTGAGAGAGAGAGAGAGGGAGAGGACACCCCCCCACAGTCTTGTCACCACTATCCACTCGTACCAGCTAGCCCTGGTCATGGCCTGGTGTGCTCGGGAAGGCCCCAGGACGTGCCTCAGGACTTTTCTCATGTAGGTCCAGTTCTGTCACCACTGTACCACCACCTGGCCCCGCCTGTAGCATTTCTTCTTTTTTAGAGGTTTTTTGTTTTTTGCTATAGGGCGCATGTGCTCGTTAGAAAGACAGAGAGAGACAGAGGGACAGAAAGCAAGAAATCACTCCTCTCCCCCAGGGTGATGGCCACACTGCAATCCCTTCTCCATTCTTCATTCTCCTCTCGGAATCTTGGGCACGCATGCACATGCGCTCGGTGTGAGTTTCAGCGACCGGGTCCGGGACTCGAACTGCAGTCGACTACGTGGGAGTCCAGCGACATAACCATCACGCTAACTGCTGGTCCCCCACCTGCAGCATTTCTAAAACAGAACTTACTATCTTTCAAACAAGCCCCCATCCTGATAAAAGAGCACATCCCTGCTCCATAATCCGCGTCGCCCCAGTCGAAATCTGAGTACCAGCTTTGGGTGCTCCATCTTCCTCACCCCCATGTTAAGATGGCTACCCAAATCTGTCTGGCCCTCCTGTCCTTTCTGACAGTCCTCACCTCTCGCCATGCCACTGTCAGCTCTCGGGTGCAGGCCTGTCGTACTGTCTGGTGGTCTCCGCACACTCCCCTTCACTACTTCAAGCCACCGGGTCCGGGACTCGAACTGCAGTCGACTACGTGGGAGTCCAGCGACATAACCATCACGCTAACTGCTGGTCCCCCACCTGCAGCATTTCTAAAACAGAACTTACTATCTTTCAAACAAGCCCCCATCCTGATAAAAGAGCACATCCCTGCTCCATAATCCGCGTCGCCCCAGTCGAAATCTGAGTACCAGCTTTGGGTGCTCCATCTTCCTCACCCCCATGTTAAGATGGCTACCCAAATCTGTCTGGCCCTCCTGTCCTTTCTGACAGTCCTCACCTCTCGCCATGCCACTGTCAGCTCTCGGGTGCAGGCCTGTCGTACTGTCTGGTGGTCTCCGCACCTTCCCATCGAATCCTGCCTCCTTGCTGGCGGACAGGGGGCTCTGCAGAGTCTGTATCTGGTTGTTCCCTTTCCCTGTGCCAGATCTTCTAGAGTGTTCCACTCTCCCTAGGATGAAGTCCAGCCTCTTAGTCCATCAGAGGTGTCCTGACCCTAATTTAAATCTGTTCTGCTGTTCCAGCTGATTTCCCTCCCCTCGGCACCCCGGCATTCCAGCCACCCCAATACCCTTTCCGCCATGCTGCATGTCTTTGCCAGATACTTCGGTCCTGTCTGCCTGGACGATTCTACATCCTCTCAGCAGGTCTCAGACGTCACCTCCTCCATGAAACCCTTACACCCGGGACACAGTTAACCTCTTCCCCCACTTCCATAGCAGCAGAAATCACAGCGCTCAGATTATCTGGGGCATCTTGATTTTTTTTTTTTTTTTGAGAGGTTTTTGCTATAGGGCGCGTGCGCTCGCCAGAAAGACAGAGAGAGACAGAGACAGAAAGCGAGAAATCACCCCCCAGGGGAGATGGCCACACTGCAATCCCTTCTCCTCCATTCTCCTCTCGGGATCTTGGGCACGCACGCACACACACACGCCTGGCATGAGTTTAAGCCACTGGGTCCAGGACTCGAACTGCGGTCGACTACGTGGAAGTTCAGCGACATAACCGTTACGCCACCTGCTGGTCCCACAACTGTCTTTTTCAGGCTTGACATGTACAGTCCTCTGTGCGAGCACTTGCTGCTGAGTCAAGGTGTGGGTGCTGACCAGAGAGAGAGAGGGAAAGTGAGAAATCACCCCTAGAGGGGATGGCTGTGCTGCAATCCCTTCTCCATTCTCCTCCTGGAATTTTAAGCATGCACACACACATGACAGGCATGATTTTCAAGCTGCTGAGTCCGGGACTCAAACTACGGTTGGCCATGTGGGGGTCAGCCACTGTAACCACCATACCACCTTCTGGACCCCCATACTGCATCTTTAAAAATAAATTTTTGTTATAGCGTGCACATGTTCGCCAGAGACAAATGAGAGGAGAGAGAGAGAGAGAGAGAGAGAATGAAACCGCACCCCAGAGGGGATTAACCATACTGCAATCTCTTCTCCATCCTCCTCTGAGGATTTTGGGCATGTGTACACACGCACATGCCTGGTGTATTTTTTATATTTTTTTGGAGAGGTTTTTGCCATAGGCGCGTGCGCTCACCAGACAGACAGAGATGGAGAGACAGAAAGCGAGAAATCACCCCCTGGGGGATTGGCCACACCGCAGTCCCTTCTCCTCCATTCTCCTCTAGGGATCTTGGGCACGCACGCACACGCGCCCGGCGTGAGTTTAAGCCACCAGGTGCGGGACTCGAACCACGGTTGACTACATGGGAGTCCAGCGACATAGCCATTACGCTAACTGCTGGTCTCCATGCCTGGTGTATTTTCAAGTCACTGGGTACAGGACTTGTTCTCGGGTCCGGGACTTGAACTACATAGTTGGCTATGTGGGATCCAGTGCCTTAACCTCCATGCCACCTTCTGGTCCGCACACTGCCTCTTTGACCCCTCCCAATGACCTCTCAGGTAGGTACAAGCCGGCCCAGTTAACAAAGCGCTCCCCTGGAGGGTCACAGGGCTTGCCCAAGGTTATACAACAGAAATGGTAGCACGGGGCTCGACCCTTCTGCTTCCACGCACTGCCAGGCTATGTGCTGGTTGCCAGTCCGTGTGTTTATCTCCTCCACGACACTGTGACTTCCTTGGTGGCACCAGTCCTGCAGTCTTCTCTGTGTCCCCAGAGCTTGGGGAGAGCTGGGGGCAGAGAACGTCAGTGAACGTTTGCTGACACTGAGCTCAAATCTGCCCCTCCTCGCCCCTCTCAGGCCAACCAGGGCCTTTTTCCCCCTTCTGAAGCTCTCCCCTGGGCTCCATTTTGGCGAGATTTCCTTAGTTTCAGCCACGCAAGGAGCAGGGTCATGGGACTCGAAATGTGATTATGAGCTGTGTGAGGTTGGGCAAGTCACTCCTTTCCCTGAAGGACAATAGGTCTTGTGCTTCTTGAAGTGGGGCATGCTGGGCTGGCTTGGAGGTGCAGTTCCCGGAGGCCAGATCTGTATGGAAGATCGCTGGTTCAGTTCTCCGGCTGACCTGTACACCCCACGGTCCTGGTTGGCTGGAGGGGCTGCCAGGGGATCCCAGAGGGAAACTGTGTTGAAGGGCTTGCCTTTTTCTCTCTCTCTGTGTGTCTTGCACTCTCACGAAAGAAATAAACTTAAAACAATAGTGAACACACAGCCCTACCTTAGGAGAGCTTGAAGACATAAAATAAATAAATAAATAAATTAATTAATAAAAGTAACACCCATCCTGGGGAGGAGAGTCTATTTCTTCGTCTTCTTTATTTTTTAAAGATTTTGCTATAGGGCATGGGCACTCTCTGGAGAGAGAAAGAGAGAGAGAGAGAGAGAGAGAGGAAGAGAGAGGAGAGGGGAAATGAGAATCCCCCGCTGGGAGGATTGTCATGCCGCAATTCCTTTTCCTCCTGGGATTCTGGGCACGTGTGCATACATGTCCAGTGTGACGCTCAAGCTGCCAGGCCTGGGACTCCAACCATGGTCGGTTATGTGGGAGTTCAGTACCTTAACCACTATGCCACCTCATGGCTCCAAGTCTATTCTTGAAGTTTTGGGATAGGTAGAAATAAATGAAGTCATTAACTCCTAAAGAATTTAAGATATTTTTAATGTTAATTTAACATTGAAGAAGAGGCCAGCCCGTGGCCTGGTGGTTAAGGGAGTTAGATCCCACAGGGCTGACCATGTGGTTGAAGCCTGGCCCCTCTGTTTTGAAAAACACGCCAGGTGCGCCTGAGTTCCCTAAATCCCAACAGGATGGAGAGCTGGAGGGGAAGGGGCTGCGGCATGACCACGCTTCACTGGGGGTGAGGAGCACTTTCGTTTCTTTTCTTTCTTTTTTTTTATAGATTTTTTTTTTTGTTGTTGTTGCTATAGGGCACGTGCGCTCGTCAGACAGACAGAGACAGAGAGACAGAAAGTGAGAAATCACCCCCCCAGGGGAGATGGCCACGCCACAATCCCTTCTCCTCCATTTTCCTCTCGGGATCTTGGGCACGCACGCACATGCGCCCGGCGTGAGTTTTAAGCCACCAGGTCTGGGACGCGAACCGCGGTCGACTACGTGGGAGTCCAGCGACATAGCCATTACACTAACTGCTGGTTCCCAGCATTTTTCTTTTTTAATTAATAAGATATCTCTATGACCTATCTCTGTACCTGTTCCTATCTAGCTTTCTCTCATCTATATTATTCAAGCACTTCTCTATCCATCTAGGACTAAACCACAAAACTCACATTAACTGCTAGGATAAAACACAGAAGGTCTGCTTTCGGCCACCGTCCCTGTGTCCAGGGAACCTGCCGGGAACATGTAGGACGCACAGCCTGGGCCTGGTTCCAGCTCCCAGCGCCCACTCTAGCTAGGGGTGCGAGGAGAGGCTGAATGGGGCCCCTCCCTCCTTTCCCTTCTTTCTGCCCTGGTCTCCTGGTCTTCTCTGGCAGCTGGTCTACTACCATGGGCTGAGCTATGACTTTGGAGCTGATGGGAGGCTTTTTTTTTTTTTTTTGGAGAGATTTTTGCTATAGGGCGTGTGCACTCGCCAGACAGACAGAGAGAGAGATAGCGAGAAATCACCCCCCAGGGGAGATGGCCATGCCGCAATCCCTTCTCCTCCATTCTCTTCTTGGGATCTTGGGCATGTACACACATGTGCCTGGTGTGAGTTTTAAGCCACCGGGTCTGGGACACGAACCGCGGTCGACTACATGGGAGTCCAGCGACATAGCCATTACGCCAACTGCTGGTCCCCACAATGGGAGACTTTGACAGGAGAGTGAGAGGAGGGTGAGGACAGGCATTCATTTCCCAGAATCCTCTCTGCCTGCTGGAAGCAGCAGTTGATCTGCTTGGTCTCAAGCTACAGCTCAGCCCTCCTCTGGCTCTAGTTCTTTGGGGTTCTAGTAACTTCTTCCTCCTCTTCTCCTAAGGGCTTGGGGTGGTGGTAAAGGCTTCTGCCTCGGCTAGCCTGAGGGGCAGGGCTGGGGGGATCCCTCTGTCCTTTCCCAGCTTCTCGAATCTTTCCATCACTCTGTATGCTGTCCCTGCACCCAGCGCTCTCCAGTTACCCCTTCGGAGCGTACGGTGTGTTCCCTGATGGGATCCCGATGATAAACCACCTCCCTGGGTCTGTGCAAGATGGAAGGGGTGGACAGCACTTCTAAGTGAAGCTTATACTTCGAGTTGAGGGGAATCAGCGCTGTCATTAGACACAGAGCGGGGAGGCAAGGCGTGAGGGCCGGCCTGGCTAGAACCTTGCCCGTGGGAGGCAGCTCCTAACAAATGGCCTCCTTCACCAACAAGCGCTCCCCAGGCGGGGAGCCCTGGGAGGCCTGGCTGGGGAGAGGCTTTTCCAGGGCGCGTTTCCCACTGCTGTGGCAGCGTCATCGATAACACGCTGGGCTCCTCGGAGGCCTCCCTGGCTCCATCCCATCTGGCAGGCGCCCGTGGCCAGGGACCCCAGGCCAGGAGTGGCCAACTCGCTGACTCAGCGCAACGCCCCTCTCTCGGCAGCTTGGCTGTGGGGGGGGGACCAGGCCGCACCATTCTCCTCTAGGGATCTTGGGCACGCACGCACACGCGCCCGGCGTGAGTTTAAGCCACCAGGTGCGGGACTCGAACCACGGTTGACTACATGGGAGTCCAGCGACATAGCCATTACGCTAACTGCTGGTCTCCATGCCTGGTGTATTTTCAAGTCACTGGGTACAGGACTTGTTCTCGGGTCCGGGACTTGAACTACATAGTTGGCTATGTGGGATCCAGTGCCTTAACCTCCATGCCACCTTCTGGTCCGCACACTGCCTCTTTGACCCCTCCCAATGACCTCTCAGGTAGGTACAAGCCGGCCCAGTTAACAAAGCGCTCCCCTGGAGGGTCACAGGGCTTGCCCAAGGTTATTCAACAGAAATGGTAGCACGGGGCTCGACCCTTCTGCTTCCACGCACTGCCAGGCTATGTGCTGGTTGCCAGTCCGTGTGTTTATCTCCTCCACGACACTGTGACTTCCTTGGTGGCACCAGTCCTGCAGTCTTCTCTGTGTCCCCAGAGCTTGGGGAGAGCTGGGGGCAGAGAACGTCAGTGAACGTTTGCTGACACTGAGCTCAAATCTGCCCCTCCTCGCCCCTCTCAGGCCAACCAGGGCCTTTTTCCCCCTTCTGAAGCTCTCCCCTGGGCTCCATTTTGGCGAGATTTCCTTAGTTTCAGCCACGCAAGGAGCAGGGTCATGGGACTCGAAATGTGATTATGAGCTGTGTGAGGTTGGGCAAGTCACTCCTTTCCCTGAAGGACAATAGGTCTTGTGCTTCTTGAAGTGGGGCATGCTGGGCTGGCTTGGAGGTGCAGTTCCCGGAGGCCAGATCTGTATGGAAGATCGCTGGTTCAGTTCTCCGGCTGACCTGTACACCCCACGGTCCTGGTTGGCTGGAGGGGCTGCCAGGGGATCCCAGAGGGAAACTGTGTTGAAGGGCTTGCCTTTTTCTCTCTCTCTGTGTGTCTTGCACTCTCACGAAAGAAATAAACTTAAAACAATAGTGAACACACAGCCCTACCTTAGGAGAGCTTGAAGACATAAAATAAATAAATAAATAAATTAATTAATAAAAGTAACACCCATCCTGGGGAGGAGAGTCTATTTCTTCGTCTTCTTTATTTTTTAAAGATTTTGCTATAGGGCATGGGCACTCTCTGGAGAGAGAAAGAGAGAGAGAGAGAGAGAGAGAGGAAGAGAGAGGAGAGGGGAAATGAGAATCCCCCGCTGGGAGGATTGTCATGCCGCAATTCCTTTTCCTCCTGGGATTCTGGGCACGTGTGCATACATGTCCAGTGTGACGCTCAAGCTGCCAGGCCTGGGACTCCAACCATGGTCGGTTATGTGGGAGTTCAGTACCTTAACCACTATGCCACCTCATGGCTCCAAGTCTATTCTTGAAGTTTTGGGATAGGTAGAAATAAATGAAGTCATTAACTCCTAAAGAATTTAAGATATTTTTAATGTTAATTTAACATTGAAGAAGAGGCCAGCCCGTGGCCTGGTGGTTAAGGGAGTTAGATCCCACAGGGCTGACCATGTGGTTGAAGCCTGGCCCCTCTGTTTTGAAAAACACGCCAGGTGCGCCTGAGTTCCCTAAATCCCAACAGGATGGAGAGCTGGAGGGGAAGGGGCTGCGGCATGACCACGCTTCACTGGGGGTGAGGAGCACTTTCGTTTCTTTTCTTTCTTTTTTTTTATAGATTTTTTTTTTTGTTGTTGTTGCTATAGGGCACGTGCGCTCGTCAGACAGACAGAGACAGAGAGACAGAAAGTGAGAAATCACCCCCCCAGGGGAGATGGCCACGCCACAATCCCTTCTCCTCCATTTTCCTCTCGGGATCTTGGGCACGCACGCACATGCGCCCGGCGTGAGTTTTAAGCCACCAGGTCTGGGACGCGAACCGCGGTCGACTACGTGGGAGTCCAGCGACATAGCCATTACACTAACTGCTGGTTCCCAGCATTTTTCTTTTTTAATTAATAAGATATCTCTATGACCTATCTCTGTACCTGTTCCTATCTAGCTTTCTCTCATCTATATTATTCAAGCACTTCTCTATCCATCTAGGACTAAACCACAAAACTCACATTAACTGCTAGGATAAAACACAGAAGGTCTGCTTTCGGCCACCGTCCCTGTGTCAAGGGAACCTGCCGGGAACATGTAGGACGCACAGCCTGGGCCTGGTTCCAGCTCCCAGCGCCCACTCTAGCTAGGGGTGCGAGGAGAGGCTGAATGGGGCCCCTCCCTCCTTTCCCTTCTTTCTGCCCTGGTCTCCTGGTCTTCTCTGGCAGCTGGTCTACTACCATGGGCTGAGCTATGACTTTGGAGCTGATGGGAGGCTTTTTTTTTTTTTTTTGGAGAGATTTTTGCTATAGGGCGTGTGCACTCGCCAGACAGACAGAGAGAGAGATAGCGAGAAATCACCCCCCAGGGGAGATGGCCATGCCGCAATCCCTTCTCCTCCATTCTCTTCTTGGGATCTTGGGCATGTACACACATGTGCCTGGTGTGAGTTTTAAGCCACCGGGTCTGGGACACGAACCGCGGTCGACTACATGGGAGTCCAGCGACATAGCCATTACGCCAACTGCTGGTCCCCACAATGGGAGACTTTGACAGGAGAGTGAGAGGAGGGTGAGGACAGGCATTCATTTCCCAGAATCCTCTCTGCCTGCTGGAAGCAGCAGTTGATCTGCTTGGTCTCAAGCTACAGCTCAGCCCTCCTCTGGCTCTAGTTCTTTGGGGTTCTAGTAACTTCTTCCTCCTCTTCTCCTAAGGGCTTGGGGTGGTGGTAAAGGCTTCTGCCTCGGCTAGCCTGAGGGGCAGGGCTGGGGGGATCCCTCTGTCCTTTCCCAGCTTCTCGAATCTTTCCATCACTCTGTATGCTGTCCCTGCACCCAGCGCTCTCCAGTTACCCCTTCGGAGCGTACGGTGTGTTCCCTGATGGGATCCCGATGATAAACCACCTCCCTGGGTCTGTGCAAGATGGAAGGGGTGGACAGCACTTCTAAGTGAAGCTTATACTTCGAGTTGAGGGGAATCAGCGCTGTCATTAGACACAGAGCGGGGAGGCAAGGCGTGAGGGCCGGCCTGGCTAGAACCTTGCCCGTGGGAGGCAGCTCCTAACAAATGGCCTCCTTCACCAACAAGCGCTCCCCAGGCGGGGAGCCCTGGGAGGCCTGGCTGGGGAGAGGCTTTTCCAGGGCGCGTTTCCCACTGCTGTGGCAGCGTCATCGATAACACGCTGGGCTCCTCGGAGGCCTCCCTGGCTCCATCCCATCTGGCAGGCGCCCGTGGCCAGGGACCCCAGGCCAGGAGTGGCCAACTCGCTGACTCAGCGCAACGCCCCTCTCTCGGCAGCTTGGCTGTGGGGGGGGGACCAGGCCGCACC
>NW_006160227.1:1365520-1367016 GCF_000334495.1 Tupaia belangeri chinensis | reverse complement strand
ACGCACGCACATGCGCCCGGCGTGAGTTTTAAGCCACCAGGTCTGGGACGCGAACCGCGGTCGACTACGTGGGAGTCCAGCGACATAGCCATTACACTAACTGCTGGTTCCCAGCATTTTTCTTTTTTAATTAATAAGATATCTCTATGACCTATCTCTGTACCTGTTCCTATCTAGCTTTCTCTCATCTATATTATTCAAGCACTTCTCTATCCATCTAGGACTAAACCACAAAACTCACATTAACTGCTAGGATAAAACACAGAAGGTCTGCTTTCGGCCACCGTCCCTGTGTCCAGGGAACCTGCCGGGAACATGTAGGACGCACAGCCTGGGCCTGGGTCCAGCTCCCAGCGCCCACTCTAGCTAGGGGTGCGAGGAGAGGCTGAATGGGGCCCCTCCCTCCTTTCCCTTCTTTCTGCCCTGGTCTCCTGGTCTTCTCTGGCAGCTGGTCTACTATGATGGGAGGCTTTTTTTTTTTTTTTGGAGAGATTTTTGCTATAGGGCGTGTGCACTCGCCAGACAGACAGAGAGAGAGATAGCGAGAAATCACCCCCCAGGGGAGATGGCCATGCCGCAATCCCTTCTCCTCCATTCTCTTCTTGGGATCTTGGGCATGTACACACATGTGCCTGGTGTGAGTTTTAAGCCACCGGGTCTGGGACACGAACCGCGGTCGACTACATGGGAGTCCAGCGACATAGCCATTACGCCAACTGCTGGTCCCCACAATGGGAGACTTTGACAGGAGAGTGAGAGGAGGGTGAGGACAGGCATTCATTTCCCAGAATCCTCTCTGCCTGCTGGAAGCAGCAGTTGATCTGCTTGGTCTCAAGCTACAGCTCAGCCCTCCTCTGGCTCTAGTTCTTTGGGGTTCTAGTAACTTCTTCCTCCTCTTCTCCTAAGGGCTTGGGGTGGTGGTAAAGGCTTCTGCCTCGGCTAGCCTGAGGGGCAGGGCTGGGGGGATCCCTCTGTCCTTTCCCAGCTTCTCGAATCTTTCCATCACTCTGTATGCTGTCCCTGCACCCAGCGCTCTCCAGTTACCCCTTCGGAGCGTACGGTGTGTTCCCTGATGGGATCCCGATGATAAACCACCTCCCTGGGTCTGTGCAAGATGGAAGGGGTGGACAGCACTTCTAAGTGAAGCTTATACTTCGAGTTGAGGGGAATCAGCGCTGTCATTAGACACAGAGCGGGGAGGCAAGGCGTGAGGGCCGGCCTGGCTAGAACCTTGCCCGTGGGAGGCAGCTCCTAACAAATGGCCTCCTTCACCAACAAGCGCTCCCCAGGCGGGGAGCCCTGGGAGGCCTGGCTGGGGAGAGGCTTTTCCAGGGCGCGTTTCCCACTGCTGTGGCAGCGTCATCGATAACACGCTGGGCTCCTCGGAGGCCTCCCTGGCTCCATCCCATCTGGCAGGCGCCCGTGGCCAGGGACCCCAGGCCAGGAGTGGCCAACTCGCTGACTCAGCGCAACGCCCCTCTCTCGGCAGCTTGGCT
>NW_006160227.1:1338335-1365102 GCF_000334495.1 Tupaia belangeri chinensis | reverse complement strand
GGTGGGGGGGGCGACCACCCCCCCCATCCGGTGTCCCCTCCCCTCCCCCCTGGAGGCAGCTAGCCCTCGGCTGGACCAGCCCCAGGCCTGGAATGAACGCTGGCTTTGGCCGGGTTGCAGCGAGGGGAGGACAGATCTCAGGCACAGAGAACACAGGCCTCTGATGGTCAGCCAGAGAGGACTCGGTCTTCCTGCCAGCCTCCTGAGACGCCCCCAGCCAGGTCCTGGGACGACGGAGCTGGAAGGGCAGACTGAACCTTGTGCAGATGAGGAAACTGAGGCCCAGAGGAAGCACTGGCCCAATGCCCACTGCAGATCCCTGTGAGGACCCAAGCTGACGCTGGGTGGCTCCTCGTGGGATGGAGCGTCAGGGTTTCTTCTCTGGTTAGAGATGCCAGCCACCGTGGCCCCCACTCAGGCTAAGCTCACAGATTGTGTGAGACAGGAGGTACTTGTCTTTTGAAAATGTTAAGTGTTTGTTAAAAAAAGAATGATTTATTTAATTGTATGTATTCATTAATTTATTATTTTTAAAATAATTTGACCAGAGAGAGAGATACACAGAGGGAGAGAAAGAGAGAAAGCAAGCCACCAGGTCTGGGAATTGAGCCGTGGTCAGCCATGTGGGAATGTCCAGCACCTTCACTACCATGCCACCTGCTGGTCCCTTTATGGAGGGATATTTTGCTATAGGGCATAGGTGCTCACCAAAGAGACACAGAGAGACAGGAATCACCCCCCAGGGGAGATGGTCACGCCGCAATCCCTTCTCCTCCATTCTCCTCTCAGGATCTTGGGCATGCACGCACATGTGCCCAGCATGAGTTTCAAGCCTCTGGGTCTGGGACTCGAACCGCAGTCAGCCGTGTGGGAGTCCAGCCATGTAACAGTTATGCATCTGCTGATCTCAGTGCTGTTGATGGGCTCTAGGCACTTCATCTCTACATGCACTCTCATTCTACAATGACCCTGGAAGAGGAGCTGACATCTCACACAGGAGATGCTGGGGCCCAGAGGCAGGAGGCAGCTCGCTTGAGGTTGCCCAGCTGGTCTGAGGCAGAGCCGCGATTCTGACTTGTGCTTTATGCCCGAAGCTTACCCTCTGGCAGTCTGGATCTTCCTCAGAGAACACAGCACATTAGAAAAGGTCCTCAGAGGACCCCCAGATGGCGTAATGGTTACGCTGCTGGACTCCCATGTAGTCGACCGCGGTTCGTGTCCTGGATCCAGGGGCTTAAAACTCACACTGGGCGTGTGTGTGTGCATGCCCAAGATCCCGAGAGGAGAATGGAGGAGAAGGGATTGTGGTGTGGCCATCCTTCTTGCTTTCTGTGTCTCTGTCTCTCTTTGGGCCTCTGGCGAGTGCATGTGCCCTATAGCAAAAATCTCTCTTAGAAAAAAAATAGTGCCCTCAGATCAGCAGGTGGCATGGTGATTCAGGTGCTGAACTCTCACATGGCTGACTGGTTCGAGCCCTGGACCCACTCTGTAAATCATGTGAGGCGTGTGTATGTGTGTGTGCCCAAAATCCTGAGAGGAGAGTAGAGGAGAATGGATTGATTGCAGTGTGACCAATCCTCCCGGAGGGTGACTTCTCACTTTCCCTCTCTGTCTCTCTCCAGCGAGCGCATGCGCCCTATGACAGAAACCTAAAAGAAAGAGTCCTCACGTGGCCTCAAAACCTGGCGTCTAGTTTTGGCCGTCTGTTCCTTTCTTTAGCGTATCTTCAGGCTGGGTCTCACCTCACTGGGCCTAACTTTCTTATGCTAGTCAGGCCTGCCCTGCCTTCATTTAATATTCTTTTCTAAAAAAAGAATTATTTTATTAATATTACATTTTTAATTTGACCAGAGAGAAAAAATGAGAAAAATAAACTTGCTAGGTCCGGGACTCAAACTATGGTCAGCCATGTGGGAGTCCGGCACCCTAACCACCACACCACCTGCTGGTCCTCATTGAATATTCTTAAACACATGCAGGATTGATCCTGCTATTGCCACTTTAGATTGGGAAACTGAGACCCAGTTTTTTATTTTTTTTTTTGGAGAGGTTTTCGCTATAGGGCGTGTGCTTGCCAGACAGACAGAGAGACACAGAGAGATAGAAAGTGAGAAATCACCCCCCAGGGGGGTTGGCCACGCTGCAATCCCTTCTCCTCCATTCTCCTCTCGGGATCTTGGGCACACACGCACACGTGCCCGGCGTGAGTTTTAAGCCACCAGGTCTGGGACTCGAACCGCGGTTGACTACATGGGAGTCTAGCGACATAGCCATTACACCAACTGCTGGTCCCCGAGTTTTTTTTTTTTTAACTCACAATGAATGAATTCAATGTGATTTGCTGAGGGATTGCTATAGACCAGGTGTTATGTCCCCAGAAAGGAAAGTGACTTGCCCAAGCCCACACATGAGACAGTGGCATAGCTGAGCCTCAGGCTGACAGTGGACGCTCTGGGCACACCCTGTAGCCTCCAGGACCGAGGAACATTCCAGGGGAACACAGGGTTCCAGCTCTTGCAGAAAGCCACTTGGGTTGTCCTTGAGACCAGTCCAGGGCACCACCGCAGAGATCCCAGGAAGAACAGTCTCTTGGGAACTGGGGGCGCAGAACATACTTACCAAACTCCAGAGAGGGTGGAAATGTCCCAACCCACTCCCTCCAGACTCAGATGAGCAATTTTCTGAGTCTTTATGACCCCTCTGGAAATTCAAACTATGCAATATTAGTCTAAAATTAGGAGCGTAAGTCACAAGAGAGCGGCCCCACCACTTCTGGAGGAAATGTTTTCGCAGCCTTCTTACCCTGACCATTTACCCTGACTCAGAGCACAGCAGTTGTCTTTCAAACCGAGTTTTTTTCTTCTAGTACTTTTGGATTGGGAGCTACATCTTTTGAGAGAATGTATTTTCATTCTACTGCGATCTGCTGAAATCCAATCCCTTTACCTGGCTTTGAACTGACAGGATATTCAGGGGAGGCCCAGAGCGGACCATGAAGAGCCTGTTCCATGGGCCCAGGACGCCTTCTTTTTCATTATTTTTTGCTAGAGGGTGCATGTGATCACCAGAGAGAGACAGAGAGTGAGAGAGAGAGAGAGCAACCATTCCCCACGCTGCGATCTCTTCTCCATTTTCCTCTCGGGTTTTTGGGCATGCACACACACGCAACTGGTGTGTTTTTCAGGCCGCCAGGTCCAGGACTCGAACCGTGCAGCCAGCCATGTGGGATCCAGTCACCTTAACCACCAAACTACCAACTGGCCTAGGATACCTACTTAAACAAAGGCCACTTCAGTAACAGCAGCAATTACATCACCTGCAGCCAGCATTATTGGCTGCTTAAGGCGTGCCAGGAAACTGTGCTGAAGAGTTTTATGAGCATTATGACATTTTGTGCTCACCATAACCCTTTATGAAGGGTATTAGTATCTCATTTTACATATGAGGGCAATCAAGGCCTAAAGAGGTTAAGAATTGGCTAGAGCCATAAGGTCATAGAACCAGTAGATTGTGGAGTTAGAATTTTTTTTTTTTAGAGAGATTTTTGCTATAGGGTGTGCGTGCTCACTGGAGAGACACGGAGAGACAAGAAGGGAGAAATCACTCCCTGGGATGATGGACACGCCACAATCCCCTCTCCTCCATTCTCCTCTAGGGGTTTTGGGCACGCAGGCACATGTACCAGTGTGAGTTTCAAGCCTCTGCTACCGGGACTCAAACCGCGGTTGGCCATGTGAGAGTCCAGCAACGTAACCATTATGCCATCTGCAGGTCCCAGACCAGCATAAACCTAAAGTCCACACCAGGTACTTTTTCTAAAACACCAGCCATTTATCAACTCTCCTAGAACTGAGTTCCACTTCCTTCAGTCCCCGTGCAGACATGCTCTTCAAGTATTTGAGTTGTTCACGCACATCAAGATCCTCTTAAACTGCGGGTCCCCAGGTGGCGGTGTTCACGTTTGTAAGAGTATGTGTGGATAAAGCACCTCTGGGTAAATTAGGTAGTCTTGGCCTTTTGGCATGATTTTTTTTTTTTTTTAAAGAATTATTAACTTTATTATTTAACTTCATTTATTGATTTATTTTAATTTGACCAGAGAGGGACAGAGAGAGAGAGAGAGAAGGAAAGTGAGAAAGCAAGCCACCAGGTCCGGAATTCAAACTGTGGTTGCACACTTGGGAGTCCAGTATCCTTAACCACCCACCACACCACCTACCGGCCCCAAGCCTTTGGGAATGTTACTTAATTACTTTTTTATTAAAAAAAAATTTTTTTTAGAGGTTTTTGCTATAGGGTGTGTGTGCTTGCCGGAAAGACAGAGAGAGACAGAGAGACAGAAAACGAGAAATCATCCCCCCCAGGTGGGATGGCCACGCTGCAATCCCTTTTCCTCCGTTCTCCTCTCGGGATCTTGGGCATGCATGCACACACGCCCGGCATGAGTTGAAGCCACCGGGTCCGGGACTCGAATCATGGTCGACTGCATGGGAATTCAGTGACATAGCCATTACACCAACTGCTAGTTCCATTACTTAGTTTTTAAAATCCTCATTTGTCAAATGAGTAGGTTGGTTCCCTTGAACTCTTAATGTTCTAGAATTCTATGAGAGTACAAAGGGACGTAGGGCAGGCAGGTTCGGATCCATGAGTATGGAAATGACCTTGAGATCTGAGGCAAAGTCCTTCGGAGCAGGGGGCCTTTGTAGGCTGGGCCCTGGCTGCTCGGAATAATGGCGAGCGGACAGTGAGGAGGAGGGTGCCCATGATTGGGACAAAAGATCGTAACCAGATTGGAGGGGATGGAGTGAGTCAGGTCCTTAGCGGACAGGAGCACGCGGGGGAGGGTAGAAGGGTCAGGGCATGTGGGATCCCAGCAACAGAGCTGGTCCTAAGGCTTGGAACTCTAAGCATTTTCAAAATATAGAATTATTTTTATTTAACTCCATTTATGTATTTATTTTAATTTGACCAGAGAGAGAGAGAGAGAGAGAGAGAGGGAAAGTGAGAAAGCAAGCCACCAGGTCCGAGACTTGAACCACAGTCAGCCATGTGGGAGTCTAGTGCCTTTAATTACCACACCTCTTGCCGACCATTTTTTAAAGTTATTTTATTTAATTCCATTAAAAAAATAATAATGAATAATTTTATTCATTATCATTATTATTTTTAAATTTGCTATAGGGCACGCACGCTCACCAGGGAGTGAGAGGAAAGGTAGAAAGCAAGCCTCCAGGTCTGGGACTCGAACCACGGTCAGCCATGTGGGAGTCTAGCGTCCCAACCGCTATGCCGCCTGCTGGTGGTTGTTCAGGGGTTGGGAGCCATTTGAAGCATCACAGAGACGCTTGCTACCTTGGGGGCTGACTTGCAAAGTCAACTTTCCAAATTGCAAATTTGATCGTGTCCCTCTTCTTCTTGGCATTGTCCACTGGATCCCCACTGCCTATGGGGACAGTCCCAGGAAGCACCTTCCCCTGGAGGGTCAGCTTGTCCTTGCCTGTCCCCACTGTCACGTTTGCTTTCAGCCCCTAAGTGATGGCCGCCATGTTGGTCCCGCAGCTGTGCTCTGACCACTGGGCCCTTGGACACACCTGCACCTGCCCACATCCTCCGTGGATCCTTTCCACATTGGAGTGGCAGATACCCACAGGCTGTGCCCCCTGGAGGGCAAGGCCTGACCACACTCGTTCTCAGGTCCCGGCAGCCTTGCCCGGAGTAAGGACCATGGCATGTCTAATGGAAGTCAGGGGACCCTGAGATCTGCTGTTTTATTTCGTCTCACGGAGCATTTGATGAAGGGTCTGCCACATACGACCGCGTGGTAAAAGGTTGGAGATATGCAAATAACAATGACGAGGGTGTAAATGGAGACACCCAGGGGTGAGGCCATTCCTGGAGAGGTGAGGAGAGAGGAAAACGGAGGCGACCACCTGGGGAAGGGCAGGGCAGGCATCTTGGCCTTTTTGCCTCGTTAGCTCCCAAAGTGCCGTGAGAAGTGTGCAGGGAAAGGAGGGGAAGAGACGGGCCAGCAGATGGCATGGCGGTGACATCGCTGGACGCCCGCACGGCTGACCACGGTGTCAGGCCCAGACCCAGTGGCTTGAAAATGATGCCGGGCATGTGTGTGCGTGTGCCCAAGATCCCGGGAGGGGAACGGAAGAGGAGGGACTCTGGTATGTCCAGCCCCCTGTGGGGGTGATTTCTCACTTTTCCTCTTAAAGAGAGTCTGTCTCTGTCTCTCTCTCCTGTGAACACATATGACCCATCTCAAAAAAAAAAAAAAGAAGAGAAACAGCAATGGCCATAGTGGAAGTGAATTTTTTTTTTTTTTTTCTTGTAGGATTTACAATTAGAAGCTGCTTGGGACCAGCAGTTGGCGTAATGGCTATGTCACTGGACTCTCATGTAGCCAACCGCGATTTGAGTCCTGGACCCGGTGGCTTAAACTCATGCGGGGCGCGTGTGTGTGCGTGCCCAAGATCCCGAGAGGAGAATGGAGAAGGGATTGCAGCGTGGCCATCCTCCCTGGGGGGTGATTTCTCGCTTTCTGTTTCTCTGTCTCTCTGTCTTTCTGGTGAGCGCATGCGCCCGATAGCAAAAACTTCCAAAAAAAAAAAAAAAAAAAAGAAGAAGAAAAAGAAGAAGCCCCTAGCCCCTATTCCCTCTTCAATTGCCAGTAGGTATTTCCAAGGGAGAGGGTACCTCCGGGCCAATTTCCAACTCCTCTCGCCCCTGGCTTCTTTCATCAGCAACACCCAGCTAGAAGCGAGTCAGGGCTTGCCCAGAGAAAGAATTTGCCTTCCATAACCTCCAGGAGGCCAGGAAGGAGTCACTGGATTCCAGTAGTGACCAGAAGTCCAGCCCAGAAGCCCAGTCCCCCTTCCCTCTCCGTTCCCCAGCAGAGTCCAGACAGCACCCCTCTGGGATGGCCCCCAAGACTAGAAACCGGAATTCGCCGAGTAACACCAGCCTGGGCTGCGGCCTCTCTCTAACTTGTTGCCAAGTGCCCCCGCCTGCCTGCTCCTCATCCACATTTTTCAACAGGGGCCAGAGCAACAGCCGGTGGCTGGTGATAGGTGGTTAGACCTCATACAGTCGAGTCCCAGACTCGGTGACTTGATAAACATGCCAGGCGCATGTGCGTGCGTGCGTGCCCAAAATCCCAAGAGGAGAATGGAGGAGATGGGATTGTGGTGTGGCCATCCGCCCTGGGGTGATTTCTCCCTTTCTGTTTCTCTCTGTCCTTCTCTGTCTCTCTCCAGTGAGCACACTGACCTTATACTCAAAGCTAGAAAAAAAAAAATCAACCAGAAACTCAGGTCAGCTCCATTTGTCCTTGTGAAAACAGGGGCTGCAGGCACGGCTCCATCCAGCAGCTCCCTGTTCCTGGGATCCAGGGGAGTAGAAAGAAGGAAGAGAGAGCCTGGCCAATTCAGGGAGAAGCTGCAGGAGAGCTCTTACAGAGCCTGGAAACCCTTTCTGACTTTTGACCCAAGTTGTCTTTCTTCCTATTTTTATGAACACAAATCCCTAAGTGCGTTTTGTGTCCAGAGACGAAAGTACTATGAATAACTGCTGATTGTTGATGAACTTGTGAATCACCCTGTGAGAGAGGGAGCCGGAGAAGGGAGCAGGAGTTTTGGAGGCTGAATCGAATGTGTTGTAAAATATTTAGCAAATGATCCTCCAAGCCACAGGGAGAAAGGACAGGGGTGGGAATCTGCAAGCTGCCAGCATTTAAAAGCTATTTAATGCTAACCAGCAGTGCCAAGAGCTCAAAAAGTCTCTCTTCCTCCATTGGCAAGGACAGCCCCGATAATGTGGAAAGGGCTTGGCGGGGCAGGGAGGGTGGTGGGAGCTGGGATGCACAAGCTGAAAGACGTTTTGTTCGAGGAGCCTAATAAACAGGGGGTCTGCTCCGACGTGGGCTCCTGCTCGCACATTTCCGCTTAAGATGTCCCTGCTTGTAAATCCTCCACACGGAACAAGCAGTACGAAGCCTCCAGTCAGTCATCTGGATGTTTCAAAATATCCTGATGTTTGGCATCCAGCAAAAAAAGAGCCATATGACTAAGCGAATCTGTCACTTTCTTTCTAAATGTTTGGATGTCACTTAGACAACGGCTTCAGTCTCTGGTCGCCAAGTAACTTGGCTGGATCTGCCATCCTGAAAGTCTGAGCTCAGAAATTGTTCTTCCTAAAGGGTGAGGGGTCCTACGTTTTTTTTTTTCTTAATTAAAAAAATTGTTTTAAGGTTTTTGCCTTAGGGCATGTGTGCTTGCCAGAGAGACAGAGACAGAGATTTTGGGCAAGCATGCGCAAGTGTCTGGTGTGATTTGCAAACTGCCGGGTCGGGGATTCAAACTGCAGTCTGCCACATGGGAGTCCAGTGCCTTCATCACTGTACTACCTGCTGGCCTCAGGATCCTTCATTTTCTTTTTTCTTTTCTTTTCTTCTTTTCTCTTCTTTTCTTTCTTTTTTTTTTTTTTTTTGTTTGCTATAGGGAGCGTGTGCGTGCTTTCCAGAAAGACAAAGAGACAGAAAGCGAGAAATCACCCCCCAGGGGGGATGGCCATGCCGCAATCCCTTCTTCCTCTATTCTCCTCTTGGGATCTTGGGCACGCACGCACACCTAGCGTGAGTCTCAGTCACCGGGTCAGGACTCGAACCGCGGTCGACTACATGGGAGTTCAACGACATAGCCATTAAGCTAACTGCTGGTCCCAGGATCCTTCATTTTCTGAGAGAAAATCAAGATTCCCTTCCGTAACCTGACTCTTTGCAGATATGCTTATTTTTAAAGTAAAGGATGAAAAGATCTGTCTTGAAATTTTGGCTTGAAAAACCTCCTAGCTCAAGTTATGTCCTATGGAATAAAAATACCATGAGGCAAGCTAAACTCAGGAGGGATGGGCAGGGAAATCATTTCCGTCAGTGGAAATAACCATCCTGGAGAAGCGAGGTCTCATGATAATTTGGTTATAAGGCATTCTTCAAACCAATCTATGATGAGTTCCTGGGGGGCCACGCTAGTGAGTTGGGTGGCTTTCTAATCTGGTGACAGGGCCAAGGTCCATGCCTTTTGGGAACTTGGAATCTGGTTGCTGGGAGGTGTGCATGACATAAATGATACGGATGACTAGCCAAGAGGTCCCAAGGAGGGTGACAGGATTAATTATAGAAGAATTACTCCATGTAAGTAGGATCTGAGAAGACATATTCTCCTTCGTGTTTTTTTTTTTTTTTTTTTTTTTTCCCTTTTTGGGTTTTTTTTTTTTTTTTCCTTTTTTGTTTTTGAGCTTTTCTATTGCTGATTGATGCTGTTCTTTTTTTTTTTTTTTTGGAGAGTTTTTTTGCTATAGGGCGCGTGTGCTCGCCAGAAAGACAGAGAGAGACAGAGACAGAAAGTGAGAAGTCACGCCGCAATCCCTTCTCCTCCATTCTCCTCTTGGGATCTTGGGCACGCATGCACACGTGCCCAGTGTGAGTTTAAGGCACCGGGTCCAGGACTTGAACCGCGGTTGACTACATGGGAGTCCAGCGACACAGCTGTTACACCTATTGCTGGTACCGTCTTTCATATTCTTTAACTATCCTAGTCCAACATATGCTTGAGGCCCACTGCAGCGAGCCTGCAGATTCATTCCTGCCTAACCAGTCTTCGTTCACTCGACTTCCTCTGGAATCTTAGAACACAGAGTTAAATCATTCCTCTATCACATGATCACTACCGTTAGAATCTGCTGTCGGGTAGATTCATCTTTTTCTCCTTACCACAACTGTAGACTTTCGAGTGGTTGCCAAACCTTCAAGTACGTGTCTTGTAAGCAGAAGCAGGGGCTTCTAACCATGCTGTGTTCAACGACTATTCGTCCCTGGCTATTGGGTTTGCTCTGGTCTTGGCTAGGCAGGCTGCTGGTGGTGACACCTTGGCGGGACTATGGGAGAAGACGGGACTTTATGGGCTGGATGGGGGCGGCAGTGACACGACCCTCTGTGAGGCTGACCCGTGTGGGAAGGCCTCATGTTTGTGTCTGGAGACCTCCCTGACCGTGTGGGGTGTATGCATGCCCATGATCCAGGGTTGGCTGGAGCTGGGGTGGGTGGAGGTGTGGGGATCTTCTAGGGGTGCTGTCTCTGTGTCTCTCACTCATGGGAGAAAGAAAGAGAGAAAAAAGATGAACTTCTTGGTTAGCCTGGGATATGCCACCAAATTAGCACATTGAGGTTAAGAAATTTGGAGCAGGGACCAGCAGGTGGCATAACGCTTATGTTGCTGGAATCCCACATGATCAATGGTGGTTCGAGTCCCGGACCTGGAGGCTGGAAACTCACCCCAGGCACATGTGCGTGCATGGTCAAGATCCCAGGAGGAGAATAGAAGAGAAGAGATTGCAGTGTAGCCAGCCTCCCTGGGGGGCGATCTCTCACTTTCTGTCTATCTCTTTCTCTCCGGCGAGTATATGTGACGTATAGCAAAAATCTCTCCACAAATAAATAAATAAATACAGAAATAAACTTGGATCAGTTTATGGACCTCACATTCATTGTGCTTGCAAAAGCAGATGCAGTTATCAACTGAGTAAAAATGAAAAGCAAGAAACGAATTTACTGGAAGTTTATCAGCAGTTCCATTTCCATGTAAAAAACGGTCTAAGAGGAAAAAGAAAGAGAAAGAAGGAAAGAAGGAGGGGTCTGAGAAGAGAAGAACAGGGGGACCCCTCCCCCCGAACCCACCGAGCAGGGCAGGAGACACATCAGACTCAGCTTTCAAATGCAATCGGCAATTTTATAATACGGTCATTTTTAATATTAAAAGTAAATTGTACATGTATCTTTATAAACAATATGCATAAAATAGATCATATTCTAAAACCTTTGCTTTTTCAAATGCTTGTTCACAGTAAATTTCTTAGGTGTCAGATGTCCCCTGGCAGCGGTAGTGCCGTCGGGAGAAGGCCGCGTGGTCGGGGCGGAGCGGCCCCCTAGTACAGATCCTTGTAGATCTCCTGCAGGAGCGGGTGCAGGCTCATGTCCGTCTCCGTCTTCTTGATCACCTGCAGGAGCTGCACGTGCTCCGTGACGATCTGTCTGAGGTCTGTCATTTTCTGGAGCAGTTTGGCGAACAGCTGGGAGGACTCGGGGTGGTTCAGCTTCAGCTGGAGCTCCAGGGCTTGCAGCAGGTTGTCCTGTATGTCTTCGATGGGCTTCACGTTCAGCAAACCCGGGCGGTCTGGGAAGGGGGGGAGGTGCGAAACACACGGCAGGGTCAGTCAGAGCACTCTCTGGGGGTCAGCAGATGGCATAGCAGTTATGTCGCTGAACTCACACACGGTAGACCGCGGTTCGAGCCCCCCACCTGGTGGCTTGAAACTCATGCTAGGCGCATGTGTGTGTGTGTGCCCAAGATCCCGGCAGGAGGATGGAGGAGAAGGGATTGCGGCATGGCCATCCCCCTGGGGGTGATTTTTCGCTTTCCCTCTGTCTCTGCCTCTGTTTCTCTCTCTCTCTCTGGTAAGCACACATGCCCTAAGGCAAAAACCTCTTTAAAAAAAAACCCAACACTCTCCAGGCCCCCTCCAAGGCTGATGCAGCTTTAGGGTGTTAGGCCAAACTTTCCTTTCATCCATTTTTTGGTTTGCTTCTTTTTTTTTTTCCTAAATTTTTTTTTTTATTTATTCATAACAGAGTGTGTGTGCTTATGAGAGAGAGAGAGACAGAGAGAGAGAGAGAGAGAGGAGGACCTGCCACAAGATCTGGTCACATCATGGCCCCTTCCTCCACTCCTCCAGCCCATCGAATCTTGGGTTCCTGCAATTGTTTCTGTCTGAACAGGCCAGGGATTCGAACCACGGTCACCATGTGAGATCCAGCTTCTCCTGAGCAGCACATTCCCACTGTGCTATGGAGCAGGCCTCCCCCCTCACCTTTATTTAAGTTTTTTTTCACTCTAGTGCATGTGCATTTGTCAGACAGAAACAGAGAGAAAGGGAACGTGAGAAATCACGTCCCAGGGGGCATTCTGGTCCCTTTGTGGATTTCTTTAAAGATAGGGTCTCTTGGGAGCAGCAGATGGTGCAATGGTTACATCGGTGGACTCCCATGTAGTCGACTGTGGTTCGAGTCCTGGACCCGGTGGCTTAAACTCATGCCGGGCGCATGTGCGTGAGTGCCCAAAATCCTGAGAGGAGAATGGAGGAGAAGGGATTGCGGGGTGGCCATTCTTCCTGGGGGGTGATTTCTCATTTTCTGTCTCTGTGTCTCTCTGGGTAAGGCATGAGCCTTATAGCAAAAATCTGTCTAAAATAATAACAATAGCAATAATAAAAGGCAGGGTCTCTCCACGTTGTGATGGTCCTGCCTCCGCTCCCCAAGTCACCAGGAATTCGGGCACACAGCACCACGCCTGGTCTTTGAGATGGACCGAGAATCAAACCTGGGCCTCCCACGGGGTCCCAGCCTGTGGAACCCGGGATCACAGCAGCGCCACCAGGGCTGGACCTGTGGCCCCAAGTCACAAAAAAGAACCACCTTTGTCTTTTGCTTAATATAGTATATTACATGTTCAATATAACAAAACATAGTTTTCAAATACATTGTAACATAGTTACAACTTGGAAGCATAAACCCCCCATCCCCAACTTTTTTTTTTTTTGAGAGGTTTTTGCTATAGGGCGCGTGCGCTCGCCAGACAGACAGAGAGAGACATAGAGACAGAAAGCGAGAAATCACCCCCCAGGGGGGATGGTCACGCCGCAATCCCTTCTCCTCCATTCTCCTCTCGGGATCTTGGGCATGCACGCACATGCGCCCGGTGTGAGTTTTAAGCCACCGGGTCCGAGACGCGAACCGCGGTCGACTACGTGGGAGTCCAGCGACATAGCCATTATGCTAACTACTGGTTCCCCATCCCCAACATTTTAACAGAGATCTCTTCCCCCTTTTTTGTCATAGGACACATACGCTAACCAGAGAGAGACAGAGAGAAAGGGAAAATGAGACCTCCCCCCCCCCAATCAAGAGGAGATGGCCACCACAGTCCCTTCTCCATTTTCCTCTCGAGATTCTGGGCATGCACACACAAATGCCCAGCATGGTTTTCAAGCCATCGGGTCCGTGGCTTGAACTATGGTAGACCGTGTGGAAATTGAGTACCTTAACCACCATGTTACCAGCTGGCTTCTAGAGACATAAAAATCACAATTCTTAAATTGTGGGTAATTTTAATTCATTCTTCTCTCTATAAATTTTGAAAAATTCTGTTTATTTCTTACATAAATCAGAGAGATGGAGAGGAAGAGACAGAGATATAGAGAGACAGCACCCCAAGAGGGTTTTTTTTTTTTTGAGAGGTTTTTGCTATAGGGAACATGCTCTCGCCAGAAAGACAGAGAGAGACAGAGAGACATAAAGCAAAAAATCACCCTCCCAAGGGGGATAGCCATGCCGAAATCCCTTCTCCTCCATTCTCCTCTTGGGATCTTGGGCACACACGCACACATGCCCGGTGTGAGTTTAAGCCACCGGGTCCAGGACTTGAACTGCGGTCAGCTACATGGGAGTCCAGTGACATAGCTGTTACACCAACTGCTGGTTCCTCTAACAGGGTTTTCATGCTGCTCTCTACCTCCAGTCTCAGCCAGCCCTGGATCATGTACACGTATGTGCTTGGTGTACTCAGGGAGCCCTCTGGATGACAATCTGGAGCCTTCCCATGTGGGTTAGCCTCACAGAGGGTTGGCTTCACTGCTGTTTCACTGTCCAGAAACCCCCTATGCCTTTCTTATTTCACTTTTCAACTGGTGAGCTTAAATCACTCTAAATGTTTTCCTTCATATAGATCTTGTTAGATTTATCCTTGAATACTTTATAGCTTCTATCATGAATTGCCTGCTCATTTTTTTTTTTTGGAGAGGTTTTTGCTATAGGGCGCATGCACTCGCCAGACAGACAGAGAGAGACAGAGACAGAAAGCGAGAAATAACACCCCAGCGGGGATGGCCATGTCACAATCCCTTCTCCTCCATTCTCCTCTCGGGATTGTGGGCACGCACGCACATGCGCCCGGCGTGAGTTTTAAGCCACCAGGTCCAGGACACGAACTGCGGTTGACTACGTGGAAATCCAGCGGCATAGCCATTACGCTAACTGCTGGTCCCGATGCCTGCTCATCTTTTAAAAAAGAATTATTTATTTATTTTATTCCATTCTGGTCCCGATGCCTGCTCATCTTTTAAAAAAGAATTATTTATTTTATTCCATTTGTTATTATTATTATTATTTAATTTGACCAGACAGAGGGAGAGAGAGAAAGGGAAAGTGAGAAAAGCAAGCCACCAAGTCTGGGACTTGAACTGTGGTTGGCCATGTGGGAGTACAACACCTTTAACCACCATGCCACCTGCCAGCCCTTGACTGCTCATATTCTTCACATTTTCTAACGTATCCCTGCTGATATTTAGAAAA
This sequence comes from Tupaia belangeri chinensis, assembly GCF_000334495.1. Taxonomy (NCBI): domain Eukaryota; kingdom Metazoa; phylum Chordata; class Mammalia; order Scandentia; family Tupaiidae; genus Tupaia; species Tupaia belangeri. The sequence continues at coordinate 1,350,632 of NW_006160227.1, read as the reverse complement.
ACATCTAGAAAACTCTTGTCAGTTTAAATAACTTTTTTTTTTAAGAAGAATTACTTTATCTAACTTTATTTACTTATTTTAATTTGACCGGAGAGGGACAGTGTGAGAGAGAGGGACAGAGAGAGAGGGAAAGTGAGAAAGGAAGCTGCCATGTCCAGGACTCGAACCACAGTCGGCCACATGGGAGTCTAGTGCCCTTAACCACCATGCCATCTGCCGGCCCCAAATTCAAATAGCTTTTAGTCATAGAGTTTTATGTATGCTGAATAGACAATTACTTTACAAATCACAGTAGTTTTATTTCTCTCTCTTCCCCACCCCCCCCGACGTTTAGTTTTCATTTCCTTTTCTTGCCATATTGTGTTGGCTAAAGTCTCTAATACGGTATTAAATAATAGTAGCGATGGGAGATGTGCGTGTTTTGTTCCTGACTTTGAAGGATGCACTTCTAATGGTCTATCACCAAGGATGGTATTTGCTATAGATTACGGTGGGTGTTTGACTCCTGGCTCTTCCAGAGTTCTAAAGTTTTCAGTGTGTTTTAGTCAGGAATGTTGTTGCATTTTATCAAAGGCTTTAACATTTTTCTATCAAAAGAGATATGATATCTAAAGAGACATGGGTTTATCTTAATGGAGAATTACACTGAGATTCCCTCCTACCCTCGCACTCATCTGTGCATGTTTTATTTAGCGGTTTTGTATTTGCAGTTGGTATTGACTCAGAGTGTTATTTTTTGTGCTAGCCTTTGCCTGTTTTCGTAAGAAATGTTGACTAGTCTTGCAGACTGAGTTGAGTTCCCTTCTATTTCTATGTGGTAATGAGTTATTCTTCCTTGGTGACTTCTTGGAATTTGCTGGCAGAACCATCTGAGCTGGATGTTAAATCTTTCACTACTTTACATTTTTCTACTGTCGATTTTAACCTCTTCAGGCTTTCTCCTACTTTTAAAATTAAAAAAAAAATTTTTTTTCTTTTGGAGAGGGTTTTGCTATAGGGCTCATGTGCTCGCCAGAAAGACAGAGACAGAGAGAGAGAGAGACAGAAAGTGAGAAATCACTCCCCAGGGAGAATGGCCACACCGCAATCCCTTCTCCTCCATTCTCCTCTCGGGATCTTGGGCACGCACGCACACGTGGGGCCCGCCCGCACCCGCGCCCGGCGTGAGTTTAAGCCACCGGGTCTGTGACTCGAACCGTGGTCAGCAACATGGGAGTCCAGTGACATAGCCATTACGCCAACTGCTGGTCCTACGTCACTTAATCTTAACAATAACCCCATGGGGTCAGACTTCACGGAGGCAAAAAGGAAGATTTAGAGAAATGAGTTCAATCACTCCAAGACAGGCCCCATGCCAGTAAATGGCAGAGCTGAAGCCTGGCTTGAAGGCTGATTCCAGATGCTGTCCTTAGCCCCCGCTGCCCTGTATTATACTTGCAATGCTAGGCCATGAGGTATCGGCGTGCAGAGGCTCCATCTTGTATCTCTGAACCGCCAGTGGGAACACAGGAAGCAGGCGGCTGGCTGAGTGAGTGAGTGAGAAGGTTTTTCTAGCTAGCAGCCTTGGGTCAAAAAGTACCGTCCTCTTGGCTGGTAAAAAACTCTAAGCGCAGAATCACGACTCAATGAAGAAGTCTCTGGGAAGTGATGTTTTCCTGTATCTAATAAACACTAGCAACCTTTTTTGTTTTTCCTTTTTTTTTTTTTTTTTTAAATTCATGGTAGGGCACATTGCACTGATAGCCTGAAGCACTTCTAGGAACTTTGGAAGGAGAAGGGGAAAGGGAGAGAGAGAGAGAGAGAGAGAGAGAGAGAGAGAAAAGCACCGTCCCCAGGGCTCGGTCACACTGTGGTCCCCTCTCCAGTCCTCTAACCCATCAGGGTCCTGAGCACAGGTACACATGTTTGGAATGTCCCCAGGTAAACTGGGCCAGGGACTCAAACCATGGTCAGCATGTGGTTTCCAGTTCCATACTCCAACAGGCTACTGCCGTGCTGAGGCTGAGCCTAACTCTAGTAACCTTTGTCCATGGTGGTGAGGCTCAAGAAAATGATATTAGAATTTGAAGTAGTTTCAGGGCGGGATTTTCAGAAACCTAGACATTCTCCTAAATTAACATTTTTATTTATTTATTTATTTTTCATTACAGAAGGAAACTCTTTTTTTTTTTTTAATTGAGAGGTTTTTGCTATAGGGCACGTGCGCTTGCCAGACAGACAGAGAGTGAGACAGAGAGACAGAAAGTGAGAAATCACCCCCCAGTGGAGATGGCCATGCTGCAATCCCTTCTCCTTTCAGGATCTTGGGCATGCACGCACACATGCCTGGCGTGAGTTTAAGCCACTGGGACCAGGTCTTGAACTGCGGTTGACTACATGGAAGTTCAGCGACATAGCCATTACGCCAACTGCTGGTCCCGGAAACTCATCTTTGTTTTGATTTTTTTTTCTCTCTTTTTAATTTGATGAAAGAGAGAGAGAGAGAATGAGAGAGAGGAAGAGTGCAAAAGCAAGCCACCAGGTCTGGGACTTGAACCATGACTGACCATATGAGAATCTAGCACCTCAACCACCACACCGTATGGTGACCCCTAGGTATATTTTAAACATTTCATGATTTACTTTTAGAACTGTCAGCAAACGTAAAACAAAACAAAGTCTCAGCTTCTGAGAAAGCAATGAATACTTTGGTTCTGGCCTAAAGACTCCAGTTCCTGGAAGAGGGGCCTTCTCCCCAGTCACCATGTGATCATGAACAGCACGAGTGCTTTGAGGAAGCGGGATCTCACACTGCCCCCTGTGGTTTAATGACTGTGGATCTTCCCTCTTTTTTTTTTGGAGAGGTTTTCGCTATAGGGCGTGTGCGCTCGCCAGACAGACAGAGAGAGACAGAGAGACAGAAAGCGAGAAATCACCCCCCAGGGAGGATGGTCACGCTGCAATCCCTTCTCCTCCATTCTCCTCTCAGGATCTTGGGCATGCACGCACATGTACCCGGCGTGAGTTTAAGCCACTGGGTCCAGGATGCGAACCACGGTCAACTACGTGGGGAGTCCAGCGACGTAGCCGCGACGTAGCCATTACGCCAACTGCTGGTCCCTGGATCTTCCCTCTTAACAAAGGCTCAAGGTTTCCAGGGCTAGTGAGGGTGTGACTTTGGCTGGAGCAGGTGTCAAGCTAGGCTCCTCCCAGCCTGGGCCCACACTGCCTGATAGGAGGACCCTGCCCACAGGACACCCGTTTCTCAAGGATTCCCCCCTTCTCCGTCCTCTGACCACCAGTGTGGGGTGAGAACTTCTGCTAAAGAGACATTAATCCGGGCGGTCTCATTTATCGGACAACCAAACCCTGAAATGCAATTGATGGGGACATTTGGCTTTGGTGTAATAGAACGGGAATGGCCCCTCTAGGAGTGAAGAAGGATCTGGTTTGGATTTTCAGACCCTTCTTTGGCAAGTTATTCTTCATGATGTGATAGATGAAGTTTGGCTGAAGGACTGAAGCCTTGTGGCTGTGGAGTAAGTCTGTTTCCTCCAGGGATGAGTTAGATCATTTGCAGATTAGTCCCCCCTGTCCCCCTGAGCAAGCCTCTGTCAAGGCCAAATGGTTTAAAGAAGGAGTGCAGGAGAGTTAAAAAAAAAAAAAAAAAAAGAAAGCACCACAGAAACTACTTCTAGATCTTTCTCTCGTCAGCTCTGTGACCTTGGGCACACCAGTTAAGCTCTCTGGGCTGCATTTTCTCCTCCGTTAACTTCAAGGCACAAATTCTACGATTTCATCTCTGTTGTAATCCTCTCTATATAATTCACATAATCCAACTAGAGAAATAGTTTCAAAAATCGAATGGCAGGGAACCAGCAGTTAGCGTAATGGCTATGTCGCTGGACTCCCACGTAGTCGACCGCGGTTCGTGTCCTGGACCCGGTGGCTTAAAACTCACGCCGGGCGCATGTGCGTGCGTGTCCAAGATCCCGAGAGGAGAATGGAGGAGAAGGGATTGCGGCATGACCATCCCCTCTGGGGGGTGATTTCTCGCTTTCTGTCTCTATGTCTCTCTCTGTCTGTCTGGCGAGCGCACGCGCCCTACAGTGAAAATCTCTCCAAAAAAAAAAAAAATCGAATGGCAGACCCTGCCCAGTGGCATGGTCAGTAGCAAATGGAACTGTAGTGCTGGAGGCCACATGTCGGCCACGGTTCAGTTATCCCGGTTGGCTGAAAACACGCTGGGCATGTGCCCCCTGTGCCTGAGATCCCCACGGGCTGGAGGGCTGGGGAAGGGGATCGTGGTGCGATGAGATTGTCAAGGGTGCTCTCCCGCTCCTGTGCATGTGCTTTCTATTCTGAGTAAAATAATAATAAAACTTCACAAAAGGGTTGGCAGGTGGAATGGTGGTTAAGGCGTTGGACTCCCACGTGGCTGACTGTAAGTTCGAGACTCAGACCTGGCGGCTTGCCTTTTCACTTTCCCTCTCTCTCTCTTTCTTTCACTGGTCAAATTAAAAATAATAATAATAATATTAATTCTTTTAACAAACTTTAAAAATCTAACTGGAAAATTGTTTTCACTGGCTTACACATTAAACTTAGAACACCTGTCTTATTTTAAAAATTAAAAAAAATAAAAAACACAAAACTTTCTGTGGTTGGGCTGGCCCTGTTGCACTGTAGTTAAGTGCTGTGCACAGGACGCCAGATCCCACATGGCTGGCAGTGGTTCAAACCCTGGCCCTGGGGGCTCGAAAAGCACATGGTACACATATGTGTATGGAGGCCCAGGATCTACCCGGTAGTTTGAAAATCACTCCAGGCATGTGTGTGCATGCCAGGATTCTGAAGGGATGGAGAAATGGAGGAGAAAGGATTGTGGCATGACTAGACCCCATTGGGCAGTGCCATCTCTCTGTCTCTTTCTCTCTCTCTCTCTCTCTCGTGCACGCACGCTCATACACATGCCCTGTGGCAAAAACAAAAACAAAATTTTCCTTTGGTCTTAAGCAAGCCCTAGAGGCAAAAGCTAAAGAGATGTGAAGGGTTGTCCCCCAACTCCCGGCCCTCCCACTAGCTACAAGACCACTCCTGAGCCCCCCCTGTGTTTGTCTTCCCACCTTCCTCTGCACACACTCAGACCCTCACTGAGCGAGGCAGGGTCACAGGTGTGCATTCGGACCTGTCCAACTCCCAGACCTGCCCTGTGCGCTTGCCCATCCTCTGCACTCCCTATCAGCCCAGGGCCTGCTAAGAGGTCCCTCCGAGGCCCTCTGCCTGCACTGTGCTGAGGGTCAGACTTGAGCCTGCAGTTAGACCCAGATCAGAGGTCCTCTTCAGCCTGGGTCCTAAAAGGCCCTTCTGGGAAGAGCGCCTTGCTGTACCGACTCCAGGATTCTGCATGGAGCAGGCTGGAGTCAATTACTGGTTCCTTACTCCCCAGGCTGCAGAGAGTTGGGAAAGAAGCCTTTCCGGTCTTCGTTCACAGAGCCTGGAACTGATTAGCGAGCCCTGGTAATTACGGGCAAGTCTACAAAGCTCCATCTTATCCAAATCTGGTTCCATGAAGTGGAGAGTTGATGTGAAGCAGATTCAAATTCTCTGACCCTCTTGACCCACCTGGGCCAAGCGTTTCCCTAGCACAGATTTTTTTTCTAAGGAGGTGCCTCAGGGAGGGAAGCAGATGGCCACAGTGGAGTCTCCTGGAGGAGAAGCAAGGGGATCATTCTGCCTCTATGCTAGGGACCACGGCCATGGCTTTCTCCATTTCTTTCTATTGGCTGTCTGACAAAGACTTGTCAGAAACAGACTGGACCTGTGGCGTCTAGATCAAGAGTCTGATCTCTGATCGCAGGGCTGTGAAACCACAGACAGTGAAAGGCCTTGCTAAGCTCAGGTGAGGGGAGAAAACGGAAGGGGAGTTTGCTACGCTGGTCATTCACTCTTCGCAATGAACTCCCTTTGCAACTTCTCCAATTTCCTTCATTGCATTACTACTTCCATTCACAGATGTGTGTAAATTCTATTTATTTATTCATTTATTTTAATTTGACCAGAGAGAGACATATGAGGGAAAGAGAGACACAGAAAGAGAAAGAGGGAAAGGGAGGAAGCAAACCACCAGGTCCAGGACTCGAACTCTGTGGTTGGCCATGTGGGAGTATCCAGAGCTTTAACTACCGTGCCACCTGCTGGCCTTCACAGATGTGTTATAAGGAGTGGTGATTTAGAAACAGAATATTCTATTTGAATCTTATTTCTTCTCCACTTAGTTTCTGTGTGCCTTTGGACACAGCAGCTCATCCTTTTTTTTTTTTTTAATTGTTTAAATTGTATTTATTCCTCTCTTCTGCAAAGGAGAGACAGAGACAGAGAGACAACATCCAACAGGGTCTCAATGCTGTGACCCACCCCAGCCTCAGCCAGCCCTGGATCCTGGGCACGTGTGTGCCTGTACTTGGGGAGGCCTCTGGACACGAGCCCAGAACCTTCCCATGTGGGTCACTGGCTTCATTTTGAAGACAACAAGAACGTTTCTTTCATAAGATCATGGTGAGGACAGTAGGCAAAGGAGATATTCTTATTCTCTGTGTGTGTTCAAATGAAGGCAATGTCCACAGGGCAGGCGTGTACGTAGGTGGAGTGGTATAGCCACAGTGAGAAATGGGAGGCTTTTCAGTTTTTTTTTTTTTTTGGAGAGGTTTTTGCCATAGGGCACGTGCGCTCGCCAGACAGACAGAGAGAGACAGAGAGACAGAAAGCGAGAAATCACTCCCCAGGGGGGATGGCCATGCCGCAATCCCTTCTCCTCCATTCTCCTCTCGGGATCTTGGGCACACACGCACACGCACCCGGTGTGAGTTTTAAGCCACCGGGTCCAGGACGCGAACCGCGGTCGACTACGTGGGAGTCCAGCAACATAGCCATTACGCTAACTGCTGGTCCCGAGGCTTTTTAGTTTTTGATAAGAAATTCAGTAACATAGGAAAATGATTCCTGAGGCTGACATGTGCTTGAGGGTTTAGGCGAGGTCTCATTCCTGTAGTTGAGTGCACATATGCAAGATTGTTTAAGAACAGAAAAGCCACTCAGAGGCCAGAGAGAGGCATGGCAGCAACATGGAACACTCTGCAAGGCTGATCCATGAGGGAAGGTTCCAGGTTCGAGTCTGGAGACCTCCCTGAGTATGCCGGGCACACATGTGCCTATGATAATCCAGGGCTAGCTGAGGCTGGGGGTGGATTGTGGCAACAAGACCCCATTGGGGTTTCTTTCTCTGTTTTGCTCATGGAAGAAATAAACTTTAAAAAGCCATGGTATCCAAATTGACTACTTTCTTGAAAAACTGATGCTAGGGAGTCTGGAAAACTTTTCTGATCTAACTGGCAAAATTGTGAATTCGGCCAAGCAAGCTATGCAATTCCTTCCCACCACCTACCTTTATGAAAGACTCATTTTAGAAAGGACCTGGTGCCTTAAACTCATGCTGGATGCGTGTGTGTGCATGTGTGCCCAAGGTCCCAAGAGGAGAATGGAGAAGAGACCGCGGTGTGGCCATCCCCCCTGGGGGGTGATTTCTTGCTTTCTGTCTCTCTGTCTCTCTCTGTCTGTCTGGCGAGCGCACGCACCCTATAGCAAAAACCTCTCCTAAAAAAAAGAGAAAGGTTCATGTGGACTCTTCATATTTAAATTCAAACTGGCATTTGATCTAGGGAAGGGATTCTCACTTTTGGCTATATATTTAGATCTGGGGAGTTCTCTTCCTCCCTGGCTGCTTGAGGACAGACCGCCATCACAATGACACAGGAACCATCCAAACCGGGAAATTCACACCCACCGACTCCTTCAGAGGAAGCACACGGTCATGGATGTCCTTCACCCCGGGAAGGCAACAATACCAAAGACAGAAATTCAGGGGAAACTAGCGAAGATGCACCAGACTACACCAGATGGCATCTCTGTGTCTGGGTTCAGAACCCATTTGGTGGTGGCAAGACAACCAGCTTTGGCATGATTTATGATTCTTCGGATTACGTGAAGAAAAACGAACCCAAACATAGACTTGCAAGACATGGACTCTAGGAGAAGAAAAAGACGTCAAGAAAACAGCGTGAGGAACGCGAGAACAGGATGAAGACAGCCAGGGGACTGCAAAGACCAATGCTGGCGCTGGCGAGAAGTCGAAGGAGTGGAGGTTCTGCCATGTCTCTCTGCAGCTATCGTGCGGAGTTTTCATGAGAGGGTTAATAAACTAAAAACTTGTTAAAAAGAAGAGAAAAAGTAAAGATACCCTGGAGTTTCAGCCAGTTTTTCAGGGACTTAACTCTTTTTTTAATTTAATTTATTTATTCATTCATTTATTTTAATTTGATCAGAGAGAGGGATACGGGGAGGGAGAGAGAGAGAGAGAGACAGATGGAAAGCAAGCGACCAGATCGGGGACTTGAACTGTGGTCACCTATGTAGGAGTGTCCAGCACCTTAACCACCGTGCCACTGCTGGCCCCTGAGGGATCTAACTCCTACAGGAACGATGACTTCACTGCTCCTAACTCTGACATCACGATCAGAGTACAGAGCGGTCAGCGGTGCTTTCTGAAGAGCCAGCGTCCTCTCCCAGGCCTCACCCACCTACCTGAGCAGTGCCCCACCTGACTGCCTCACGGCACACCGGTCACCTCAGGCTTGCCGTCTGCCCCTAGTGCCCCAGCTCGGGGGCCCACAGCGAACATAAGCTCTCTCTTGGCCTAAGCCGCGAAGCGAGGTCAAGGCAGCAAACCAAGCGCACAAGTCCACACGCACAGCGCACCTCAAACAAGGTCTCCTCTTCTCCTTCCCCTGGTCCAGGATGCCTGCCCCACACCTCAGCCTGTGCATATTATGTCCGGGACCTCTTACGGCAGGGCTTACAGAGTGGCTATCGCCCGGCCTGGCCCAAGCCTGGGACCACCACCACGTACCGGCCAAGTGACCTCCAGTGAGTCACTCTGAGCCCCAGTATGTTTCGCTAGCTGGATGGAATGAGATGGAACACCTGACCTTGGCGGTTGTCATACTCAAACGATCCATTTTTAACCCTGAGCACAGCGCCGAGCACAGTGTAAGCATTCAGCAAATGTTACTGTCACTTACTATCATATTCTGTTTTTGTTTTTTTTTTTTTTTGGAGAGATTTTCACTGTAGGGCGCGTGCGCTCGCCAGACAGACAGACTAAAAAATTAAAAAAAAATATCTGGGGAAATCAGAAACGAATGAATGGCCGGGTCTTGTTCCTAGAGATTTTGATTTCCTTGACTTGGGGTATGATCGTCAAGATTTTAAAAAGCTTTCAGGAGACTCTGCGGTGTAGCCAAGCATGAACGCTGCTGGTTTAGTGAGGAACAGCTGCACTTCCAATGTCACAACTTCCTTGCTGGGTGTCCTTGGGGAAGTTCCTTAATCACTCTGTGCTTTGGTTTTCTCATTTACACAAGTGAGCTTTCCTGGTAATCTAGGGGTAGGATTAAATGAGTTAATACATGGAAAGTGCTCAGAGTGGTGGCAGATATAGAGTAAATTATGACTGATCTTTTTGGGACCAGCAGATGACATAATGGTTATGTCGCTGGACTCCCACGTAGTGGACTGCGGTTCAAGTCCCAGACTCAGTGGCTTAAAACTCATGCTGGGCATGTGTGCGTGCATGCCAAAAATCCTGAGAGGAAAATGGAGGAGAAGGGATTGCAGAATGTCCATGCCCTCAGTGGGTGATTTCTGGCTTTCTGTCTCTCTCTGTCTCTCTGGCAAGCAAACATGCCCTATAAGAGAAGTCTCGGGACCAGCAGTTAGTGTAATGGCTATGTTGCTGGACTCCCATGTAGTCGACCGCAGTTCGAGTCCCGGGCCCGGTGGCTTAAACTCACATCAGGCGCGTGTGCGTGTGTGCCCAAGATCCCGAGAGGAGAATGGAGGAGAAGGGATTGCAGCGTGGCCATCCCTCCTGGGGGGTGATTTCTCACTTTCTGGCTGTCTCTCTCTGTCTTTCTGGCGAGAGCACGCGCCCTATAGCGAAAACCTCTCAAAAAAAAAAGAAAAAAAGAAAAAGAAACAAAGAAAAAGAAAAAAAGAAAAATCTCTCTTAAAAAATTAATACTGATTTTTATTTTAGTTTTGTGTATGAGGCACATTGATGACCAGAGACAGAGAGAGAGAGCGATAAAGTGAGAAATCATCCTCTAGGCGGGAGGGCCACACCACAATCCCTTCTCCTCCATTCTCCTCTCGGGATCTTGGGCACACACGCACACGCGCCTGATGTGAGTTTAAGCCACCGGGTCCGGGACTCAAACCACACAGTCAGCCATGTTGGATCCAGTGCCTTAACCTCCATGCCACCTGCAGGCCCGCTATTACTATTTTGATCAGTGTTCCATAAACTTGCTCCTTTTTTTTTTTTTCCTTTTTTTGGGGAGGTTTTTGCTAAAGGGCACGTGCGCTTGCCAGACAGAGCGAGACAGACAGACAGAAAGCGAGAAATCACCCCCTAGGGGGGATGGCCATGCCGCAATCCCTTCTCCTCCATTCTCCTCTCGGGATCTTGGGCACGCATGCACACACACCTGGCGTGAGTTTAAGCCACCGGGTCCGGGACTTGAACCGTGGTCAACTATGTGGTAGTCCAGCGACATAGCCATTACGCTAACTGCTGGTCCCTCATAAACTTGCTTCTTTCCCCTCCCAACCCTCCTCCTCTCATTTCCTTGAGTCCTTTCTGCATCTTTCTTATTCTTTCTCCCTCAATCGCTGCCTTCTTCTCAACATTTTTTTCCCTCCTTTCCAGAAGTTTTCTCCTTTCTACTGCTGGGACCGGGTCTTGCAGGGGGTTTATTGGGAATCCTAGCCCCATCTAGTTGGGAATCCAGCCCAGTTTAATCAGAGGTCTGAGTGTTGGACGACTTTAGGAGCAAAGTAGTTTACTGCTCTCAGGGAATGGAGAGGGGGCAGGACAGAGGCCTTGCAGACGCTCAGCACACAGACGAAGACCATCTGTCCCGAGCGCGTTCCGTGTGAGCACGGTGCAGCTGACAGTCCGTGCTCTGAGGCAGGTTAACCTAACACCTCCCCACTGAGGCAAGTTCCCATGCATAGATGCTTCCGCTATGCCCAGTAGCAATCGCGTCTACGATTTAGCTGGGCCGAGGGAGGGGAAAGCCACAGTGACAACATCTGTCAGGACACATCAGCTCCCTTGTTTTGAACACCCTACTCCCACCTCCCAAAAGCCAACTCTCAAACCACAAAACCCGCACAGGAGCAACCTGCTGGCAAAGCCAGGGGCAGACTCTCCCAGGAAGTGCCTCCCGGGAATGGAGCCTGAGCTTTTGTACTTCCAGGGCTTTCTGGGAGGAAATGGGACTAGGTGGCTTCTGTCCTGTCCTGGACATCCTTGGGTTCCTGACCCCTGACATGCTGGGTTAGGACCCTTGTCTGGTCATGGGGTTTATGTGCGGCCAGTGCAGGTGGACTCCCTGCCTTTGTCAGGGTGTGTGGAGGATGCAGATGCGTTTCTGCTCCTTCTGGGTTCAGATAGGCTCTAATGAGGGCTGGAAATGGGGGGTGCGGGAGGAAGAGGAGAAAGGGTGGGGCGGAAACAGGAGGGAGCGTGATCTCGTCCGTGTCTCGCACACACTGGACACACTTGTGCCCTGAACCCTCCGTGGCTCTGCCCTATGGTATACCGGGCAGGAGAAAGAACAGAGAGGGGGGAAGAAGAGAGGAGCAGACCCAGAGCCCTGCCCCTCACCCCCTCACCCCTTCACCCCCAGAATGGCAACAGAGAGCCAAAGGCCACTGCAAATTGGACAGCTAATAAGCGTGAATTCTCGGCGATGCCTTTTTTTCCTTTTCTGTTGAAGCTTATTTATGAAGTCCTTCCAAGAGAAAGAGAGAGAGACACAGAGAGAGAGAGAGACACCCCAGATGGTGTCTTCACGCCGCCATCCACCCCCAGCCTCAGCCAGCCCTGATCATGGGTGCCACATGTGGCCGGCCTGCACGGGCAGCCTCGTGCCCTTCCCCTGCGGGCTCAAGGTCCCCGAGCGTGCCTTCTGTGCCATTGCTGCGGGTCCCCTTCCTGGTGTCGTGGAGACGTTTTGAGAAGACCCTGTGATCTCCGAACAGAGGCGTGATCTCTCCACATGACCTCTGACCACACGGTGCCCCCCCACCCCATACGTGCATTGGAGGTCTGGGAGGGCGGGGCTCCACCACCATCCTCCTCGGGGTCACAGGGCTTCAGAGCCCTCCCTCCCTCTGCAGGCCCTCGGCCTCCCT
>NW_006160227.1:1333587-1338312 GCF_000334495.1 Tupaia belangeri chinensis | reverse complement strand
CCTCAATCAAGGACTAATCCCCTTAAAGCGATAGCTGATAAAGGGATTAGCCGCTATCTCCCGAGGGGTATTTATACTGTACTCAGGGATTTGAAGAAGGCCCAGTGGTGGAGTCGCAAGCACTCTGACTGGCGGGATTGCATAGGGCCACCTCAACTCCTATCACGCGGGAAAAGGGAAACTTCGCACGCATTGTCTGTTTCCCACGTCCCAGGCACTGCGCCAGGGGCTTCACCTACAGTGATTTCATTTGCTCAGGGAGCTGATAAGGAACCGTAAGGTGTGGGGAGGTAACCCATTGCATGTGAGCACAGGTGTTCTAAGTGGTGGGGTGGGGGTTTGAACTCCCAGCCGGCGAGGCGCAGCAAGGCGGTGCCTCCATCTGCCTTCGTCCTCTGCGAGGAACCACTGGGTTTCATGCTTCCTCCACTGTAGATGCTCTGTCTGAACCTCTTGCTGCACCGTGCCAGCCTGGAAGGCTGCCTGAGGTCACCCAGAGTTTAAACACACATCGTGAGAGCCCCGATTGATAAAGGGCTCCAGGACTCGGGCTGCTGACGGGCCCATGAACCTCTTCCAGGCCTGCCCGTGCGGGGACAGGGATGAGTCAGCACTTGGCCTTCCAGCCCCACGTCTCTCCCTGAGGTCACACACAGCCCTGCTTGCTGAGCCGATGCTGCTGCCGCCCAGCCCGGGTCGAGACGGGAACTGGATTTCTAAAGCAGCCACAGATAAAGACGCAGCTGTGTCCTCCCAGCCCCCCAAGCCTCCGTGTGCGTGTGCATGTGTGTGTGTGCATGTGTGTGCATGTCACTCTAGTATGTTTCATCTCCTCCCTTGCCACCCCTCACCCCCACCCCATCTTACTGGTTTTCAGAATTTAGAGGGCAGTCGAGAACTGAGACACAAACCTCCTGCCCGTCAAACCAAGTCTCTGAGGTTATGAAAATAGCAAGCCATGGGGACATTTCTAGATAACTCAGTCACCCTTCGGAGCCACTCTGCCAACCGCTAGTGGCAGCGCGGCAGGAGGAGCTTCGCACACTGTGGGCACAGGGTCGGGACCCACAGACTCTTTCTCCAGTAACGGGGGCTGGGCTGGCCTATGCCCCGGTGGTCAAGGGAGCCCGATCCCCCATGGCCAGATCCTGGTTCCTGCAGCTCGAGGAACACACGGGGCCCGAGTATGTGTGTGCCCACTCCCGGGGGGGACAGAGCCATGGAGGAGAAGGGACTGGTGGCAGGACTATACCCCCCCCGGGGACTGCTTTTGCCCTCTCCTGTTTCTCTCTTGTGGGCACATGCATACTTTCAGCAATTAAAAAAAAAAGCGAGTGTTATTACTGTTGAACACGGTCACAGCCCACAGGAGGGACGTGAGCCATGGAGTAGCTAACACTCTTTGGCTGTCTTGTGCAGGAGAAAGCGATGCGCTAGTTTATTCTCAGTAGCATGAGAAGAGCCAGCGTCGGCACTGGCCTGGGTCTTGTCCAAGAACACTCCATGCAGAACGCAGCTGGTATAAACGCGACCGGGGAGTCGGCCGGCTGTTACTTGATTGTTCCACTTACTTAAGTTCGGCATTCTTAATATCTAAGTCTTCAAACATTGGGGTTTTGTCTCCTCTCCAGTTCACTAGCAAAGCTGACGCGGACAGACCCAGAGGATGTGGGAGACCCTTGGCCGTGTAGAACCGGGGTCTCCCTAGGCTAGGGTTTCTTCGGGAGAAGCCCAGGACCGCTCAGAAGTGCATGCTTCCTCTTTCTTTCTTTCTTTTCTTTTCCTTCCTTTTTTTTTTTTTTTTTGGAGAGGTTTTTGCTATAGGGCATGTGCGCTCGCCAGACAGACAGAGACAGAGAGACAGAAAGCGAGAAATCACCCCCCAGGGGAGATGGTCATGCCGCAATCCCTTCTCCTCCATTCTCCTCTCGGGATCTTGGGCACGCACACACACGCACCCAGCGTGAGTTTAAGCCACCGGGTCCGGGGCTTGAACCGCAGTCAACTACATGGGAGTCCAGCGACATAGCCATTACGCTAACTGCTGGTCCCTTTTTTTCCTAGAAAGGGTCCTATATGGGCCACTGAAGCCTGCAGAAATAATTCTGCAGTAAGACAGAAAGAGGACACTATTTGACCAGTTTTTTTTTTTTTTTTTTTTTTTGCCATAGGGCACCTGAGCTCACTAGAGAAAGAAACTCACGGATACAGAGAGGTGGAAAGTAAGAAATCATCCTCCAGAGGGGAGGGCCCCTCTCCTCCATTTTCCTCTCTGGAGTTTGGGCAGGCACGCACATGCACCCAGCATGATTTTCAAACTGCCCGGTTCAGGACTCAAACCACAATCAGCCATATATGGGAGTCCAGTGCCTTAACCACCAGGTCAAATGTTGGCCCCGACACTGTGCATTTTAGAGCTGGGAATATGCTCAAGAGTTGGAAGGGCAGGTGAGGGATGGGGTAGGAGAGATGGAACAGTCCCCATGCCAGTGCCCCTCACACTGCATGCCCGTGGGACACTCGTGGCCCGGGAGCGGTAATGCGGTATTCTTTCTCTACGGCTGGGCAAGGGTTCTGTTTCTACAGAGCCGGAAGACTCGAAGGTACCAGCTGGTATTTGAACAATTCTGAATTCCTCTCACACATTTTCTGCAGCCACTTACCCATCTCAGAACCTGGCATAAGACAGTATCGGGGGCCTGGCCCATGGCGTGGCAGTCCAGAACCATGTGTAGGGAGCCAGACCTTGCAGGGCCAACCACGATCGGAATACGAGCCTCAGGGGCTTGAAAAACATGCTGGGCATGTGTGCATGTGTGTCCAGGATGCTAACAGGCTGGGAACATGGAGGAAAAAGGATTGCGCCATGGCCAAGCCCCACTGGGGATGCTTTTTTTCTCTCTGCCTCTCTCTCTGTCTCACTCCAGCAAGTACTTACACTTTCTGGAAATAATAATAATAAAAAATAAAATTCAAAGATGGTGTCTGGGCGGGCAGTAGCCCAGTGTTAATACAACTGGATCCACCTCCCCAGGCTTCCCCGGATATACTAGGCATGTGTGCACATGCCTGTGATCTGGGCTGGCTGAGGCTGGGCTGGACTGCAGCCTGAGGACTGTGTTGGGGGAGCCTGTCCCTGTCCCCCTCCCTCTCTGTCTTCTTCCCTTTCCTGGAAGAAATAAACAAGCTTTTTTTTTTTTTTTCTCCTAAGATGGTATCTGATTACGTAGAATTGTATTACTTAATTGTTTAACATTTATTCTTCCTGTTTGTGGGGTATTCTGCAAAGAGTACCATTATTATCGCCACAATCCCTTCTCCTCCATTCTCCTCTTAGAATCTTGGGCTCGCATGCATACGCACCCGCCGTGAGTTCAAGTCACCAAGTCCCGGACTCGAACCACAGTTGGTTACATGGGAGTCTAGCCATGTATAGCCATTATGCCAACTGCTGGTTCCAAGAGCACCATTATATCAGATGCCCTGATAACTGAAAACGTTAAAAATCCACAGTACCAAATCTTCAGGCTTCTACCTGGGTCCCCCTATTCCTCTCTGAAGCAATTTTCATCATTAAGGAAATGGTTTTGTTAGACAGCGAGGTTAAAATGGTGTTATGAAGGGCTTTGGATATTGATAAGTAACATCTAAACTGTAATCTAGATTTTCATTTAACTTTTTAAAAGATTTTTGCCATAGGGTGTGTGTGCTCGCCAGAGAGAGAGAGAGAGAGAGAGAGAGAGTGAGAGGAGACTGAGAAACTATCCCCCCTAGGGGGATGGCCACACCACAATCCCTTCTCCTCCAGTCTCATCTCAGGCTTTTGGGTAAGCGTTCATGCACACCAGTTATGATTTTCAAGCTGTTGGGTCTGGGACTCGAACCACAGTTGGCCGTGTGGGAGTCCAGTGCCTTAACCACTACACCATCTGCTGGTCCCATGGAAATTCTTAGTAATATTTGGGGGTGATATAGAAATAAGTGCTTTTTGGTAATTGCCAAAGAACTCCAAGACCAAGGTAATCGATTGAGATGCTTCTGCATCTCATGACACCAAAGGCAGCTGGGCCCAAGGGCCAGGTGCACCAGTTTGAAAGTCCAGCAGACTCGGGTCGGAACTTTGGCCCCTCCAGTTAATAGCTGGTGACCTTGGGCAAGCGGCTTAATCTCTGAACTTCCGTTCTTGCACTCCCCCCGCCCCCCCATCTATAGAGGTAGTAATAGAGCATGCAAGAGCCAGATAGGTGGCACAGTGGTGACACCACCGGACGCATACAGGAATGGTTCTGAGTTCAAGAACTAGGACTTCCCTGAGCATGCCAGAGACCTGTACACACGCCCGTAATCTTGGCTGGCTGCTGGGAGTGGGCTGCAGCGTGATGAATCTTGGGGATGCCTGTTTTTGTCCTCCCTGTTTGTGTCCTCCCCCCCCCGTCTCATGGAAGAATTTTCTTTCTTTCTTTCTTTCTTTTTATTTATTTTTTATAAAGACCATGGAGAATTGCAGGAAAGAGTAAACAAAGATTATGGACAAAGAGTGTAGCATGCATTCTGGCCCACAGGGAAGCTGTGATAACAGTTGTTTTAATTATTTCAGAAGATTATTAATGCAATAGCATTCACTGAGTAATTGACCTGGGCCAGATGCTGTGCTTTGATTTTGATTTTTTTTTTTTTTTTGAGAGGTTTTCCCTATAGGGCGCGTGCGCTCGCACGATAGCAAGA
>NW_006160227.1:1319695-1333543 GCF_000334495.1 Tupaia belangeri chinensis | reverse complement strand
CTTCTCCTCCATTCTCCTCTCGGGATCTTGGGCACGCACGCACACGCGCCCGGCGTGAGTTTTAAGCCACCGGGTCCGGGACGCGAACTGTGGTCGACTACGTGGGAGTCCAGCGACATAGCCATTATGCTAACTGCTGGTACCCTTGATTTTGATTTTTTAAGAATGATTTTATTAGACTTTACTTATTTATTTATTTTAATTTGACCAGAGAGGGCACACAATGAGAGAGAGAGAGAGAAAGTAAACAAGTCACCAGGTCCGGGACTTGAACTGCGGTCAGCCATGTGGGAGTCCAGTGCCCTTAACCACCACACCACTGCCAGCCCTGCTGTACTTTGATTTTATTGTAATTCTAACAAATTGAAAGGCGACGATCTATAGCTATCAATCCTGTCACGCATCTGGTTGTGTGGGCCACAGAGGCCCCAGGTTTGGACCTGATAAATTAGCTGCTATCTAGTACACACAGACATCAGCTCCTCCTTGACCTGCAAATGTCTAGCTGCGGGAACGATTCCCCCTTCTTGCACCCTATTCTCCCTGCCCACGCAATAGCAGAACCGTCCACGATGGCTCCAAGAACAGCTGTCCACAGCTGCTTCGCAGGGAAGGCTCAGGGTTGGACCAGCTGGGACCAGAAGCACTGCTTTAAAGGTAGTTTGCATAACCAAACCAGACTCAGGAGGGCGAGGGCCAGGGGGGAGGTTGGAGGACTTGCCATCTGTAGCCGCTGTAGCCGCGTTTGCAGCTTCTCTGTCATTAGGACAGCGATGGCAGTCAGTCTTGAAAAACACACTGGAGAAGCCAGTGCATTACCCCTTCCTGCATCTTGGAAGTATTAGGAAGAATGCTAATGGATTCCAAACTGTTTCAAATGAACAAAAAGAGCCTTTGCCTGCTGCAGAGTTCCAGCTGGAACCCTCCTGGGCTTTTCTTCCCCAAACAGCACAGGCTGGAGGGGGCAGCGCCTCCAATAGAGTGTCCTGGGGCTTGTCAGCTCTGCTGGGCTGTAGGCTTGGCGCTGGCTGCCGGGTGGGTTTGGGGAGTGTGCTGGTGTGGCTGGCACGGTGCTATGGCGCCAGCTGCCAGCGTGTGCTTGCTGGAGGCAGTTTTATTGCTCTGGACGCCGCTACCCTTCCTGTCGGGAAGACCCAGGCTGCAAGGAGAGCTACTAACCAGGATCGTCCCAGAGGCTCCCTCCTGACCGCATGCGCATTCTCAGGGAGCATGGGCTGCAGCCACTAACACAGTGAGTCGACCATGACCCACTGCCAGGTGGCCGAGCAGACAGGGCAACGGGAGCTGGTCGTTAGGACACCTGGGTTTCTGTCCTCGTCCCACTGCTCCCTCGTGGTCAGATCTTAGACTCGCTGCTTGAAATTAGCCCTCACTTCCCTTTCTCTGAAACAGGAATGAAAACAGAGGAGCACTGTCAGGATGGACCAAGAGAATGCCTTAAGAACAAGGCTCTAAGGGCCAGTAGATGGCATAGCAGTTATGTTGCTGTACTCCCACATGGTTGACTGTGGTTCGAGTCCCGGACGTGGTGACTTGAAACTCATGCCGGGTGCATGTGCGTGTGTGCCCCAGCAGAAGAATGGAAAAGAAGGGATTGTGGCGTGGCCATCCCCCGGGGCGGGGGGCGATTTCTCACTTTCCCTCTCACTGTCTCTGTCTCTCCAGTGAGCACATGAGAGGTTTGTGCTATAGGGCGCATGTGCTTGCCAGAAAGACAGAAAGTGAGAAATCAACCCCCAGGGGGGATGGCCATGCCGCAATCCCTTCTCCATTCTCCTCCACGACCCTGGGGCACACACACACGCACATGCGCCCGGCATGAGTTTGAGCCACCGGGTCCAGGACTTGAACCGCAGTCGGCTACATGGGCATTAATCTAACTGCTGGTCCCCCAAAAATAATAGGTTCTTAACCAGGTATAAAGTACTAGACTTCGGCTCTGGAGTGTTGTCCTTTGACTTAGTTTAATTTTTGTCCCAAGCTCTGGGGAGAAAGAGGAGAAGAACTTCAGAAAAACTAGGTCATCTCTCTCAGCAAGCTCGGTTTGAGAGCTGAGCAGATAGGGCAGATGCTGAGGGCCAGGCCAATCTAAGAACCAGATCAAACGGTATCAGCAGTTTTTGGGGCTGAAGTTGAAACGATTATGTTCTTAGCAACTGCAGTTTCCTCAGCAAATTCATGGGCGGCTCACATGAGTTGCTTTTATCCCCCTCTCTCTTCTTTGAGTCCTTTATTGACCCCTCCTTTTATTTATTTATTTATTTATTTATTTTAAATTTAAATGTATTTACATTCATTCACTATACATCATTACAGCACACAAAATGAGATGTTCCATCCAGAATACACTGCATACTGGCTCAATCAAGCACATCGACATACATCTCATCGTCAACAAATAATTTCCCATTTCTCGGTTCCTGTGTATTTTGCTTTTCCCCCCATCCTTGATTCCCTGTCTCTCACCCTCTGCCATCGCCCACCCTCCTCCCACACTATCTCTGGTATCTATTGTTGCTTTCTATGCCTCCCCCATTTTTTTTTGTTGCAGAGGTTTTTTTGCTATCGGGCGCGTGTGCTCTCTAGAAAGACAGAGACAGAGACAGAAAGCGAGAAATCATTCCCCCAGGGAGAATGGCCATGCTGCAATCCCTTCTTCTCCATTCTCCTCTCAGGATCTTGGGCACACATGCACATGTGCCCGGTGTGAGTTTAAGCCTCCGGGTCCGGGACTCGAACTGCGGTCGACTACATGGGAGTTCAGCGACATAGCCATGACGCTAACTGCTGGCCCCACATCTTTTAGATTAATTAAGATCTTTAGGGCCCCCCTCCTTCTTAATCCCGCCCCCCCCCATTTCTCACCACTCACAACCCCGCATGGTGCCCATCTCCTCCAGGTCCTCCTCACTGTGGGTTCTAAGCCTTCCCCAGAGCGAAGCCCTTCAGGGATGTGAAGGGCTAAGGCCTGGCTATTGACTCAGCCCAGAGCAACTGGACCCGGCCCAGAGCGCTTCTCCCCAAACTCACTAAAGCCATGAACAGACTCCCCATCAAACTGCAGAGGAGCGAGGATCGCTCGTGAAGACTGAGAAGGATCAGTGAGGTGTTCACTAGATCAGTCTCCTGCTTACATAAGTGTTTTTCCTTTTCTGAAAACTCCAGAAAAGAAACCACACCAAAAAAACCCCAAAACACCCCACCCAGTTGAGAAATGATAAAGGGGGGGGGGAAGGTCTTAAAAAAGTTCACGGAAAACGCACGTGATGCAAAGATGATGCATCGGATTTCAGGTGATTTTTTACACCAAGATCAGCTAGTAGTTTCATTGCAGTTTTTTCCGGAACTTTCTGAAATCTTGCATATGTGACGGTGCAAATAAAGTTCTTGGTACGAGACACAGAACTTCGTTAATCCTGTTCTATTCTGAGGGCCAAGACCTCTATCTTTCTTTTCTTTTCTTTTTTTATTTATTTCTTCTGAAAGAGAGAGAGCAAGAGAGATACAACTCTCAAAAGAATCTTGATGCCACAACACACTCCCTGCTTCCAGCCAGCTCTGGGTCGTGGACAAGTGTGTGCACGGGAGTACCCAGGGAGGTCTCTGGACTTGAACCAGGAACCTTCCCATTCCTGGAAAGGAATTGCCTTACAGAGCTTCATGTTTGACCACTGCTACATCATCCAGCCCCAAGATCTTTACTTTTCACTTAAACCTTTCTGCAATTGTCTTTGAATTGTCAATTTACCATGCATTACTTTTATTAAAAAATAGCAAAAATATTAATAAAGAGTATAGGAAACTGATTTTGGTTTTTGGGGGGGGGAGAGGTTTTTGCTATAGGGTGCATGCGCTCACCAGAGAGACAGAGAAAAATAGAGTTACAGAAAGCGAGAAATCACCCCCCAGGGGGGATGGCCACGCCACAATCCCTTCTCCTCCATTCTCCTCTCGGGATCTTGAGCACGCGCGCACACGCGCCCGACGTGAGTTTAAGCCACCGGGTCCGGGACTCGAACCGCGGTCAACTACATGGGAGTCCAGCGACATAGCCATGACGCCAACTGCTGGTCCCGCGTATGGGAACCTGATTAAGTGAGGAGAATATAGACATGGGTGATACGGTGGCACTTAGGAAAACAGTAGAAACACATCAAATGTGCCTTCAAATATTAGCTAGCCAAGCCGTATCACTAGCTTTTCAAAAGTTAAATATTTTTCTTTCAATGAATACTAGCTAGTTAAGCGAAATCTAGCTTTTCAAAAGTTAAATATTTTTCTTTCAATGAACCTCATATACCTGGAATCTCTTCTTTTTTGAACTAGTCAAAGATCCCAGATGGTCAAGGGTGAATTTAGGAAGCCAATTTGGTTGAGATATTAAAACAAGCCAGGTTTTAATTATTATTATTATTATTTTTTTTGCTATAGGGCACGTGCACTCACCAAAGACAGACAGAGAGAGAAAGTGCAAAATTACCCCCTGGGGCGGGGAGACCATGCTACAGTTCCTTCTCCTCTTGGGATTAGTTATTTATTTTTATAAGGCACATGTGCTCGTCAGAGAGACAGAGGGAGACAGATAGAAAGTGAGAAATCACCCCCCCAGACGGGGGATGGCCATGCTGGAATCCCTTCCCTTCCATTCTCCTCTTGGGATTTTGGGCATGCACACACACGCGCCCAGCGTTAAGCCTCTAGGTCTGGGACTTGAACCGTGGTCGACTACATGAGAATCCAGCTACGTAACCATGACACCATCTGCTGATCCCTCCTTTCAGGATTTTTGCCTGGTGTGTTTTTCAAGTTACCGGGTCCAGGACTTGAAGCACGCTATTGGCCATGTGGGACCCAGCACTTTAACCACCATGCCACCTGCTGGCTCCAAGATTTTTTTTTTTTTTTAAGAGGTTTTTGCTATAGGGTGTGAACGCTCGCCAGATAGAGAGGCAAAGAGACAGAAAGGGAGAAATCACCCCCCAGGGGGGATGGCCACACCGCAATCCCTTCTCCTCCATTCTCCTCTCAGGATCTTAGGCACGCACGCACACGCGCCTGGCGTGAGTTTTAAGCCACCGGGTCTGGGATGCGAACTGCGGTCGACTACGTGGGAGTTCAGTGACATAGCCATTACGCTAAATGCCGGTCCCTGGCTCCAAGATTTTAACTTTAATTCTTGCTTCATTAAATATAACATCAAACAGTTCCTTGAAAGTGAAAGCCAGCTTGGCCTTGGACTCATGGCTCCAGTTTCCCTGTGCCATCTTGTTGATCTAGGTGCACCCCGGTCGTTTGGAGCGTCACCATTTGCATAGGGTGGAAGTCGAGAGCACAGATTCCATAGCCAGACTGCCTGGGTTCACAGTCCTGGCTCCATTTTTTTTTTTTTGCTAGCTGTGCAACCATGGACCAGTGTGCAAACCTTTCAGCGCTTCGGGTTCCTTATTTGTAAAAGTCTTACCTCACTGGGTGGTGAGGCTGAAGTGTGTAAGCAGCGTTGAGGGCACTGAGGGTGCAGAGGAAGTAGCTGATCGGTGCTCGCTCAATTTTATCACTAATAACTACACACCTGAGTTCCGAGCCCTTGTGCTCTCAGTGGGACAACAGCCGACTGAGAACGAGCATGCTTCCGTAATCCGCTGCACCGTTATTCGGTTTACGCCTGCAGCACCGCTACCCCCACAGGTGAGCTTTCATGCACAAGGGTATTCTGTGGGATACATAGAAAACCCTCATGGGACCAGCAGATGGCATAATGGTTATGTTGCTGGACTCCTGTGTAGTCGACCGTGGTTTGAGTCTCTCACCCGGCGGCCTAAAACACAGACTGAGTACGTGTGCGCGTGCCTGCCCAAAATCCTGAGAGGAGAATGGAGGAGAAGGGATTGTGGTGTGGCCATTCCCTTTGGGGGGGAGGGGTGAATTTTTGTTTTCTGTCTCTCTGGTGAGCACACACACTCTATAACAAAAATCTCTCAAAAAATGTATAGAAAGTGGAACCAGCAGTTAGCGTAATGGCTATGTCACTGAATTCTCATGCAGTTGACTGTGGTTCGAGTCCCCAATCCGGTGGCTTAAACTCACGCCGGGCGTGTCTGTGTGTGTGCCCAAGATCCCGAGAAGAGAAAGGAGGAGAAGGGATTGCAGCGTGGCCATCCCCCTTGGGGGGTGATTTCTTGCTTTCTGTCTCTGTCTCTGTCTCTCTGGTGAGTGCGCACACCCTATAACAAAAATCTCTCCAAAAAAAATGTATAGAAAGTTCCCATGAAGTCCATGCCCATATGAAACTCATCATTTAGAAACAACGTTCATAAAAAGGGATGAAAGTAAAACTGTCTCCTACTCAACTAGGAAACAAGAGAGAGGCCAATGAAATGACATCAGGTACCAAACTGGCTTTCAGAGCTGGATCGTTAGATCATACAGTGGGGTCATTGGAAAAGTCATGATGGATTTTTCTATAGTTTTCTGTGCGAACATGAGTCATGACTTTTCCGATGACCCAATACTTGCAAGGCCAAATACAACCAATGGCGAAATAATGGTTCAGCTTATCACAGCCCGCTGTGTCACAGATGGACGCCGAGGGAAGCCGTGGGAGGAAGCGACCTGAGGAATCAGGTGGAGGTCAGTGGACACAGGGACTGGTTCCTGAAATATCTACAAAGCCGCGGAGAGTGCTGTTATAGTGCTGACGGGGAAGAAATACTCTCTGACCGCACACACCTAACGAGGAGTGTCTTTTCCAAACCCAGAGAGCGTGGTCTTAAGCAATATTATCCATGACATTACTTAAATGAACTGAAGAATGGGTCTGCCTTCTGGAAAGAAAAAGAACAAGAACATGAAGAGAAAGGAGAAAAAGGCATTTGTCTTGGGACCAGCAGTTGACGTAATGACTATGTCACTGGACTCTCATGTAGTCGACCGCGGTTCGAGCCCTGGACCCGGTGGCTTAAACTCACTCTGGGCGTGTGCGCCCAAGATCCTGAGAGGAGAATGGAGGAGAAGGGATTGGGGCGTGGCCATACCCCCGGGAGGTGATTTATTGCTTTCTGTCTCTCTGTCTCTGTCTGTCTGGTGAGCGCATGCGCCCTATAGCAAAAACCTCTCAAAAAGAAAAAAAAAGAAAAAAAAGGCATTTGTCTTCTATAAGTAGACCCGACAGAGAAAACACTGTGAAGAATAACGAACTAGAGACCAGGCAGGGGCACAAGGGTAGTGGAATGGCACTCACATGGGAAAAGTCCTGGGTTAGTGTCCTGGGACCTTCCTGAGCACACCAGGCACCTGAAGGCCAGGTCTCCCCATGGCCTTCATAATCCTCTCCTGTTATCTGACACACGTGGTGACATGCTCATGGCATTGTGCATTGGTATTTTCCAGAAGAGGTGTGTAGGAAGCGCAGCATGGAAAGTAACACAGACCAACGCTAAGGCAACTCAAAATCCTCTGTCCTCCCACCACCCTCCCACCCTCTTTTACAGAAGATCGAAAGTTGAATCTTACCTCCACTGAGAATAATGACAGCTATAAATATCGCCAAGTCGCTGTCATCTAATTCCAGTGCGTTGAACTTCACAGCAAACTCGAACTTGGGCTCCATAAAGTCACCAAAAGGTTTCCGCAGGCTCTTCAGGAACTCCCTGGTCATGAATCCTTGGCCCTCGGATATGAGAACCCCGTCTTTATTCATTAAGGAGGCCAGCATGGTGTAGATGATCTCGTGCACTCCGTATTTGAGGAGGGTTACTTGGTCATTCAAGTCAAGGTTTACGAATCCGGGGATGCTCTTGGCGTACTCTGTGATCTCCTGCACGGCCTCCACGGAGCGGAACTGGCAGCCCTGGAAGATGCGGATGGCCACCTCTTTGCTCTGCTCCTGCAGGGGGGTGATGTGTTTGAACTTGATTTTATCTTCTCCCATCATTAAGGAATTCATGTCATAGATAACAAATGGCTGCAAATAAAGAAAAAGAATTGGAGATGTTCTAATTCCCAGCGAATGCCATTCCAGTTCAGAGAAGTGTTGGTTTTGGGACCAGCAGTTAGCGTAATGGCTATGTCGCTGGACTCCCACGTAGTCGACCATGGTTCAAGTCCCGGACCCGGTGGCTTAAACTCACGCCAGGTGCGTGTGCGTGCGTGCCCAAGATCCCAAGAGGAGAGTGGAGGAGAAGGGATTGCGGCGTGGCCATCCCCCCGGGGGGTGATTTCTCGTTTTCTGTCTCTCTGTCTCTGTCTGTCTGACGAGCACACGCGCCCTATAGCAAAAACCTCTCAAAAAAAAAAAAAGTGTTGGTTTTTTAAAAAAATACACATTTGCTTTGCTACTAACATTGTTAAAGTTGAAGATACTTAATAATGAGAAAATACTCCTACCTTATTTGCATTCATCCTTTCTTAAAGAATTATTTATCTTATTTTATTTGTTATTATTATTAGTTTTTAATTTGACGAGAGCAATAGAAAGGGAAAATGAGAAAGCAAGTCGCCAAGTCCAGGACTTGAACCATGATTGGCCATGTAGGAGTCCAGCACCTTAAGCACTGTGCCACCTGCTGGCCCCCTTTGCATTTATCTTCTGGGACCAAACATAGCTCACTAATTTTGGTTCTTAACCCTCCAATTTACACTGCAACACTTTACTTATGATGAAATAATAGATTCCATTTCTGTAGTTTGGAGAGTCTTTATTACAGATTCTCTCTCTCCTCTCTTTTAGAATTATTTATTTAATTTTATTTATTATTATTGCTATTTTAAATTTGTCATAGGGCCCATGTGCTTGCCAGAGAGATAGAGAGAGAAAGAAAGAGAAAGAAAGTCACTGTGTCTGGGACTTGAACTACAGTTGCCCATGTGGGAGTCCAGTGCCTTAACTACCATGCCACCGGCCAGCCCCTCATTGTTCATTTTCAAAATGGTACTAAGTCTGTTGTTTATCTTGGCTTTCAATGGAGTACCTTTTTAACCTACTTTTAATAAAAAAAATATTTCGGCAATTCAGGATTGAAAATCCCCACTTGAACACAAAGTAACCTTTCCATTTGAGGTTAAGTCTCCTCAGAGTGCAAATGAAACACAGTGGGCCCATAAAATACACTTAACTATATATAAAAAAAATCATTCTGAAGACATATTAGAAAGATTGAGCCAAGAAAATGTCGATTTCTCTTTTTAATACACTGGGAGCCATCTGTTTCAGAAAGAGTGGGTGTAGAATGTCTATGGATAAATGCTGCAAAAAGTGGCAAAATAAAAAGGATTTTGAACTAATTTGAAAAAGTATTTGTCCTATGGGTCAAATCATCATTAAGAGACATGCACCGATGACTCAAGTTGAAACAGGTTGCTTTCGGAAGCATGCTGTGTTGGTCACAACATTCTCTCCTTCTTTTGTTGTGTGGAACTAACCAAAGAGCCATGGTCATCGTGAGATCTTCAAGGCTGCTCCATGAAGGGACGACAGTTGCTCTAGTTGGAAATACCAAACTATACGAGGGTTTAACCTTCCCTCCCAGTCACGTAGCTAAAGTGGAGACACCTGGGTGCCAATGTGGGCTCTGTCGTTCACCATGTGACTTAGGGAAAATCCTTTGCCTTCCCTGGGTCTCAAATTTCTCATTTGAGGGGAGTGGATTAAACTGGGAGTTTCCATCCCTTCTCTGGTGGGAATTCTGGTTGCATTTCTCAGAGCTGTGTGTGTGTGTGTGTGTGTGTGTGTGTGTATTTGGGTATATGTACAAGCGTGAGTGCATGCAACATGCACATACACTGACGTTTCTGCTGTGCTAAAAGTAAAGTTTCTTTCAAGTCAAGGTGCTGGGAATTCTCTCCTACGTGATGAAGGGAGAAAACCTGAGTGTCCGCAGTAGGTAGCCAGCTTCAGGGTTCACAGGTTGGAGACTCTGCGTCTATAATTCTCACCAAGGGAATCAATTCGTTCTACACTGGAGGACAGAACTCTCACATCAAGGGCTCCTAGATGTTGAACAGACTTCCAAACTTGCACACTTATGGCAACACCACTTATCGGAGTTATCTAGAAATTCTCACTTTTAAATTGTATCTAGTTTTTATTGATACATTCATGAGAGAGCTTGTGCATGTGCATGAGAGAAAGAGAGAGAGAGAGAGAGAGAGAGAGAGAGAGAGATCAGGGCACCCTTGACAGGACTCGCTACGCTGTGATTCTCTTCCCCTCTAGCTAGCTGGGACCTTGGGCACCTGTGTGCACACCCGGCATGTTTTCCAGTTGACTCAAGGTCTAAACTCGTGATTGGTCATGTGGATTCCAGCACCACAGTTTGGTATGCTACTGACTGTGCCGTGGAGGCAGGGTCAAGAAATTCTCTTTCGTTATCAAAACCTTCACCTCAACCATACTGTGTAGCCAAACCGCCAACAGCAGGGTTTGCCTGGTGGCTCTAATTCTTCAAGGAAGTCAGGAGCTCACTGAACTTCTACTTCTTTTGCTTCTGGGCTTTTGTTCTGTTTCATTTTCTCTTTAGGACTGGCATCTCTGATGGGAGGATAAAAAAATAAGGGGCAGTGGCGGGCCCAGCAGTTGGCGTGGAGGTTAAGACAGCTGGGTCCCACATGGCCCACTAAGTGGTTCAAGTCCTGGACCTGGCAACTTGGAAACATACCAGACGCATGGGCGTGTGTGTCCAAAATCCCAAGAGGAGAATGGGGAAAAGGGATTGTGGTGTGGCCATCCCCCCCTGGAAGTGATTTCTCAGTTTCTCTCTCGCTCTCTCTGTCTGACTATGCATATTGTATAGCAAAAAAAGAACAAAAAATAAAGCAGAGTCAGCACACGAATTACAATTTACTGTGGTTGTTCCCGAATGTCAGATTCTAATCATCAGAAAAATTTGAATGGATAATGCTGCCTTCACAGGACAAAGAGAAAATGAATTTTTTTTCTGTCTTTGAGACTACTGTAACTTAGATGAGTGAAATACTGTGTTTTGTTTTGTTTGTTTGTTTGTTTCTTTTTTTTTTTTTTTTTCTTTTTGAGAGGTTCTTGCTATAGGGCATGTGTGCTCGCCAGAAAGACAGAGAGAGACAGAGAGACAGAAAGCGAGAAATCACCCCCCAGGGGGGATGACCACGCCACAATCCCTTCTCCTCCATTCTCCTCTCGGGATCTTGGGCACGCACACACATGCGCCCGGCGTGAGTTTAAGCCAGTTCATCAGGGTCTTGAACCGTGGTTGGCTACATGGGAGTTCAGTGACATAGCCATTACACCAACTGCTGGTCCCTTGTTTTGTTTCTTAAGAGAGTTTTTAAATATAGGGCATATGGACTCACCAGGGAGACAGAGAGAGATAGCTACAAAGCAAGAAATCACCCTTTAGGGGGCATGGCCATGCCGCAATGCCTTTCTCCCCATTCTCCTCTCAGGATCTTGGAATGCCTTTCTTTCCATTCTCCTCTCAGGATCTTGGGCACACACGCACATGCACCTGGTGTGAGTTTTAAGCCACCGGGTCCGGGACTTGAACCACATATAACTATTATGCTACCTGCTGGTCCCAATACTGGATTTTCTTTCTTTCTTTCTTTTCTTTTCTTTCTTTTTTTTTTTTTTTACTTCCATGAGACTATGGCAGCAGGGACACATGAAGGGTCCAATCACACAAGCATGTACATAAATAACACGTATAAAAAATGAACACTTCTCCACACACAGCAAAGATGGCGCCCAGAACCGCCTGCTTGAGCGTTTGGATGAGCTGCTGCTCACCCGCTTGGCTTCTTGGCACAGAACGTAGGCATGAAATTCTTCCACCTCGTGTAAGCAGTTGATCTGGAACCATGCCCTGACAAGTCACCCTTGTGACTCTTCCCCTTTACTTCCCCTGTCCCCTCATATAAAGCCCCAGGTTCCTGTTTTTGAAACCCTGGGATAGCTGAGCACAGGGCACACAAATCCTGCTAATTTTCTCTCCCAATTTAACAACAATGTGACTTTAACCCCTTGGCAATCAACGCTGGGCAGGATTTCCTGGCAGTAAAACACTCAAGGACAGAGAAAGGAATCAGCGCCCTCCACTCCCTCCCCCTCCCCAATAATGCCAAACCATGTCACAAAACTCCCTTCAGCCTTCTGAAGACGTGGTGAGCTACAGAGAATTCTGGGCATCGACATGCAAATAAACACCAAGTGATATGGTGGATTTTTTTTTGTTGTTTTCTCCTCTATCTGATGACAGTTTTTTTTTGTTTGTTTGTTTGTAAGTCTGCATAGATTCTTTTAACCTCCATGGGAATCTGTTAGACTTCAGGAGTGACCCCTGGGCATGTGCCTGTCTTTGCAATTCTTAGCCTGTAAACAGCTCCTGTGCACATCACGTCACGTCATAATCTCATTACCTGGGACTGCCTTATCCTCAAATCAAGTGAGAAGATAGCAGCCTGCCTGCTTCCTGGAGACCTGGCCTCTCAAAACTCTGGGTAGGATTTGGCCAGTGGAATTCATCTTGAATCATTAACTTAATATTATAATTCTGGTACAATATTCCAGAGAAAATGTACTATACTTTCACGGTCATGTTTCTCTATCAGTAGAACTTTACATTTTCTTTTTTTTTTCTTTTTCTTTTTTTTTAAGAATTATTTATTTTGGGACCAGCAGTTGGCATATTGGCTATGTCGCTGGACTCCCATGTGGTCAACCACGGTTCGAGTTTTGGACCCGGTGGTTTAAACTCATGCCGGGCGCGTGTGCATGCATGCCCAAGATCCCGAGAGGAGAATGGAGGAGAAGGGATTGCGGCATGGCCATCCCCTCTGGGGGGTGATTTCTCACTTTCTGTTTCTCTGTCTCTGTCTTTCTGGTGAGTGCATGTGCCCTAGAGCAAAAATCTCTCCAAAAAAAATTATTTTATTTTATTTTATTTATTATTATTGTCTCATTTGACTAGAGAGAGAAAGAGGGGGAAGGAAAGTGAGAAAGCAAGTTGCCAGGTCTGGGACTTGAACCATGATCAGCCATGTGGGAGTCCAGCATCTTAACCACCATGTTCCCTGCTGGCCCCTCCTTTTCTTTTTTTCTTCCTTTCTTTTCTTTTTCTTTCTTGTCAGAAGGTGTGTGCACTCAGCAGCGAGAGACAGAGACAGAGAGAAAAAGGAAGACAGTACCCTTTAATAGGGTGTGGTCCCTCTGCAATCCCTTCTCCATTTCTCCGTCCTGCTGGGATCTGGGGCCTGCATACACATGTGCACAGCATATTTTCAAGTCACTGGGGCTGGGATTTGAAGTGCTGTCAATTAAGCAAGACCCATCTCCCTTAGCACTAGGCTACAGGGTCCACCTCCCTTACACTCTCAGTGAGTTCGTACAGTACCGACTGATGCTCTGCCATTTGAAGCAGAGCCGTATCATCGTCAAAGGCTGTCCTAATGATTATTTTCACGTCTAGTTTGGGGCTAACAATGTCTTATCTTCAGCTATGATACCAAGTGGCTGGAAAAGCATCTCTCCTTAGGAAAGGAAACCGAATCATGACTAGGACATGATGGGGGTGGATCCAGGCTTTGTGAGGCCTGAAATGTACACACTTGTTGGGGCCGTCTGTAAGAAAAATCAAACAAAGGGCGAGAAAATGTTCAAGCTTCTTCCAGAGCCCTGGACAGGGCTCGCTGTGTGGGAGGGCCTTGAACCTGGGTTTCTTTGCTCAGCTGCATGGCCGGTTTGCTTCCGGCAGTCAAGATGCTGGTACTTTTCATATATCAGGTAGGCCAGAAAATAAAGGTCAGGGTGGAATACCGAAAGCTGCACTTGAACACAGTTTTGGGGGGAGGCAAAATGGT
>NW_006160227.1:1317858-1319583 GCF_000334495.1 Tupaia belangeri chinensis | reverse complement strand
CCTCGCCCAAACCCAGCCGTAGGCACCTGTGTGCGGTGGGTTTTCGGGAAGCCAGTTGTCTTGTAATCCCTGAAGGGGAAAAAAAAAATGTACATTTTTTTCTTTTTGAGAGGTTCTTGCTATAGGGCATGTGTGCTCGCCAGAAAGACAGAGAGAGACAGAGAGACAGAAAGCGAGAAATCACCCCCCAGGGGGGATGACCACGCCACAATCCCTTCTCCTCCATTCTCCTCTCGGGATCTTGGGCACGCACACACATGCGCCCGGCGTGAGTTTAAGCCAGCAGATCAGGGTCTTGAACCGTGGTTGGCTACATGGGAGTTCAGTGACATAGCCATTACACCAACTGCTGGTCCCTTGTTTTGTTTCTTAAGAGAGTTTTTAAATATAGGGCATATGGACTCACCAGGGAGACAGAGAGAGATAGCTACAAAGCAAGAAATCACCCTCTAGGGGGGATGACCATGCTGCAATGCCTTTCTTTCCATTCTCCTCTCAGGATCTTGGGCACACACGCACATGCACCTGGTGTGAGTTTTAAGCCACCGGGTCCGGGACTTGAACCACATATAACTATTATGCTACCTGCTGGTCCCAATACTGGATTTTCTTTCTTTCTTTCTTTTCTTTTCTTTCTTTTTTTTTTTTTTACTTCCATGAGACTATGGCAGCAGGGACACATGAAGGGTCCAATCACACAAGCATGTACATAAATAACACGTATAAAAAATGAACACTTCTCCACACACAGCAAAGATGGCGCCCAGAACCGCCTGCTTGAGCGTTTGGATGAGCTGCTGCTCACCCGCTTGGCTTCTTGGCACAGAACGTAGGCATGAAATTCTTCCACCTCGTGTAAGCAGTTGATCTGGAACCATGCCCTGACAAGTCACCCTTGTGACTCTTCCCCTTTACTTCCCCTGTCCCCTCATATAAAGCCCCAGGTTCCTGTTTTTGAAACCCTGGGATAGCTGAGCACAGGGCACACAAATCCTGCTAATTTTCTCTCCCAATTTAACAACAATGTGACTTTAACCCCTTGGCAATCAACGCTGGGCAGGATTTCCTGGCAGTAAAACACTCAAGGACAGAGAAAGGAATCAGCGCCCTCCACTCCCTCCCCCTCCCCAATAATGCCAAACCATGTCACAAAACTCCCTTCAGCCTTCTGAAGACGTGGTGAGCTACAGAGAATTCTGGGCATCGACATGCAAATAAACACCAAGTGATATGGTGGATTTTTTTTTGTTGTTTTCTCCTCTATCTGATGACAGTTTTTTTTTGTTTGTTTGTTTGTAAGTCTGCATAGATTCTTTTAACCTCCATGGGAATCTGTTAGACTTCAGGAGTGACCCCTGGGCATGTGCCTGTCTTTGCAATTCTTAGCCTGTAAACAGCTCCTGTGCACATCACGTCACGTCATAATCTCATTACCTGGGACTGCCTTATCCTCAAATCAAGTGAGAAGATAGCAGCCTGCCTGCTTCCTGGAGACCTGGCCTCTCAAAACTCTGGGTAGGATTTGGCCAGTGGAATTCATCTTGAATCATTAACTTAATATTATAATTCTGGTACAATATTCCAGAGAAAATGTACTATACTTTCACGGTCATGTTTCTCTATCAGTAGAACTTTACATTTTCTTTTTTTTTTCTTTTTCTTTTTTTTTAAGAATTATTTATTTTGGGACCAGCAGTTGGCATATTGGCTATGTCGCTGGACTCC
>NW_006160227.1:1313458-1317813 GCF_000334495.1 Tupaia belangeri chinensis | reverse complement strand
TGCATGCCCAAGATCCCGAGAGGAGAATGGAGGAGAAGGGATTGCGGCATGGCCATCCCCTCTGGGGGGTGATTTCTCACTTTCTGTTTCTCTGTCTCTGTCTTTCTGGTGAGCGCATGTGCCCTAGCGCAAAAATCTCTCCAAAAAAATTATTTTATTATTTTATTTTATTTTATTTATTATTATTGTCTCATTTGACTAGAGAGAGAAAGAGGGGGAAGGAAAGTGAGAAAGCAAGTTGCCAGGTCTGGGACTTGAACCATGATCAGCCATGTGGGAGTCCAGCATCTTAACCACCATGTTCCCTGCTGGCCCCTCCTTTTCTTTTTTTCTTCCTTTCTTTTCTTTTTCTTTCTTGTCAGAAGGTGTGTGCACTCAGCAGCGAGAGACAGAGACAGAGAGAAAAAGGAAGACAGTACCCTTTAATAGGGTGTGGTCCCTCTGCAATCCCTTCTCCATTTCTCCGTCCTGCTGGGATCTGGGGCCTGCATACACATGTGCACAGCATATTTTCAAGTCACTGGGGCTGGGATTTGAAGTGCTGTCAATTAAGCAAGACCCATCTCCCTTAGCACTAGGCTACAGGGTCCACCTCCCTTACACTCTCAGTGAGTTCGTACAGTACCGACTGATGCTCTGCCATTTGAAGCAGAGCCGTATCATCGTCAAAGGCTGTCCTAATGATTATTTTCACGTCTAGTTTGGGGCTAACAATGTCTTATCTTCAGCTATGATACCAAGTGGCTGGAAAAGCATCTCTCCTTAGGAAAGGAAACCGAATCATGACTAGGACATGATGGGGGTGGATCCAGGCTTTGTGAGGCCTGAAATGTACACACTTGTTGGGGCCGTCTGTAAGAAAAATCAAACAAAGGGCGAGAAAATGTTCAAGCTTCTTCCAGAGCCCTGGACAGGGCTCGCTGTGTGGGAGGGCCTTGAACCTGGGTTTCTTTGCTCAGCTGCATGGCCGGTTTGCTTCCGGCAGTCAAGATGCTGGTACTTTTCATATATCAGGTAGGCCAGAAAATAAAGGTCAGGGTGGAATACCGAAAGCTGCACTTGAACACAGTTTTGGGGGGAGGCAAAATGGTTTCTGCTTGGGGAATCAATTTTCTTTGGAGAAATACAAGAAATACATTCACTTGTTGTATCTGGATTTTCAAAAATGGCTGCCCGTGTTTCCAAACCTGGATGGGATTAACGGTGCTGCTGTCCCTAAGTGACTGAATTTACTTCTAGAAGTGTGGTCCTCCTACGAGGAACCCAAAGATGGCAGGGAAACGGGGTTGACGGCAAAAACAAAGGAGAGAAACAAAACTGCACTTTTCTGAGTGGAGAAATAGAATAGTACGTTTCCGTAGTAATCTGACAGCATTGGCATTAAAAAAATGATTTATTATGATTATTTTCTGGAGAATTATTTATCTACTTTTATTTATTTATTTATTTATTTATTTTTTATTTTTGAGAGGTTTTTGCCATAGGGCGCATGCGCTCGCCAGACAGACAGAGAGAGACAGAGAGACAGAAAGTGAGAAATCACCCCCCAGGGGGGATGGCCACGCTGCAATCCCTTCTCCTTCATTCTCCTCTCTGGATCTTGGGCATGCACACACATGTGCCCGGCGTGAGTTTTAAGCCACCGGGTCCAGGATGTGAACCGCAGTCAACTACATGGGAGTCCAGCGTCATAGCCATTACGCTAACTGCTGGTCCCAATTCATTCTTTTATTCTAATCTGACACACACACACACACACACACACACACACACAGAGAGAGAGAGAGAGAGAGAGAGAGAGAGAGAGAGAGAGTGAGAGAGAAAGAGACCCCCGGTGGGGCGCTTTTGCTATAGGGCATATATGCTCACCAGAGAGAGACGGAGAGAGAGAGAGGGAAAGTGAGAAAGCAAGCCACCAGGTCTGGGATTTGAACCATGGTTGGCCATGTGGGAGTCCTGCACCTTAACTATCATGCCACCTGCCGGCCCCAGCATCAGCATTTTAATAGGTGAGCTATGAAAGGGATTAGAATAAGTGCTCTAAATTTTTTTTTTCTTTAAGAATTATTTTATTTAAGTTTATTTATTCATTTATGTATTTTAATTGGAACAGAGAGGAACAGAGTGAGAGAGAGAGAGGGAAAGTGAATGCTGAAAGTTTGCGGCTCCTTTTGAATAACACAACAGCAAGCTAAAGAAGATCAATGAGAAAGTCAACTAAAGAGGCACCGATTATTCTGGGCGAGTTCTCCAACCGGGCAGATTGGAAGTGCGGCAGACAACACCCTGTCGCGAACAATCCCTTAGTATAACCCTGTCTGAGTTCAACCTGGCTTAGAAAATTCTGTGCGCTCACTTTGTGAGGCTCTCCTGATACTGTTAGTTTCCTCAAGGAAGAAAACAGATTTTTTTAGGGCCTGTCTTCTTCATTTTGTTTCCTTCTTCCTTTTTATACTTCCAGCTGACTTGCCTTCTAATAGGCACACAT
The DNA here is from genome assembly GCF_000334495.1 of Tupaia belangeri chinensis. Taxonomy (NCBI): domain Eukaryota; kingdom Metazoa; phylum Chordata; class Mammalia; order Scandentia; family Tupaiidae; genus Tupaia; species Tupaia belangeri. Next base: position 1,315,325 of record NW_006160227.1, on the reverse strand, counting down.
GGGTCTCGGTGGGCCACAGTGGGTAAGCGTTTATCTGAAACTCATTGGTCTGGCTCCCTCAACTTCTTTTTGGTTTCTTCTCATCAGTTCTTTTTCCCTCTTTTTTAAGAACCAAGAGGTCGGGACCAGTAGTTAGCGTAATGGCTATGTCACTGGACTCCCATGTAGTTGACCACAGTTCCAGTCCCGGACCCGGTGGCTTAAACTCACGCCAGGCGTGTGTGCGTGTGTGCCCAAGATCCCAAGAGGAGAATGGAGGAGAAGGGATTGCGGCATGGCCATCCCCCCTGGGGGTGATTTCTCACTTTGTATCTCTCTGTCTCTGTCTTTCTGATGAGTGTACACGCCCTATAGAAAAAACCTCTCCCAAAACAAAAACATGGATTTTATAGAACTAAAGGGGTCTTCATTGTCTATAAATATATAGAAGGCAAGAGATTTTCTGAAGTTCAATAGTGGTAGCAGGCTGGACCCGTGGCCTGGTGGTTACGGTAGACTGATCCCACTGTGGGTGACTGTGTAGTTTGAGTCCCGGATCTGGCAGTTTGAGAAACATGCCGTGTGTGTGTGCATGTGTGCCCAAAATCCCCAAAGAAGGTAAAGATGGAAAAGAAGGGATTGTGGTGTGGCCTTTCCCTATGGGGGGTGTGGGTGCTTTCTCCTCTCCCTTTCTCTCTCTCTCTCTCTCTCTCTCTGGTGAACCCATGCTCCCTCTAGGGAATAAAATAATGCTTGTAGCTATTTAAGCAAACCCGAACCTAGAACCATAGCTCCCCATTCTTGGCTGAGTCCCTTTTCTTTTTTTCTTTCTTCTTCTTTTTTTTTTTTTTTTTTTGAGAGGTTTTCGCTATAGGGCACGTGTGCTCGCCAGACAGACAGAGAGAGACAGAGAGACAGAAAGTGAGAAATCACTCCCCAGAGGGGATGGTCACGCCGCAATCCCTTCTCCTCCATTCTCTCTCGGGATCTTGGGCACGCACGCACACGTGCCCAGAGTGAGTTCTAAGCCACCGGGTCTGGGATGCGAACCACGGTCGACTACGTGGGAATCCAGTGACATAGCCATTACGCTAACTGCTGGTCCCCGGCTGAATCCCTTTTCTATCCCACTGCTTTCTACATGACTTCTCTACTTCATTTCCTTTCTCTCTCTTTTTTTTTTTTGGAGAGGTTTTTGCTATAGGGCGCGTGCGCTCGCCAGACAGAGAGAGACAGAGAGACAGAAAGCGAGAAATCCCCCCCCAGGAGGGATGGCCACGCTGCAATCTCTTCTCCTCCATTCTCCTCTTGGGATCTTGGGCACGCACGCACATGCGCCCGGTGTGAGTTTAAACCACGGGGTCTGGGACTCGAACTGCGGTCAACTACATGGGAGTCCAGCGACATAGCCATTATGCCGACTGCTGGTCCCTCCTTTCTCTTTTTTGTTGATGACTGTTTTGGGATAAATAGAGGCTTTTAAACTGAAGCTGGGATCCTGAGGCTGTAAGCGAGAAATCATTCCCCTGGGGGATGGCCATGCTGCAATCCCTTCTCCTCCATTCTCCTCTTGGGATTTCAGAACGCAGGCCTGGTGGGATTTTCAAGCCACTGGGCCTGGAACTCGAACCACGGTCAGCCATGTGGGAGTCCAGCACCATAATCACTACAGTATCTGCTGGCCCCTCCAACTACTGCTTTCTAACAGTGCAAGTTCTGTGCTGTGTGAGATGGAAGTTAAGCTTGAAAGCCTGTCAGCTGTACTTCTGTTTTCCTGTCTAGTATAGAGATTTTTTTTTTTTGGAGAGGTTTTTCCCTATAGGGTGCGTGCACTCCCCAGACAGACAGAGAGAGACAGAGAGACAGAAAGCGAGAAATCACGCCCCCC
>NW_006160227.1:1300514-1313360 GCF_000334495.1 Tupaia belangeri chinensis | reverse complement strand
AGGACGCGAACCGCAGTTGACTACGTGGGAGTCCAGCGACAAAGCCATGACGCTAACAGCTGGTCCCATGTCTGGTACAGAGATTTAAGGAAAAAAAAGAAAACTTAATAAAAAAAATGATTCCCATTCTAATGAGTGTGAATTATTCACATTCTAAGGAGCACATAACCATACCTCTTTAAAAATCATCTAAGACCAGCTAATGAATGTAGTGGCGAAGGTGGCTGGATCTCACATGGCCGATTGCGGTTTGATTCCTGGACCTGGCTGCTTGAAAAAACAGTGGGCACATATGTGTACATGGCCAAAATTCCGAGAGGAGGATGGAGAAGGAATTGCAGTGTAGCTATTCCCACTGGGGTGTGTTTCCTCACTTCTCCCCATTCCTAAGAGCGCATGTGCCCTTTAGCAAATAAAGGAAGAAAGAAAATGATCTATTTCCAGCTAAAACGTTACTCAGGGGCAAACAAGGGTATTGGGCAACTGAGACCAACCACTAGGGAAAAAAAAATTCGGTGCTTTTCATTTTAACTATATACAATATTATTATTATTATTATTATTATTGGAGAGGTTTTTGCTATAGGGCGTATGCGCTCGCCAGAAAGACAGAGAGAGACAGAGAGACAGAAAGTGAGAAATCACCCCCCGGGGGGATGGCCATGCCACAATCCCTTCTCCTCCATCCTCCTCTCGGGATCTTGGGCATGCACGCACACACGCCTGGCATGAGTTTAAGCCACCGGGTCTGGGACTCAAACTGTGGTTGACTACGTGGGAGTCCAGCGACATAGCCATTATGTCAACTGCTGGTCCCTATAATATTATTTTTAAAAATTAATTCTCTGGAAGAACATTATGGGTTCAGCTCAGTTATCTGTAGCTATTCCTAACAGCACTGACAAAATAATTTTATCAATATGGCTACATGCATTAATCATCTCAGGAGCCTAACTTCTCCTGTAGCCATGGAAACGCTCAGTGCTACCAACATTTTCTTAGGGCACCTTCCTGAACCCCCTCTCCTGACGGCTTGTGTGAGGTCTTCCTTCTCAGGGGCGCTAATTCTAAGTTACCTTGGGCCTTCCCAGAGATACAAGGAAACGAACCACCCTTTGTTTAACTCTAGTGTGGGATTTAACAGGGTAGCTATTGGGGCTGGCAGGTGGTGTGGTGGTTAAGGCACTGGACTCCCACATGGCTGACCACAGTTTGAGTCCTGGACCTGGCAGCTTGCTTTCTCCTTTCCCTCCCTCTCTGTCTTTCTCTGGTCAAATTAAATAATAATAGTAATAATAATAATAAAAATAAAGCTAAATAAAAGGATCCTTAAAAAGAAAAGGATAGCTATCTTTTTAGGAAGTGTGAGTCACTAGATTTGAGAGCTGCTGTCAATTTTAGAGTGTGTAAATTTAAAATAGGTACAGGAGGACCAGCAGATGGCATAATGGTTATGTCGCTGGACTCCAACATGTCAGACTGCAGTTCGAAGCTCAGACTTGGCGGCTTGAAACTCACACCGGGTACGTGTGCATGCATACTCAAAATCCTGAGGGGACTGGAGGAGAAGGAGCGATTTCTTGCTTTCTGTCTCTCTGTCTTTCTGGTAAGTGCATGTGCCCTATAGCAAAAATCTCCCTAAAACAAACAAACAAAAATCGGTAAAGTTTTTGCAGAAGTTTGCATTTCCACCCTGCTCGCATTCTCAGTTGTTTCCGATTTCACATACTATTTAGAATGACCATTTTCCCCCCTCACCATTCTGGCACCAGTTGGCTCCTGTCATTATAAAAACAGTGACTTCATACATGCCCATGTAAACAATGCGAAGCTTTGGAACTCAAAGTTCAATTTCACACAAATAAAAAGTTGTATTCCTTATTTGTCGTTAAAGAGCAGCCAGGGCTTCACCGCGTCTTAGCTAGGGGGTGAAATACTGGCAGGCTCACCAAGGATTTTCTATTTATTGTTTTACGACGAACCACGGTGCTGCAATTTTTTTTTTTTTTTTGAAAGCCACTCTGTTTATTTTCAGCAACAAACAGGAGCTCACGTGACAACGGTCCACCCAGTGTGATCACAGCGCGGCGTCATAGTCAAACACGGGAACTTCCAAAGTCCATTCAGTTATCAAACTGCCTCCCTCTGTGAGACGGGGCGCCCTGCTTCCAGCAATGGTCACTATGTTCAGAGCACCCCAGTTTCTCTTAAAGAAGGAGACTTGGCTGGAACAAGCCCCTGGAAGGGAAATCCACACCGTGGGGAGAATGTGTTCCCTTCTGTTTGAGGATAGCAAAAAAGACCTGGTACTCCTGACCCTTCTCCGGTATCAACACCCTGCCTTCCCCTAGGCCTGACCCTGAAATCCCCAGGTCTATTCCTGTAGGCAGAATACTCACAGCAGGGACCTCCCGTCCCAGGGACCCCTATCCCACATGCACAACGGGAAAGCTGCCAGGAGGAAGCCGGGACATTGATTCTCCTGTTTGGACGGGCCTGAGTGGGGCTGGAGAGCGGGGCTGTCACTCTCCTCTGCGAGGCTGACCCCCATGTGTGTGTGTGTGTGGGGGGTTCTGGTTTGCTTTCGGTGACCTGAGTCCATGGGGTGCCCGTGGTGCCTGTGATCTGGGGCTCATTGAGGCTGCGGATGGAGGTGTCAGGAGCCTGCTGGGGTTGTGGGGGGGGAGAGCTGCCTCTCTTTCTCATGGAAGAAATAAATCAATGCAGAAAAGAAAGGATGAAGGTGCAAACAGCCCCAGGGACTAAGATATAGCAGAAGGAAGTTACCTGGGGGGTGTAGGGGGGAGATGAAGCGCAGGCTGGCCTGGAGGTAAATGCAGAGGGCAGCCAGCCTTCCGTAAGGTGAACGGAGAGAATGCCCTCTTCAATGGTCATTTCCTCTTTCAAAGCTTCCGGGTAACTGGTCACCCACGGTGCTGGCTGGCTCTCCCCAGGTTTGGCCTCACTAGCACCGGGGACATCAGCCTCAAGCAGGGTGTCTAATGAGACCCAAATGATTGCATAGCCAGGGCCACTCTTTTTTACAACCCCCCACCCTCTCAAGAGTCTGTATTTCTGCAGAAAACGTTTCCTATCAAGGCACATCTTAACTTTCCTGGGGCCGGGCCAAGAGATAGCGCAACACCCCCGAGATAGATGCTATCGCAGGAATAATAGGACCGTGTAGATAAAGAATAAATCTCGTCTCACTGGAAATCACAGTTTGGATTTTTTATTTATTTTATTTTTTTCCTCTCCCCTATCCCTCTCTGAACGGTTTCTTTCCACTCGTGCTTAATTTGATTTTGCAAGATACGGAGAACAGAGAGTGCCAAACGATTCTATTTCGGTTTTGTGTAATCAGGGGATAGATTATTTTAATTTGGCCCAGTCTCTCTTTATTTTTCTAGACACAACCAGAGGCAATTCTGCCTCTATCCAGATCATTAATAATGTCCAGTTTAGTGAGCAAATATTGGGCTAGTAAGAGGCCCTCTGTTGAAAGTCCAGAATTTCAAAGGGCAGAGACAACAGTTTTTCATTCGATTCAGTAAATACAGCCTGAGGGACATGAGAGGCAAGGCAGAGTCCTAGTTACTGTGGGGACAATGACAAATAGGTGGTCTCTGAACTTGTAATCAGCATTTTGCAGCCCTTTCCACTAAAACAGCCCCATACTGGAGACCAGCAGATGGTGTAATGGTTATGTCTCTGGACTCCCACATAGTCGACCGTGGTTCGAGTCCTGGGCCTGGTGGTTTAACTTCATGTGGGGTGTGTATGTGTGCGTGCCCAAAATCCCAAGAAGAGAAGGGATTGAGGCATGGCCATTCCTACTGGGGGGTGGGGTGGGGTGATTTCTCTCTTTCTGCCTCTCCCTATTTTTTCCCTATAGCAAAAATCTCTCTCTCTCAAAAAAAAAAAAAAAGAACTAAAACAAAACAGCCCCATACCTAGTTATTCTATAAAGTGCCTCTAATTATCTTATTTTTAACGCAAAGATTGAAAGCCGAGAAATCAACTGCAGTGAGGTTTTAAAGATATCTACAGTAGCCGGGGCTCTGTGTCCTTCGGCAACAAGAGATGGCCACCCAAGGTGTAAATGCTCACGGTTTGAGTCCCTGACCCGATGACTTGAAAATCATGCCAGGTACATGTGCGTGCATGTCCCAAATCCTGAGATGAGATTGGAGGAGAAGGGATTGCAATATGGCCATTCCCCGCTGGGGCGATTTCTCAGTTTCCCTCTCTCCGGTGAGCACACACGTCCTAGGGCAAAAACCTTAAAAAAAAAAAATTCTTAACAACTGGATATTTTTGAGGAACTGCTTTCCTCCTATCTTTCAGGTGCCATTATGGTGATAGGACTTCCAGCATGGATTGCAGTTCCAGATTGGAAGATAAAGGGGAGGCGGAAAAGCAGCCATGTCCCTTGGCAAGACTGTGAAGTAAATAGTTTGCTTGAAGGCAATCCTCGTCCAGCAATGGACTGAGAATGCCCCCCACCCCCCGTTCTGGGTCTCCAGCCCCCTAGATGCCGTTCCTAGACGTGCTCTCAGTGAACTGTAGTAGTCTGCCCGACGGTGCTAACGTTCTTAGCTACATGGCGTCGGGTACCCATTGAATTCTCTACCTGGACATGAACGCAGTTTATTTACTGCATTCCAATCAGCATGCAGAGATCGTCCCTGACTTTTGGCTTATTCTGGCCCAGTGTTATTCATTCAATGAACGTGGGGCCTCAGCTTCACGATGACCTATGGGTCACAGTTCTGCATGGTGGGATGCATCGGGCCTGGTCACTGACATCCAAGAGCAAAACAATGCAAGAAAAGGGTCCCACCTGTGAGAATATTGGAGTGGCAGAATGAGGCCGCTCATCTAAAAACTGCTAGGGAGAAATCGCACCCAGGAGCTTCACCGTGGGTGAGTTTTCCTGGTGTGTGTGTCTCTCTGGCTGATTGCCAGCCCACTGGAGAAACTAGCTCCCCCAGTATGGTGGCATGGAGGCACTCTCGGCCCGAGAACGCCCTGAGCAGGTCAGGGGGCCCACAGGACGAGCCCGGTTCTTCCACATGCTTGCCGCGGGATCTTGGGCAGGATGTTTAACCTCTCTGGACCTTGGCTGCCTTATCTTTAAAGATGGGATGAGGATATGAGCCGTAAGAGGGCCATGGGGCTTGCGCATCATAAATGAGCAAGAAGCGGTGGAGCTGTAAAGCCCTGGGCCCAGGTATGCTACTGGTAAGATGTCAGAGACCATTTTCGCAAGTCAGAAAACTCCCTGTCCTTCTCGGCACATGGCTCCACGGTTTTCTCTCTCTGTTAGCTGATCCTATTCCTAAGACACGGTTTAGCACAGAAGGAAAAAATAATACTTGGAGATAGTCATCAAAATACATGGAAGGGTAATGAGATTTCCCCCCACATAGATCTGACTGCTGTCGTATCTACGAGTGACTGTGCCCCTGGAGAGGTAAATAATTGCTTCTAGGAAGCAGTCCAAAAGTTTCCGGAAGCTTCCAGGGAAGGCGTCCCGAGGAACATCCCATAGCCATTATGATCAAAGCCAGACCCTGTCTTTACAAACTGAGGTACAGACATGGCGATTCAGGTCCTACTGCAAGCTGGCAGCAGAACTGGGAGAGATTGGAGATAGAGGTTTTTTTTTTTGTTTTGTTTTTTTTTTTTTTTTGAGAGGTTTTTGCTATAGGGTGTGTGTGCTTGCCAGAGAGAGAGAGAGAGACAGAGAGACAGAAAGCAAGAAATCACCCCCCAGGGGGGATGGCCACACCACAATCCCTTCTCCTCCATTCTCCTCTCGGGATCTTGGGCACGCACGCACACGCGCCCGGCGTGAGTTTAAGCTACCGGGTCCAGGACTTGAACCGTGGTCAATCCCGTGGGAGTCCAGTGGCATAGCCATTACGCCAATTGCTGGTCCCAGAACTTGGAGGACTTTCTCCTTTTTTGAAAGAATGCTTACTTATCCTACCAGAAAACACGTTCTGTGTTTCCGACTCGGCCCACCACCTGTGACCAGCCAACGGCTGAGCAGTATTCTGCGCGTGTATGTGGACGGGGTAAGTCAGAGCAAACCCCCAAAGTCAAACGCCCCCGGTCCCCTTTCCCCCCCAAGCCCCCGTAAAGACAGCGGAAGGGAACTAACTGATTTGTCTGTCGTCTTTCCTGTCAAGATGGCCCGGGCCTTCGCCTTGGTCAGCGGGAAGGACTTTATGTACGAGTCATACAGATGCTTGGCCAGGGCCCGGAGGTCGGCAGACTCTGGGTTCAGCTGGTCGATGTCGCTGGAGATCTCTGCCAGCAGCTTCTCCTTCTCAGCCTGTGGCATCCGCCCAAACCTGATGGCTACGGAGGGAGAGGAATGACAGCATGAATCCTGGAAGTGCTATTGCTCCTAACCCCGAGCCTCCTCCCTCCACTAGCTCCGCAGTGAAAGAACCTAAGAGTCTGAGCAAAAGGTGCAACATCTGTTTGCTTAGACACGAAGTAACTGAGAGCCACTCCTATTCATCCCTCAAAACCCAATTTACATGTCACCCTCTGGGTGGGGCTTTCCCTCACCTCTTCAGGCAGAGTTAATTGTTCCGTCCCCCCGTATTCTACCAATCCTTAGTATATAGTTCAATCATAGCAACTTTCGCAGTGTCCCGCAATGATTCTTTTGACATGCCTATCTACCCCTCTAGAGATCGATGTCCTGAAGGTCAGGGACAGTGTCTCCTTTACGTTTGTAACCCCAGCATTTGACCCAAGGCCAGACACTAGAAGGGTCAGTGTGTCTCAGGAATTAAAGTGAGGCACTGCGCAGAGTTCCAAGCTGCACAAAGGCTTTGTTCTCAGGGAGTTTGTAAGGGTCACTTTTGTCTCTGTTATAAAGAAATCTGGACGGTCCTTTATCTCCTCTTATGAGATCAGTTAGTACTTGTTTTTTTTTTCTTTTTTCTTGCCAGAGGGTGTTATGCTTGCCAGAGAGATCGAGAGAGAAAGCATCTCCCCAGTGGGGTGTGGAAATGTCGCAATCTCTTCTTCATTTCCTTATCCCGTCAGGATGTGGGTCATGTGCATGCGCGCATGTGCACACACACACACACACACACACGCACACACACACACCCTTCCCAGTGTGTTTTTAATCTGCTGGGTCTGGGACTTGAACCTTGTGGTTGGTTATGTGGGCTCCAGCTGCCTTAACCACTAGGTCATGGGGCAATCCTGGGCCAGACAGTTCTTCTACATTTAAAGGAGAGAAGCCATCATTACCCCCTTTTCCTTTTCAGAATAACCCGCTCATACTATTTGAAAGAAAGGCAATATCCTTAACATTTGGTATCCCGTGGGGTGAGGACGAGTGGAAGAAGAAGAACAAGAAGGGCAAACGAGGACCACTACAGGGAAAAAAAAACCTGCCCGGAACTTTGTCAGCTCAGGTATATTTTTCTTTCTCCCCGTCCGCACTAGCTGAAAAAACGCTACGTTGAACCATGTGACTTGAGGATCACACTTCGGACTGTGCGTCTTCCCCTGGTAAGAGCATCTGGCCGCCATGTCTGATGTTACCCCGTGGACGGCTCTGTGGTCACACCCGGCCTACGGTATCAGAGTCCTGTGCTTTTACCGTCATCTCCTGTTCTAGACTGGAAGCTCCTTGAGGACAGAGGTTTATCGGTACCCCCAGCACTAGGTGACCTGTCAAGGGTTGTTGGATACAGACATGACGCCGTGGATGGTGTTTTACTACATAATTATGCTAACTGTAGAATCATGAGACAGAAAACCCCAAGAGAACATTTCCTTCGGCGTACTCAGGGAATTTTTTGTTTCTTTGCTATCGGGTGAGTATACTCATAAGAGAGAGACAGAGAGACATGGTGAGAAGGAAAGTGAGAAATCACCCCCAAGGGGGATGACCACACTTCTCCTCCTGGGATTTTGGGCATTCAAGCTACTGGGTCCGGGACTCAAACTGTGGTCAGCCATGTGGGAGTCCAACACCTTACCCACCTCGCTATCTGCTGGCCCCACTCAGCACATTTTATTTTTCAATTTGCCATAAAAGACACTGACCTGGGCCTCAAATGCATAAATTAATTTTAGTCGTTGCTACATAAACTTTATTACCGACTAACACTACTACTGAACTGTAGGGACATTTTTAGTGATCTCAGAGTTAAAGGGGAAGAGACTCTTATCTCTCAGGATCCCTTGAACTTAAATCAGCCCGGGAACCAGCAGTTAACGTAATGGCTATGTTGCTGGACTCCCACGTAGTCGACCGCGGTTCACGTCCCGGACCCGGTGGCTTAAAACTCACGCCGGGCGCATGTGTGTGCGTGCCCAAGATCCCAAGAGGAGAATGGAGGAGAAGGGATTGCGGCATGACCATCCCCTCTGGGGGGTGATTTTTCGCTTTCTGTCTCTATGTCTCTCTCTGTCTGTCTGGTGAGTGCACGCGCCCTACAGTGAAAACCTCTCCAAAAAAAAAAAAATCAGCCCATATTGAAACACTTTCAGTAAATATATTGTGTGCACGTGATCCCTTCAAATAGAAATCTTTAAACAGCTGACCTTTTGGAGACGGAGAATTCCTACTTATCCCTATTCTCTTCCTTTTTAGTTCCATAGGGATGAGGATGGTTACTCACATTCTTTTTTTTTTTCTTTTTAATTAAAATTAATTATTATTATTTTTTTTTACATTCAATCACTGTGTAGCATTACAGCACACCAAATGACTTTTCCCATTCGGAGCACACTGCATATCGCTTCATCCAAAGATAGCAGCAGACATATCATTATTGACAAGTACTTTTCCACTGTGTGTCCCTTAAAGCTCGCATTCTTATCTGCTGATGAGCTCCTAGGTTTGCTTGCGTCCCTCGGGCTAGGAGCTCATGACTCAGTGTTCTCCTTCACAGGGGTGACTGAGATGTCTTCTGTCCTCCCCTCTCTCCAAAACCCCCCGGGGAAGGCAGACCTCCACTCTCCACCATATCTTCACCCTAAGCAGTGTCTGGAACGCTAAGTCCTTATGGAAGTAGTTCTAAATACAGTGGAGAAACCCAAAGCAGCAAACCCAGAGGGCAGATGGCTTTCAGACCTGCCGTGGAGCTCTTCCCCAGCACTTCGCTGGGGAAGAACTGGTCCATGGCTGTCTATCCCACTGCGCTTCTCTGCTAAGGAGAAGGGACGGTGGGAGGCACATTGTATTAGAACCCCTGGGTAGCTTTCGCAAATCACATGCCTTCCATGGAGCATTTTGGTAGGTTACCCCTATGCCTGACTAGAATTACATGAAATCTGTGGGCTTCAGGACAGTTTAGAAAAAGTTTCCTGGGGCCAGAAGGTGGCATGGTGGTTAAAGTGCTGGACTCCCACATGGCCGAACGTGGTTTGAGTCCTGGACCTGGCGGCTTGCTTTCTCACCTTCCCTCGGTCTGTCTTGGGTGAGCACATGTGCCCTACAGCAAATTAACTAATAATAATGATAATGATAATAATAATTTTTATTTAATTTTTATTGATTGATTCATTTATTTTAATTTGACCAGAGAGAGAGAGAGAGAGAGAGGGAAAGTGAGAAAGCAAGCTACCAAGTACGGGAATCGAACTGTGGTTGGCCATGTGGGAGTGTTCAGCACCGTAACCACCAACATAAATAATTCTTAAAAAAAAAAAAGAAAAAGCTTCTTCAATGATGGGCTCTGTGGAATGCATACATTGCTCCATGTCTCAAATGATGACTATACTACCGTGTTGGTTCGTACTGCTTATCTGAGAATGTAACTGATAGGAACTGAGCATGGAGACCAAGGAGGTTATGGAGGTTGGATTATCACTTCATGTAAGACTGAAGTCTGAGCTTAGAAGAAGAAGATAGAGGGACCAGCAGTTAGCGTAATGGCTATATCACTGGACTCCCACGTAGTCGACCGCGGTTCGAGTCCCGGGTCCGGTGACTTAAAACTCACGCCAGGCACGTGTGCGTGCGTGCCCAAGATCCCGAGAGGAGAATGGAGGAGAAGGGATTGCGGCATGGCCATCCCTCCTGGGGGGTGATTTCTCACTTTCTGTCTCTCTCTATCTCTCTCTGTCTGTCTGGCAAGCGCATGCGCCCTATAGTAAAAACCTCTTCGAAAAAAAAAGAAAAAGAAGATGGACATTCTAGATTTTGCAGACCAGGAATGGAGAGGCTGAAGCATATTTCCCCAGCTCCTCCGCCACTGCTGGGTAATCTGATACGACAAGGAACATGCTCCGGGTACTACCCTGAGTCACGGAGCAGGAACTACTGGCCTCTCTGGAAGGCGATGGAATTAACATGGCAGTTGATGGAATCAGAATTGGTTTCAGCTTAGTGACAAAGTATGTGGCTTTCAGAAAATCACTTACATTCTCTGATCCTTAGTGACCTTATCTATAGAACAGGGAACTTGGAAACAATGAGAGGTTTTCGCTATAGGGCGCATACGTTCGCCAGACAGACAGAGAGAGACATAGAGACAGAAAGTGAGAAATCACCCCCCAGGGGGGATGGTCACGCCACAATCCCTTCTCCTCCATTCTCCTCTCGGGATCTTGGGCATGCACGCACACGTGCCCGGTGTGAGTTTAAGCCACCAGGTCCGGGATGCGAACTGCGGTCGACTACATGGGAGTCCAGTGACATAGCCATTAGGCTAACTGCTGGTCCCTCTAGCAGTATTTTTTAAAGGGCAGTATGTGTCTAATTTGAGGTCCTAAATGCATACACACACATTCTCCACTCTTACGGATCTAACACCTGTCACACAGAGCAGCATCTGGAACACCGGCGCTCAGCTTCGTGTTTGGGGTGATCAATCACCTACAGAGAGTTCACTTCCTTGAGTGAAGCTTATCGGCCCCTCTGTATAAAACACACAGAGCCAGCTGCAACTCCCTGCTAGCATGTGACAGGGCCACGCTGTGTATTTAGTGCAGGTATTACTGAGCACAAGCCCCCAAGCGGGTGGGATAGCCAGATATCCTGGTTCTTGGGCCCCGGTGCTAGGTTTATCCCTGGTACATGGCACTTCTCCGTTAGGGAGCAGGAAGGACAGGGAAGGCAGGCTGCACTAGAATCAGCCGGTAACAGTGATCTCGGTACAGTGCTAAAAAAAAAAAAGGATATATATTTGGACTCCCACAGAGTCGACTGCGGTTCACGTCCCGGACCCGGTGGCTTAGAACTCACACCGGGCGCGTGTGCGTGTGTGCCCAAGATCCTGAGAGGAGAATGGAGGAGAAGGGATTGCGGCGTGACCATCCCTCCTGGGAGGTGATTTCTCGCTTTCTGTCTCTGTCTGTCTGGCAAGCGCATGCGGCCTATAGTGAAAACCTCTCCAAAAAAAAAAAAAAATTAACTTTATTTATTTATTTATTTTAAAGTTGCCAGAGAGGGACAGAGCAAGAAAGAGAGAGAGAGGAAGTGAGAAAGCAAGCCACCAGGTCTGGGACTCGAACCACAGTCAGCCATGTGGGAGTCCAACACCCTTTACTACCATGCCACTTGCTGACCCCCCAAAATAATGGATATGTTTTTTTAAAACATCAATCTAACTGTGGGGGCATTAACAAGAAATGCTACAGGAGCCAGCAGGTGGTGTGGTAGATAAGGGTGCTAGATTCCCACATGGACGACCATGGTTCGAGTCCCGGACCTGGTGGCTTGCTTTCTTGCTTTCCCTTTCTCTCTCTGTCTCTCTGGTCAAATTAAAAAAAATAAAAATAGCAAATGGAATGAAATAAATAAATAATTCTTAAAAAAAAAAACAAATGCTACTTAATAACTCAGAGGAAGTAAATCAGATTTTCAAAATAATAAATCAACAGAAAATAGAAGAACGGAAGAAGTCTCCTTAGAAATATCTTTGCCTTTTCACCTCTAAGGGATGAATTTGCAGTCAGATCAGACTTTGCACAATTAGGTAGGCTATGTCTCCTGGTCAATCGTTTCTCCTTTTTTTTTTTAAAAAAATAATGATTTAATTTAATTTTATTTATTTACTTATTTAAATTTGACTAGAGAGGGCCAGAACAAGAGGCAAAGACAGAGGGAAAGTGAGAAAGCAAGCTGCCAGGTCTGGGACTTGTACCATGGTTGGCCATGTGGGAGTCCAGCACCCTTAACCACCACGCCACCTGCTGGCCTCCGCCATGGTCAATTTTTCTACTGGGTTGACACATTTTTTTGCAAAGAAAGAAATAGGCCATGACTTTTCTGACAGCCCAGCACCTTTTTGCAAGCTTGTTGCATAAAATAAGACCTTACATGACACTACTGCATTTCATACAGTGGTTGCCACTAAAGTCAGGTTTTCCATTTCTCTTTCTTGAAGGAAAAACAAAACGCAAAAACTTGTGCATTTTGAGATTTTGCTGGGTTTGGTACTCTAATAACTATCTTTTTTTTTTGGAGAGGTTTTTGCTAGAGGGTGCGTACGCTCTCTAGAAAGACAGAGAGAGAGAGACAGAGAGACAGAAAGTGAGAAGGGATGGTCATGCTGCAATCCCTTCTCCTCTCGCGATCTTGGGCATGCATGCACACGTGCCTGGTGTGAGGTTAAGTCACCGAGTCTGGAGCTCGAACCGTGGTTGACTAGATGGGAGTCCAGCAACATAGCCATTACACCAACTGCTGGTCCCTCATTTTCTAGTTCCTCTAGAGTAAAACAAAAAGCAACCTTAGCACCAATATTAGGCTATTTTTATGTAGGGGAACATTTTCCAAACTACTTTTAGAGGACATTGAAACATTTGCACAAGCTTCCTTTTTTTTTTTTTTTTTTTAGAGATTTTTTCTATG